>NC_072796.1:120307305-120618357 GCF_028583425.1 Eublepharis macularius | reverse complement strand
TTTACTGTAGTAAAAGTTTTCGAGAACAACAGTTCTCTTCGTCAGATGAGAACCGTGGTTCTCGAAAGCTTATGCTATGGTAAAGTTGGTTAGTCTTAAAGGTGCTACTGGACTCTTTACTATTTTGCTACTACAGACTAACACAGCTAACTCCTCTGGATCTATGACTGCAGATTATAAACACTGGAACTCATGAATTCTGCTTGACTCTAGTTGAAGTATGTAATTCTAACAACAATGTACAAGACTAAATAAAAATATCTTCACTTCAGAAAAATGATACCCTCACATTTAATAAAGATGTGATGCCAATTCAATAACCTACACTTATGGCAAAAAAATGTTACAACTGCATCAACATAGTATAGAGGTAACGACTTTTTGTTGAAACATCATTAATTGCCCAATTTGAGAGTGAAGGGATAATTCTTCCCATTTGGCTTTCACATTACATAACTCAGTCTTTCAGCGCATGGAGAAAAAGACTGTGTTGGGTAATTGTGGGACGTTTAATTCCATGCCTACCATCTAGTTACAACTGTAATCTCTTCTGAGAATTGATTTCATAGCCATTGGCCATTTTCCAGGGTGAGGAAAAAGTTGTATCTTTTGCCTAAGCTCTTTCTCTGGAGATTGACAGTTTCATTCTTCTCAAGGAAATGAGCTATCAAGAAAGGTCACAATCAGGAAGGACGGGTGGCCTTTCAGGTGTCTTGGGCCAGGCCCAGATTGATATTCAAGAAGGAGAGTCAACTTTCTGAACTTGATGCGGTACTCAAATGAAGAATGAGCTTGAGGAAGGAATAAGATGCTGGAAAGGAAGATGCATTCTGAGCAGTCTCCTTTGCTGACTAAGCAGGTTGCTAGGCTTCCAACCAATGTGTGCATTTTTAAGGTTGGCAGGTTCATTATCAGTACCATTGCCATGGAGGTCAGCAAAGTTATTTGCATAAATCTCAACCATCTGGGAGAATACGGTTCTGCAGTGTCGTGCCTGTCATGTATATGAGCTCACATTTTATGAACAGAAGTGCAGAATAATACAGATCAGATTAGGAAAGGAACGTTATTTTTCTGCAGCTTTTCTCCTCCAGATTAAGTGATTCGAAGAACATATTGGAGACAAGAACCAAAACATGAAGATCAAAGATTAAAAGGAAAAAAAGACATCAAAGAGTCGTAATTTCTTTGGATTTTTTCTCTTGATGAAATGAAAGAGTATCACAGATACAGTTATCATGCCTTTGTATTTTGTTCAGATTTGGATGAATGTCCCCCAAACCAAAATACGACTGGAGGTAGTTGGCTTCTTTATTTTTATTTATGTTATGTATAGTCCATCTTTTCTCACTGAGAGTGAAGAGATTACACAGTGTAATTCAACTCGACCATAGCTGGGACATCCAATAAACGATAAAATAAGATATAGATTGCAGTCATTTGAAGACAAGCAGAAATCTGATACAGTGCTGAAACAATGTTAAAACATAAACAAGTTGACATGGCATAGTAAATGGCATAACAGACATTGCACAGGAATGTAGTCTACAGTTCCTGTCTCTTTATTGAAGCATCTCTGAACCATTTCCTTACAGCACAGTCCTATTATCTGTGTAAGAAAGCCCTCCTGAATAATTTGGTTTTGCACAGTTTGTGGAAAACCAGGAGAGTAGAAGCTTTTCTGACCTTTTCAGGCAAACCATTCCATAAGGTGGAGGCCACCCCAGAGAATGCATCTGCACGGGCAGCTGGTGATTTTGCCCATTTGTAGGGTGGCGCCTGCAGATGGCCCTGTCCAGATGAGTCAGTTGCCATGGTGGAGCGTAGGGAGAGAGGGGCCAAGGCCATGGTGGGCTTTGTATGTGATAGTCAAAACCTTGAATTGAGTCTAGTAACTGAAGGGAAGCCAATGGAGTGACTGCAGAATGGGACTAATATGCATACTCCACCTAGCTCATGATAAGGTGGACTATAAATGACATAAATAAATAAATACAGCAACTGAAATCTCCAAGTTAACTTTGAGGGGAGACCGACGTAGAATGCATTACAGTAGTCAAATCTTGATGTTACTATGCCATGGATCAGTGGCCAAGTTGGCCACGTCAAGATAGGGCTAGATTGAGTTTGCCAAAGGCGTTTATTGCAACTGCCTTAACTGGCTTCTCTAGTAGCAGCACTGGGTCCAGTATAACCCCCAGGCTCTTATCCAGGTCTGCAAGTGTCAGCTGAACCCCGTCAAAAGTAGGAGGCACAAAGTCCTTAAATATCTCTTTACATTAGCTTTAGATATGGGAGAAAGATATATTCAAATGTCACCTGTCCTATGGACTTGTATGATTTTGAGTAAGTCAGTCTCGGGTACTCCAAATTGGCAGGTGATTGCTCATTAGGGATGTTATGATAATCCAGCAGATTTGATTTCCTATATGGATACTGCTGTTCCACCGCCAATTTACTTCTGTCTCCTGCCAATTTACTTTCATGACAGATAAAACCAAGAAAAACCGAAGCACCTTCTCTGTCTTCTTAAAAATAAGTGGTTTGATCCAACCAGTTTTTCAGCTGATGAAAAATGAATGGTAGGTCCCCTCTGACTACCAAAAATTGCTAAACTAGGTATCCTGAGACATGAGCATGGAACATGGGCATGGGCATGTGGATGGGGACTGGAATAAAGAGGGGACAACAAGAGCCGGACTGAGTAAAAAAGTTGTCTGGATCCAACCCAAGGTCAATAAAGTTCATTAACCCCAGAACTCAGATTCAAAACAGAAAAGACATTGAGAAGGTCCAATCATGGATCTCCATGATTGGATCTTCTCAGTGTCTTTTAAATTTTAATTACAGCTATGCAAAGATAGGACAGAGGTTTTAACTCTTTCATCCCCAAACAAAAGATAAGGGATCCCTATGTTTTGATACCTCTTTAAAGGAAAAAATAGATTAGATTAAATGTGGGTTCTGGTTCTCATCATGTCTTCGTTAACCCTTAGTAATTTAATTTCAATCCTGTTATAGACTACAGTATACTACACTGAGGAACACTGGGACCTATTGCTGAGCTTAACTTACTTTAGAGAACACTCAATAAAGGGGGTGTTGACATTGTTGACCAAGGAACTTCTTCTGACAGGCGGAATAAGCTGTGCACATAACAGGTACCTGGAAGAGGAGAATGTAATTCTTCCTCGTTCTGTTAAGGTAACGGGCCCAGGGACTGAGACATGATGCAGACTTATTTGTGAAACTAAGTATGTCTTTCTCAATAAATTGCCTGGAATTTAAACCACCTGTGAACTATATTGAAGCTGTTTTGAACTCCTCAAAGGAAGAGCAGGGCGCATATGATAAAATGTATGCAAACTTGTTTAATCTGTATAATTTGTGCAGTATTATTAATGGTGCCAAATTATTATGTTAATTGGATTTGAGTGCCCATTTTGGACTGGACTGGACCTGTGTCCTAATTTTAGATCCAAAATAAATCCTACGTAGTCTGTAGACTTACTGAAGCAAATACTGATGCTGTTATTGGCATGTGCCAAAACATAAAGAACTGAGATCCTAGCTTTATTTGTCACCCCTCTCTTTCAGATTACTCAGTGAGAGCAGTAAAAGCCGTAAGGAGGAACTGGATACTTCAAACCAATCTTCAGGCAGACTTCCGGCTTGGGGATTCATGGAGGTCTAACGCAGCTCCATTTGTGGAGCTGACCGGACTGCCGTTTTAAGCGGCCGGCGGGGTGAAAAATAGCCCGCGGCCGACTGCTCTCAGGCGGAGAGCAGGCAAAGAACGCTCAAGACCCTAGGGTGAGTTAGATCTCGGACGAGGGGGGGCTCTACATAACGGGTCCCCTCCCGATCCTTGAGGTCCCACCTTGCGACGGGTCGGCGACAATCTCTGCGGCAGTTTTGGGGCCAATTCGGCTGGCATAAGACCTACATACCCAAGCTTCGATTGGGGGAAGAAGTGGAAAGGAGAACTTGAAATCGAAACAGCGATTACAACCCGAGGAAAGTGAAGGGAAGGTAAAGATCACTATCTTCCGATACGGGACAGATTGATAAAAACAGAGAGGAAAAAAAGTAGACTTTTAAACTGCAACAGACTAGTGAAAAGGAGGGGAAGCTCCGGCAGGAGTTGTATTAGAAAAGAGACTAAGTTTAAAGAAGTTATTAAAGAAATCGGATTATTGTTTTGAATACCTGTGGCTTTGGAGCTGTGAGAAAAAGACACCATCGCGAGACCTGCTGTGGGAAGACGGGAGACAGGAAGTGCGTAACAACAATAGAGCGGCTGGAGAGAAGCGGCCCTTGCTGGAGGGCAGGAAGAAGGGAATCGCCATCTTTGAGAGGGGAAGGGTCGTGGCTTCAGCGGAAAAGGAAGTAGGCCATATTGGATTATAAAATCATAGAGAGACCATAGAGAAAAGACGCCCGACATTTTGGACCCTTTAAAATTAATTTATGCAAGAAGACCGGGACATTTGAAATAAAAAAGGTACTAAATTTAACGCCACGGAGCTAAGGAAGAGAGCGGATTCGTGGGAGCGAGCTAAAGCAAGCCCCACGATGTCGAAGAAAGAGTGGCAATCGGCAATAGAAAACCTGGATAAAAAACTTTTGGAGGTGATTAAAGAATTTAAAGACATGAAATTGGAGCTGATCAAAGAGGTTAAACAGACAGTAAAATCGGAGCTGTCAGAAGTAAAATCGGAGCTGTCAGAAGTGAAGAAAGGTATGGAAACAATACAAAGTGAATTACAAGGGACGCAGCAGAGAGTTAAAACAGTAGAAGGAGCGATGGAGAACTTAGCAGATACGCAACAAACAGAGATGAGGTTGATGAGGGGAAGGATGGCGGTTGCGGAAAGTAGACATATGGAGAAGCAGCTCAGATTTCGCGGCCTGCCGGAAATGGAAGGAAAGACAGCGCAAGAGCAGATGACGGAGGTGTTAGCTGAATACCTGGGGAAGGAGGAGGAGGATGTTGTGGCTATCCTAGATGTGGCATATCGTGTGAACTCGAGAATTGCAACCCAGAGAAAAGTACCAAGAGACGTGATTGTACAATTTACAACAAGAAATATGAAAGAGAAGATTGTGACTAAACAGTTTCAAGATCCATTGGAGATCGATGGCAAGACAATCATTATAATGAAGGAACTACCCAGATCAGTGTTACTAGATCGGAAAAAATATAAAGCGCTAATCCAGATGCTGAAGGACATGAAAATCAGGTACAGATGGGAGCTCCCAGAGGGTTTGTCCTTCGAATTTGGAGGCGCCAAAAAGCGTATCAGATCTGAGCGGGAGATGGAGCGATTTATAAGGGACAATGAAAAAGACTTACCAACAAGATTATGAATATGGAGTGTAAAGTGTTATCTTGGAATGTAAATGGACTAAATTCACCGAATAAGAGAAAAAATATTTTTCACTGGCTACTAAAACAAAAATGTGATATTGTTTGTTTGCAAGAGACTCATATTCGAAAACAGGATGTAAAATATCTAAAACTGGGAAAATTGGGCAAAGACTTTGTAGCGGCCTCAAGTAAGAAAAAAAGAGGAGTGGTGTTGTATGTAAAAGAGGAGCTGCAACCAAAATTCATAATGAAAGATGTGGAAGCCAGATTTGTAGCAGTGGAATGTACTTGGAATTTAAAGAGAGTGTTGGTAGTCGGAATCTATGCACCCAACGGTGCAAAAGAGAGCTTCTTTGAGGATTTGAGGAAGCATTTAGATGATCTTTCATATGACCAGATAATTCTTGCTGGAGACTTCAATGGAGTGACAGATTTGGAACTGGATAAAAAGACTACAATGGCACAAAAGAAAAGAGGACTATTACCAAAGCTTTTTTTTGAGCTGATTCAACAAGAGACTCTTGAAGATGTATGGAGGAGAGAGTATCCTAAAAGCAGACAGTTTACTTTTTATTCTGCAAGGCACTCCACATTATCAAGAATTGACATGATCTGGGCCTCAAAAGATTTGGTGTTATGGACTAAAGATGTAGAAATAATGCCGATGGTAGGCTCAGATCACAACCCAATTATGTGGAAGCTGGGGAAAAGGAGGAAAAGGAAAGCATGGGAATAAATGAGGATTTGTTACAGGAAAAAGAGAATATGGAAATATTGAGAAGAGAGACAAAGTTTTTCATACAATATAACGTGAATAAAGAAGTACCAACTGATAAAGTTTGGGATGCTTATAAGGCGGTTATAAGGGGTATACTAATGGACTTAAATGGTAGAGCAAGAAAGAAGAAAGAGGAGAAGAGACAAGAGATTGAGGAGAAAATAAAAGCTAAGGAAATACAGTTAAAAAAGAGACCAGGGAAAAAGAAATTATACCAGGAAATTAAAATATTGCAAGAACAGCTAACAGCAATGAGTAATAAAGAATTGGAGTGGAATCTCAAAAGGCTGAATCAGAAAGCATTTGAGGGTGCAAATAAACCTGGGAAGTACCTGGCATGGCAACTGAAGAAGAGAAGGGAAAAGAAAACAATAAATAAAATTTGTGAAGATGATAAAACGTATTTGGAACAGAATACCATTAGTAGAGCCTTTTATAAATTCTACGCTAAACTATATAATAAGAAAGAAGTAAATAAAGACTCAATAGCGTCATATCTGGAGAAAATGACACTTCCAGAAATCTCGGACGCTTGGAGAAATAAACTGAACAGTGAAGTAACGGATGAGGAAATAAGTAAGGCAATACAATCTGCAAATTTAGGAAAGGCGCCAGGGCCAGACGGACTTACAGCTAAATTTTATAAGACTATGGCCAATGAGCTGGCACCATTCCTAAAGGAGGTGATCAATGGAGTTTTAAGGGATCAAAGGATTCCAGACACTTGGTCTGAAGCGAACATATCATTGATCCCAAAAGAGGGCCAAGACTTGACTAGTGTGAAAAATTACAGACCTATATCGTTACTCAACAATGATTATAAAATCTTTGCGAAGATACTGGCGGAGAGACTGAAGGAGTGGCTTTCGGAAGTTATAGAGGAGGAGCAAGCAGGCTTTCTGCCAGACAGACAAATAAGAGATAATTTAAGGACAGTGATTGATGCTATTGAATATTATGATAAGCGTTGTGATAAAGAGGTTGGGTTCTTCTTTGTTGACGCTGAAAAGGCATTTGACAACTTAAACTGGGACTTTATGTTTGCCACTATGGAAAAGCTACAATTAGGAGAAAGATTCATCAGAGCAATTAAGGAAATTTACAGAGACCAGACTGCAGCAATTGTGGTGAATGATGAATTGACCAAGAAATTGACTATAAGCAAAGGAACAAGACAAGGTTGCCCGTTGTCTCCACTGTTGTTCATTTTAGTATTGGAGATTCTGATGATACAAATACGACAAGACGAGGAAATTCGAGGAATAAAAATAAAGGACTATTCGTACAAGGTCAGAGCATTTGCGGATGACATAATGTTAATTGTAGAGGACCCACTGGAGAACGTGCCAAAAGTGATAGATAAGATCAAGGAGTTTGGAGACTTGGCAGGTTTCTTCATTAACAAAAAGAAGTCAAGGATACTATGCAAAAACATGACTAAGCAGAAACAACAATTGTTAATGGAAACAACGGATTGTGAAGTAACAAGTAAGGTGAAATATTTGGGAATTGAACTGACTGCAAAGAATATAGATTTGTTCAAGAATAATTATGAAAAATTGTGGATTCAGATTGAGAGAGACTTGATTAAATGGAATAGGCTCAATCTGTCATGGTTGGGTAGGATTGCAGCGGTTAAAATGAATGTGTTACCAAGAGTGATGTTTTTGCTACAGACAATACCAATCATCAGAGACTCTAAACAATTTGAAAAATGGCAGAGGAAAATATCAGATTTTGTATGGGCAGGCAAGAAGCCTCGAGTGAAAATGAAAGTTTTACAAGAGGCAAAGGAAAGAGGCGGAATGCAACTGCCCAACCTGAGACTTTACCACGATGCAATCTGCCTAGTTTGGTTGAAAGAGTGGATGACATTAAAGAACAAGAAACTATTAGCCCTAGAGGGATATAAAAAAATATTTGGATGGCATGCATACCTATGGCATGACAAAGTAAAGGTCAACTCGATGTTCCTGCACCATTTTGTACGGAGAAGTCTATACACAATCTGGAAGAAGTACAGAATTTATCTACAAGAAGGAACTCCTTGGTGGGTGGTTCCATATGAGGTGATAGACCCGAGAGCTGTTGATAACGAAAGACAATGTTTGACTTATAAAGAAATAACTAAAATAGAAGCATCTAAACTTAGAATAAAGATGCAAGAGGAACTATCACCGAATTACGACTGGTTCCAGTATAGACAGATCAGAGATTTGTATAACTCGGACTCTGTAAAGGGAGGTATACGAATAGAGAATTCGGAACTAGAGCAGACCCTTCTTAAAGAGGACAAGAAAAGAATATCCAAGGTATACCAAGTACTGTTGAAATGGTATACTGAGGATGAGACAGTTAAAACACAAATGGTGAAATGGGCTATAAATTTTAACAAAGAGATAACAATGGAGGCATGGGAATACTTGTGGAAGACTACAATGAAGACAACGACATGTACAAATATTAAAGAGAATATCTATAAAATGATTTATCGTTGGTACATGACACCAAAGAAGATTGCGCTAGGGAATTTGAACACTTCTAATAAATGCTGGAAATGTAGGAAGCATGAGGGCTCCCTCTATCATATGTGGTGGTCGTGTGAGGTAGCTAGGCAGTACTGGGGGGAAATAATAAGAGAAATGAGTGAAATTTTACAATTTCAAATAAATAAGAACCCAGAACTCCTGCTACTAAACTTGGGAATGGAGGGAATTCCAGCCCATCATAGGACGTTGATATTTTATATGACAGCAGCAGCTAGACTTTTGTATGCGCAAAAATGGAAAGTACAAGAAGTGCCAACTATTGAAGATTGGACCTACAAATTGCTGTACATGGCAGAAATGGACAAGATGACAAGAAAACTGAGAAATCTGGACTCAGGGCAGTTTAACACAGATTGGGAGAAGCTGAAACAATATCTGGAGAAGAAATGGGAGGTGGGAGGAAAACTGTGGCAGTTTGAGAACTACTGAAGTATAATAAAATGTAGAGGGGGGTGACTTTACCGGGGGGGGGAAGAGATAAATGTGAATTTATAAGCAGTTAGATTAACAGATTGATATATATATATAGATATATATTGGTTAATAAATAGAATATTGATAGAAAATAATTAAGGATAAGGATTAAATATACGGATTGAGTAATCAACAATATTTTCTTTCTTTGATAAGATTTGTATAATGCACCAAACTGAATGTATAGACGAGTCAAATTGATTGACTATGTGACGAGAGTTATATAGAATTACCATAAAAAGATAGAATGAGTAATACATAGAGAATAAGTCAAATTGTTTGATTTAAATGTGTAAGATTTTTATGGTTTATGATATATAGGTTTATGATATATAGAAATATTCAAAATTGGAAAATGGGATAAATTGTTTATCCAAGATGGAAACAAAGACTTACAGTTTGGGTATACAATAAGAAAAGTAGTTAAGGATGTACTGCTTAGTATAATGGAGAATATGTATTTGTTTTAGATAGAGAAATTTAATAGAAGTAAGGGAAAAGGGACAAAGGGTTGGAAAACTGTTGGAAGTCAACAAAAGGGGGGGAAAGGGAGGGGGTTAGAAATGAAAAATTTGGGGAAAATTGAATGTAAATGTAAAAATAACGGATTCTAACCCAATAAAAATTTTTTCAAAAAAAAACCCCAATCTTCAGGCAAAGTCTATGATCAGGGGTCATTTCGTAGAAAAAGAGCTGGAGGAACTCATTAGCATAACATATTAGCATAACTGATTTGCATATGCCACACCCCCTGACATCACCTATCCTGGCTGTTTTGGACCCAATCCTGGTCATTCAGGGCCAAAATTGGGCCCAAAATGGCAAAAGGGGGTCCAAAATGGCCAAAGAGTGGCCCAAAATGGTCAGGATCGGGCCACTGCTGAGCAGGAGAGTGATCCACCACCTGTCACAGGCCTGATCTGGGCCATTTCGGCCCCAATCCAAGCCAAAACAGGCCCAAAATTGCCGAGACTCAGGTGGGCAGGGCCACCTGACGTGACCTCTTTGGGGAACTGCCGGAACTGCATTCTGGCACGTTCCCCCTCGAAATGAGCCCTGTCTATGATACTTTGGGGGCTTTGGGTGGTGGTAGAAAGTACAGTGAAGTCATAAACAGACTAACAGAGGTGGTTTGCCATTGCTTGCTTCTGTAACCCTGGTCTTCTTTGGAGGTGTTCAATTATTAACCAAGGCTGACCTTGCTTAGCTTCTGAGATCTGATGAGATCAGGCTTGCCTGGGCTATCCTGGTCAGGGATTAGGCCCTTTAACAGCAGTGAAAGTTCTTCTGTGCCTACACTCTCAGTGGTATGATGTTCTCTGTCCTGGATGGACTCAATTCTCATCAAGTCACAGCCTGCTCTAATATTTAGGATGTTCTTAAAATATGAGACCTAAATTTTCCATGATTATGGAAAATCCCAGCCATGCTTAGAGAACTCTAGCCTTGAAAACCTATTTATTCTTATATCACTTTCTACAGAACCAAGGCAGTTTATTTCAAAGCACAATTTCACACAATCAGTAGTTATAAACACGAATTTCATCTTCAGTGCTTATCCAGCCCCACTGAATTGTCTGAATCTATCATTGATGGGGATCAGAATGCAAGCAGCACCAGTGGTTGTCCACGTGAATAATGCTAGTTATGTGGAACCTGGAGTTGACCAGGACCAATGGCTAAACTTGGCTGTATTAAGAGGAATGTTTTTTTTTTTAAGAAATACTTAGCTATCATGAGCTCAGTGTCAAGGCTGTAGTGTGGAGTCAGATATTTAAACGCAGAATATGATAATATAGATTATGCTGTTTGGAGGAAACAGACGGGAGGGGAAATATCATACCAAAGGGCATGCCCCCACTAATCACTGCACACGTGTCACATTTCCTCCCTAAGATTATCAACTTAACTGTCAGGTTTTTTCACAAGGAAATCTGTATTCTTGCCTCCTTGGGTATATTAATTCCGTCTCTCTGTCAGAAGGTCATTAACAATATTCTGGCACATCCTGCCACACTAAGACTGATATGAACAGCTTGAGTGCCCTTACAAGGCTGTAGAGGTCTTTTATCCTAAATATGCCACAGATCAAGTAGATATATCTTGGTGCTAGTATTTCAAACATCTTCATTTCTCTTCTAGAGGGCTAAGCTATCTCTGGGATCCTTGAAATGGAGATATTTGCCATATAAAATTATTTTCTTCCTTTTAATTTGTGGACTTCCATGTGAGCCAATGTTTGTGGTTGCTGAGATGACATAAAACAGAATTACGGGCTTAAATCACATGGGGTTTTTCCTCATGGGAATAACATCACAAAGTCATATGATACAGGAAACTACAGCTGTGTAGGGATTCTAAAACTGTGGCTCAAGGACCAGCAGTGATCCATAGAGTATTGTCAGGACTCGCTCCTCAAGATACCAACAAACATAGCAGAGAGAAATGCAGAAGACCTCTTCCATAGCAAATTATAAATAATGATGATTTACACTCAGTCCCTGCTAACATTTTGATTGACAAAGTTTTAGTACCATTAAGAATGCACCAAACCTAGCACCATTTCCCCTCTCCCATTTATCCAAGTAAGCAGTCCAGCCATCTTTGAAGAGCACATCATGGACCCAAATCCACGTCTTATTTAGCTAATACTAAGAGCCTCCCATTCTGTTTGGGAGAGGAAGAAATAGTGGGAAATAGGCTAACTGGACATTCCCTTCATGAATGCCTATATCATATCGACCTTCATTTCTGTATGATCATCAGGGGGTTGGGATAATTTGCAAAGTGTGTTCTTGATTCTCGTCTTCTAGAGCTGGTGTGGCAGGCTCCCTCACTTGCCACAGTCAGGAAGACGTATAAGTGGTTTTGTTCCTAAGGGTATTTGGTAGAGAGTAAATTATCTGGGGTTGGGTTTTTAACTGTGTGTATTGATTTTAACTGTGGGTTTTTAATGTGTTTTGTTTTCAGCTTGCTGCTGGACGCTTACGATGTTTGTGTCTTTAATAACATTAATAATAACAATAATGTTCAATTTATATACCGCCCTTCAGGACAACTTAATGCCCACTCAGAGAGTTTTCAAAGTATGTCATTATTATCCTGACAACAGCACTTGCTGCTATAAATAACAAAGATACTATAATTAACAAAAGTTACTTTTTCTTTAGAGAGCTCAGTGGCAAAATGTGCTATACACAATTATTTACAAAGTACAAACATGTAACCATAATTCAAAGTCCCAAATACAAACATGAATATCACAACGTCCCTTCGAGGTAGTCTCATAGAGCTATCAAAGTCCTTCTATTAGCATGTATTCCTGCTTGAAGAGCTCTAGACTCCCTCTAATTGATATGCAGTAGGTTCAAAATGCAAATCAAATGAAGCAAGGGAACCCCAAAAGCACCAAAGGGGTTCCCAAGTGGACAACTCCAGGTAAGTGCAGCGTTGTAGCTGAAGACATACAGGTAAGTGTGATGTTGTAGCTGAAAGTGAACTGACTGTTAATGTTTTATTCTTTGGTCTCCAAATCCAGATGGAAGTCAAGATGGAAAAAGAGAGGGAAAAACCCAGCAGGGGGTTCCCCAGGCCCTACAAGCTGCCGGCTTGTTCTTTGAACTTGTTTCACGAAATATCCACTTCATCGGGGCCACTTCTGTACCACCAAAACAGTCACACAATTTCATAATGCATTCAAAAATGTTCATGTGCGTTCATTCAATGCACTGGGAAGACGGTCAGTGCATTGAATGAACGCACATGAACATTTATGGGTACATGTTTGTACTTTGTAAATAATTGTGTATAGCACATTTTGCCACTGAGCCCTCTAAAGAAAAAGTAACTTTTGTTAATTATAGTATCTTACTCTGTTATTTATAGCAGCAAGTGCTGTTGTTGGGTGAGCTGTTGTTTTGCACTTGATTTTTGCCTTCTGTGTGTTACGATTATTATCCTGACAACAAAACACCCTGTGAGGTGGGTGGGACTGAGAGAGCTCCAGAGAGCTGTGACTAGCCCAAGGTCACCCAGCTGGCTTCAAGTGGAGGAGTGGGGAATCAAACCCGGCCCTTCAAATTAGAGTCCCGTGTTCTTTAACCACTACACCAAACTGGCTCTTTGCAGCTTTTGCTGTTGTATTAGCTGCAGAGCCTAGTTAAGGGGAAAACATTTTAAAATAAATAAATAAATGTAAACACTTTTTTGCCAGGCTGAATTTCTCAACCAGCCCTGGGCCATCAGAACCCACCGGAAAGCATTGCATTTGTGGTTACCTGACATGATAGAAAAAATGTCATCAGTGGTGTTCAACCTATGGATAGAACAGTCAAGCATGTAAGGCATCACATGATGGTTGAAGTCATCAAGAGATAAGTGTACATGGGTGAACTGGTCCTTTGAGGTAGCATTGGTGAGGCAGAGAAGTCCTGCTGATTTTCTATCACTGCATAAGCCACGTTGCACTCGTGTCAGCTACAGAGACCAGTAGATCTGAGGCTGTAGATTCTCCCCAAGTGCAGCAGTTCCAGGCCACTTTGGAAGGCAAAACATCACCTACTGATGACCTCAGGTATAAATCAAGATCAACATCCCAGAAATCAATAGAATTGCCCCTATATTAAAGAAGCAGAATTATTCATTAGGTGAATAATTTATTGCCCTCCTGAGTAGAATTACTCCTTCCAAAGTACATTGAAATCCATGGACAGAGAAGGGAATAACTCTGCTTAGGACGGCACTGTTAATTAATCAGTTTATAGCCTATTCTTCCCCATAGGCTCTATGCACTTTATGTATATATTTATTTTAATTGGGTGGGGGAGGGGGATACCTGGTCTCCCTGCCATTTCTGCTAAGAGAATGCAGAGCGTGCAGTTTGCCTGAAGACCTTCCTCTTCTGCCTGGTGACTGAGGTCAGTGAAGGCCAAGCTAGACGTGCAGGTTTTAAAAGAGATTGGTTTGGGTCTCCCAGATCCAACTCAGGTTTCTGCAGCCAAACAGCAGTTAAAAAGTAAATGGCTGTTAAAAAATAAAGGAGACCCCAAATGGCTTCAGAATGCATCAGTGGGAGAAAGAGGGGCCTCTCCCTCGCCCCTCAAGCCATTTCCTGTGTCACAATAGTAGGAGCCCCCCCCCTCCTGTTTTTTACTTGTTCAGTGTACAAAATACTACACATGAAGCAGAAAAAAGGGGGGGGACTCCCTTCCCTGCTATTTTGACAGGGAGAAACAGCTTGAGGAGGGAGAGAGGAACCCTTCTTCCCACTGCGGAGGCATTCTGAGGCCATTTAGGGTCTCTTTTATTTTTAACAGCCACTCCCCCAACTGCTGTGTAGCTGCAGGGAACTTGAAAACCTGCAGGTCTTGCTTGGCCCCGAGTCTTTCCCCTCAGCTTTGAAAACACAGCAGAATGAGTTGTTAGAGTTCTGAGATCAAATGGATTATACCATTTCAGACTGTTGGGGGGGTATCACATTTTTAATGCTTAACTTCACCTACACACAAACACACAAAAAACCCTCCCTACGAATAGGAAATCTGCATAGCGGGGACAGACTGAATTTTTCTTCCTATTAAGCTAGGATTTTTATTTGTAGGAAGGGTTTTTTTTTAATGTGGTGGTGTATTCAACAGATCCCACCATCAGGTACAGTCCATTCTATTACTTCAGAATCCCATCACCTGCTGCATGTGTAGACCAGATGCTCCTCTGTGAATTGCTGAAGTGTTTTGTTTTTTATTAAAGAAAAGTGAGAGAAGCAGTTGCTGGTCCTCTTGTCAATGGCTCGAATCCATCTGCTCCCCCTCTTGCTGGTATTCTTGCAGGAAGGGTGGGCAGTAATCTAAAACTAAAGCTATTTATTTTCAAATATTTATATCCCACTTCTTCCCACATTTACAGAGGCTGTGACAAACAACCCACCATCCAAATTGCTTACTTAGTGCTCCACGTCCACAGCTTAAATGTACAATTAAATCACCGGATCGGCTCGCTGTGTTCCAAAAGCTCACTGATAAAGATGTGCTTCGCATGTCTTTCAGAAATTTAAGAGGTGCTCTGTCACAGGTATTCGAGGTGCTTATTCTTTATGGGGGATGCAAATGGCAATGCACACCAAAACATTTTCTAACACATGTTGCTCTCACTTGATGAAAGGATTTCTGTATGAAAATAGAGTAGGGTTGATCCTAAGGGCTCATTTGCTGACTTGAGATGCTGATGCTTACAGAGTGGGGAAGGGAGGAAAGTCCTGCTGGTTTGCTGTAGCGGCCACATTTCATCTATGTTGACTTTTCCCCTCTTCCTGCCGGTATTTAGGTTGGGTGTGAACCAAAGGGCAAGAGTCAAAGCATTCTTGGACCTATGGCTTTTATCTAGTGGCATGCAGCTTGGGACATGGGAGAGTCAGATTGTTACACCCACCCCAGATGTGTGTGTTTCCTTTGTTGATCCATTTGTTTTTGTACCTTGGAACTTTTTCTTCCTTTTGTAAGCCACTTTGGGCCCCTTCGGAAAGCAAAGCAGACTTAAAACAAACAAATAAACAAAATGCTCAGAAGTGTCCCTTGCATTGGGAAAAACTCCTCTTACTGAAGGAAAGCTAGTAAAATGGACCCCCATGATCTAACCCAGGGCCAAGCTACACATGACGAATGACACTTGAATGGCAAGTGTATTTCTCCCTGTTCACTTGCCCTCCACTCAATCCACTTGCCGTTCAAGTGTCATTTGTCATGTGTAGCTTGGCCCCCAGTCAACTGTCTATGTGATAATTTGATTAACAATCTATCAGCACTGCTCAGCATTGTTCCAGTTCTCTTTAGAAAAAATAATCTGGAAATAAATAATCAGCTGCTCACTTTTTGAATGTAATGATGCAATGGCATGTGCAAGTGTCAAACTACAAACTCTCTATTGAACGGGGTGGGTGGGGGTGGAATAACGGACCCATTGACTTCATTATTTCTAATAAGATATCTATTGACATAATCTCAGTGCTTTCTTCCTATCTATATTTCCATTATTCTCGCAGTCACTTCTTGTTTATTATTCATGAGCAGTTGGCATTCTCTTATGGCTCATAAACAAGTGTCGATGCGGTCCACAATTTGTTTCTTCTTTTCCCTCAGAAAGAGCAACTCTGCAATATAAGTGATAACTATTCTGATTTTACATTTGGGAAACTGACCTGTATTAGGATAAATCAGGTGGTATAGAGCTCCAAGGAGTGTATCAAATCAGTTTTCAGATCATATTTTTTTTCTGTTTGAAAACAACTATGGATAGTTTTCTGCAGGAAGAAAACTATTGAGTACAGAGCCAGTTTGGTATGGTGGTTAATTGGACGACGAGACCCAGGTTTGAATCTCCATTCTGCCATGGAAGCTCACTGGGTGACCTTGGGCCGGTCATTATCTTTTTTCATCCTAACCTAGCTGTGATGGGCAGGGATCTGTCTCAGCCCTGTCAATCTACCTGTTATAACCCTCAATGGTTGTCTTATGAAGAATAGCACTCTATAAATGTGTGTTGGTGAGCGGTCAGTAAAGCTATATGTAAATATTAAGAAGACTGTATAACTTTCTGATATTACTGTGCGGACCTATGGGTGACAGCCCAGGTTTCAGAGGATGATTTTTACTGCCCTCCTTTTTTTTTTACTCGCACAGACCCCTTATTTTAATCACACAATGCTGAGGTTATTAAACAGGTATTGCCAATGTGGTGCCCATTTACAACTTTCCTGGAGTCTGCAAATGTCTTTAGAAAGTGGGCATGGGTAGATGGAGCTCCAGGTCCCACCCCACTCCAAGTCCTCCCAGAGGTTTGCAATGGCAGCCAGGCAACTGTATCACCACACTACCTCACAGTAGTATCGGGAGGATAAAATGGAGGAAAGAAGAAGACTATAAGCTGCCACGTGTCACCATTGGGAGTGAATGTGGATAAATGAAATATAAATAAATTATGTCAATAACTGGGTTTTGATCTTCTCAGGTCATAGCTATTAGGTGGTAGGGGAACATTTAAACAGGAAATCTGCCACCTCCCTCTGAAACCCTACAGTCCAAGGGCTGTGCTTTGTCATGTGATTATCTGAAAGTCTAATGAACCAACTTTACAAGTTTAAAGACAAACCTAAATTTCCCAAAGCCCAATTCCATAGAACTGGGCCATAGCACCAGAGAGGCTTTCAGTCTGAAATGGAATCAGAGCTCCTGTGAGACACCACAGGTCAGACACAGATTCCCTTCTGCCCTCCTTACATTCACAAGGATAGACTTCCATGAGAATAGTCTTAAGTGGGTAGCTATGTTGGTCTGCAGTAGGACAGTAGGATTTGAGTCCAGTGGCACCTTAGAGACCAACAAGATTTTCAGGGTATAAGCTTTCGAGAGTCAAAGCTCCCTTCTGAATAAGGTATCTGAAGAAGAAAGTATCACTGAAGAAAGTATTTCTCTGGTGCCACTGGACTCAGATCCCGCCGGGACAGACTTGAGATGCTAATTTAGAATGCATACACTACTATCACCCGCAGGCACCCTGAACCTCCAGTGTGACTCAGGCCACTGGCATTTTCAGCCTCCAGTTTTCCTGTGTCTTTCCACATGCCCGAACAGAACTACAAGATTACGGTATATTACAAATCTGCAATCAGTGCATATTTGGTAAAGGCATGACTGCTGTCAGATGTAAAGGTCTCAACACTGACCTCATAAAGTGAAGGAACCAAAATTTAGGCCATGTGCTGGTGCATCAATCTGCCCACCAATGCCAGGACAACTTTACAATGTACACTCTGTTTGACAAGCATTCATTCTTCATATGAATTTGTATTCCATGAAGATGCCTCTACGAAGGAATTTGTAAAACCTCAGTAAACTATAATTTCCAGATTTATTTAGCAAAAACCATAAGAGTTACATTGCTGTACAGTTTGTCATGTAAACAGGCCCTCTGTGATATGAATTATTTGGCCTGAACACTGAGTTCGGTTTTAATTTATGAGTGTATTAATTCATGAGGGAATGCTAACTTATCAAAAACAAAGCTCCCGTGTATGGTTGCCATCCCCCTGAGGAAGGTGGGAGCTCTGCTGCCCCCATTTCCTCTTTCCCTTTACTGTTCAGAGTGGCAATGAGAGAAAAAAATGAAAAGCTGGGTGTTTCCTGGAAGTGGCGTCAGTCTTCCCTAGAAACACTCTAGGGTTTATCATAGACTTTCCAGCAATTCCTAGAAAGGCATTTCGAAACTTCAATGTTTTCCCTGGAAGTGATGTCATGCTGTCAGTGACAGCTACCCCCCACCCATGTCGCTGCCCCTCTGATCTCCCACTAGTTGCCAGTCCAGACCTATTCCCACAATGATTTGGCTCCATGAAGATATCATGGCAGTTGGTGGCAGCACACTAACTGTCTCCTCCTATTTTTTTTAAGTGGTTGAACATTTTCTCATGCAAGTGTCATTTTTTTCAAATTCCCATCTCTCTTTGCAGGGCCACCCAAATCATCAAGAGGAGACAATCCATTTTGCAGCCTAGGAATGGAGTGGCAAAGTTGGGCCAACATGTTTGGTTCTATAAATAATGCAGTTGGCAACCAAGCATGCCTTGATTGGGATACTAGAGGCATGTGGCTAGCCTTTGTTGTAACAGCATGCTGCTCTACCTTGGACTGATCCATCAAAGTAATGCTGCTGTTAGAAACTACTTTCTACTTACTAAACCCATGCTGGATGTAGAAAACACTAATTTAGAAAAAGTTTTTTTAAAAGAAAAAGAACTATGATATGATTTGATTCAGCTGAAGCTAATCATATTTAATAGGAAAGATGACCTTTATGCTCTGATAAATGGGAAATTGAAGTTTTCTTTTCATGACAGGTTGCAATGAGAAATCGGAATCTGAAATGTAACACTCTCCACAAGGAGAGCTAGTAGTGGATGTGTAGACCGATCCATGATTGGACCATGAAGCTCCCTGGGGAACTTGGCAAGTCATTCTCCCAGCCTTACCTACATAGCAGAATTATTATGAAAATATGTGTGCCAGGGGTGGACTTCTAATACAAGTAGAAAGTAGACCCCTACAGATGATATAAGTTCCCTACTATCAATCTACCATAATTTACAAACACAAAATAAGATAAAATAAAAAACGTAAGTCTATTATTCCCTTTTGATCAAATGCAAGTAAATGGCTGTATGTATGTGTTATGCCTCAAATCACTTCTGACTTACGGCAGCCCTATGAATTAACAACCTACAAAACATCCTAACATTGACAGCCTTGCTCAGGTCTTGCAAACTGAAAGTGAGTGGTTAAATGCTGTAAACCTAAAATGTTGACTGAAACTCCAAAATAATAACAACTCGGAAGGCTGGACTCACCCTGAATGTGACTCTTCATGTAAATGAATCAATCATATATAGTATGTAATCTTTGTATGTGTGGCAACCACTGACAGATGTGCAGGAAGATTGGACCAGAGGCAGATTTAGGGCTGGCTTTAACTTGTATTGAATTATTACAGTTCAAACCCCAGTAAGATCTTATAGTAACAATGAGGGGACGAGTGGGTAGAATAACGCGCTGAATTGAAAAAATTAAAAATAAAATAACAGCAATTGTCTAATTATTTAGAATTTTAAAGTAGCAATCCACAGAGTGACACCTTACCAAAGACAAATTTATTTATTTATTTATTTATTTATTTATTTATTTATTTATTTATTTATTTATATTCCGCCCTCCCTGCTTCAAGACTGGATAGTAAATGAGCGAGCCAGCAGCAGTAACGGTCCTCCAGTAATGGTTTAAAACTTTTTCTCAATGCAAACCCCAATAAACACAGTTATTTGAGTAACTATGCATAGGGTTGTGCTGTAACATAAATATGTTTTAGTCCTCCAGTAATGGTTTAAAACTTTTTAAGCTCTTCTCTGTGCTTGTGCTTTTAATATAATAGAGTGTTTTTTTCAATATGTCCAACTTGCACAGGCTGTTTGGAGAGCAGCTGCTTTTAAGTTCTCCCTGTTTCCTTAACAACTGAGCAACGGAGAGAGGCAGTGGTTTCTTTCAGGACATTTGCTGCTGCTTGATGTACTAATGGAAGGAGTGCCAGTAAGGAATATGACTAGCAAATTAAAGGAAAGAAAATAATATAAGGGTGTAAGCCTTTGTGCTGTTTGGCTAAAAAAGAGCAGAGTGTACATTAGGGACCGCTGGCTAGCAAGAGAGAGAGAAGTGCAGCATTAGCATCACAAATCCAAATGAAAATGAAGATTGGTAGCACTGCCTCTTGGGTTTCTGAAGACCATTGTTACATCTAAGTAGAATTAAAATCTTGCCATGGTAGTAATAAAATCTTTTTGAACATTGTTTGGCTGCTCCATTTCAAGGGGAAAAGAAAAGGAACCCCTCTTAATATGCAAGGAGTGCGGAACTCCTCGATTGTGGGATACAGTTCAGGAAACAAAAGGATAACTCCTTGTCTGCTCATCTGGATTTGGGCTAAAAGCTTGTGAAAACTGCCTAAACTGCCGTTTTTGAGTATTTTATGGGCCTATAAAGTGAATGCCTGCAATACTGATGGGGTGCCCTTGGGTTAGTCTCTCTCTCTCTCTCTCTCTCTCTCTCTCAGAGCTAAACTACAAGAGAGAAATTGCACAAGGACGCTCACCTGAAGGGAGTTGCAATGTTAGCTGGGAAGCTGAGTTTTAAAAGACAGACCGGAAGGCTCTGTCAATTTCCCCTCTCTACAAAGCCAGCAAAGATTGCTCCTCAGAGGGGTTGTTTATTTCCTCTTAGCCTCCTAGAAGGGAGGTGAAACTGACAGAGCCTTCCAGAGACAAAGAGGAAATTAGCAAACCCTCTTAGGAGCAATCTTTGCTGGCTCTCTAGATAGGGGAAATTGACAAAGCCTTCCAATTTCTTTTAAAACTCAGCTTCCCGGCTGACATTGCAACTCCCTTCACGTGTACGTCCTTGCGTAATTCGTCTCTTTTAGCATAGCTCTTAGTGTCATCTACCTCACACAATATTTGTGAGGAGAAAATGAGGAAGGCAAAATCATGTATGCCATGCTGAGCTCCTTCAAAGAAGGGTTGGATAAAAATGTAGTAGAAAGATACGTAGAATTGTTTTGCTTTCTCAACAGCATTATTAACAATGTTTATAATAATGTCTTCCATGAGAGTCATAGGGGATCGAATGTTTGTTTTTCAATGCATTTTTATCCCACTCTTCTTCTATGGCATTCAGGACACACATACACAGTTCTCCATTTTATCCTGACAACAACTCTGTAAGGTAAGTTAGGCTGCGAGAGAAAGACTGGCCCAAGATCACTGAGCAAGTTCATGGCCCATAGGTACCTGGGTCACTGAGCAAGTTTCATGGTTAATAGGTACTTCCCTGCCTCTCTACACTACATGAACCACTAAAAAAACACTGCTAGTCATGGACAGAGTTTCCCAGGTTTAAATCCCTGCTTATTGGATGATCTTGGACCCTACCCCTTTTCTGAATTATATACATCTAGTATGATGTAATGGTTAGAGGCTTAGGACTGGGTTCTAATCCCCATTTTGCCATGAAATGTGGATGACCTTGGGCCAGCCACTCTCTTTCTCCCTTACTTACCTCACAATATTTTTAAAACAATATTTAATTTTTTTAAAAAATTCACAGGATTGTTGTGCGTTTAAAATGGAGAAGAAGACAATGTATGCTGTCTCGATCCATTTTGAAGACTAGGATAAAATGTAGTAGATAGCTTAGGGTACCTGATAGATAAATCATGTGACAGATAAATCGTTTTAGGGTTACCAGCCTCCAAGTGGGTCCCATAATTCTCCTGGAATTACATTTGTTCTCCAGACTACAGAGATCAGTTCCCCTGGAGGGCAGAGTCTATGGTAAACCATAAGGTTTAGGAGAAACTGAAGTCCTAGAATGGCATCATGTCCTCATTGAGATCTCTCTCTTGCCAATCTCTGCCCTTCACAGGCACCACCCCCAAATCTACAGGAATTTCCCAAGCTGGAATTGTAGACAGGATAAAACAAACTAACCCCATGGGCATGCCCATAATCTTTTTAACTGAAAGGGTGGGATAAGAGGTGTGATAGATAAATCATTGTTAAAGATGCCCTTAGCGCCATTGGTCACAACATCCTCAAAGCCAATTCAAGCTAACATTTTGCTCAGACAAGGTAGTTTCTAGAATGAGCCGTTCAATGGCATTTAACCAGGAGGTGAATGTCAGCTCAGGAGATTATCTATGCAAACTGAATGAAAGACCTATTCAGGTGAAATATTTTCATATGTATGCAGCTGTGGGATTAACTCCAGGATTCATCCTATGAACACAAAATGTTAGATCAAAATAAGCTTTTCAATACCCCTTTCTCTCCAAGAACAAGCACAGGCTGCATATTTCCTGGGAGGACTCAGATTCTCAGGGGATGAACAGAATGGGTTTGTGCCAGTGTAAATCATAGCATTTTTAAAAAATCAATCTTTTATTTAGCCAAAAACCTGTAACCCCCCCCCCAAAAGCACTGTGAGGGTTTGACTTTCTAAAGAGATAGACCAGACTTCCACCCCAAAGCAACTCATTAGTGAAAACCAGAAATCTCAACCCGTTCATCACTGCTGCGAGCTGTCCTGCTGTTCATCACTGCTGCAAGCTGCCTTGCGTTGCTTTCCTTGTCATTACAACCAAAGACATACAGATGTACTTCACTGGGACATGAATAAGGGTGTACAGTCTGGGATTTGGGTTCAAGCTTTATAGCTGAAGTTAAGCTGACCCAGCATAATCTAAGCTACTAAGAGAGGACCACCCTCAGCCAGGTCAAAAGTGTGTAACTTGTTTACTACAACCATTTAAAGTGGCAAATACTCAAATTCCTATATACATACATCAATTAATCCAGTATAAATACATGAGCTATAATCTTATACTACACATCAGGTAATGATTCTGGGATACAAGATACGTATAGTCCATTTGAAGAACTCCTGTAATGTCTAATCTCTTATTTCTTTTCTGTCTTCCAACTTGCAAATCCCAATTGACAGATGGACAGATGGTGATCCAATTCGGACACCCAAAACTGGGGCCGGCCATGTTACACACAGATTTTCGTCCCACGGACTTCCTCAGGGGCGTGTCTGTGGTCTGGTCTGTGTAGCGGGGTCTTGCCTTTTGTTACTTGTTGTTGACCCAGCATAATCTGGCTATGCCAGATCACATCAAAGAATGCCAGATCGGATCCAGAGAACTGAACTCTGTTGGGCTGATTATTCCGCTGCAGGCATCCACAGCAGTGGCAGAGCAGCAGCAAGTGAGAGGCAACAGCACAAGTGAGAGGGCAGCAGTGCAAATGGAGGCAAGCGCCACCTCATGACAGGAGAATGGGGCAAGGCTGGTGGTACAAGGAAGGAGGCAGCAGGCAGAGTGGATTCCCTTCGTGCTCCTCCACCCTTGCCCAGACTCCAAAAGTTCTTCAAGCAACTGGTGGCTGCTTTTTAAATGACATGGCTCCAGCAAGTTTACCCTCCCCCCCACCGCCCTCAGGTCGGGAATTGGGATTCTCTTACATTGGGATTCGCTGGTTTGATATGGGTTCCCTTGCTGTAGTCTGGTTCTGTTGGGCTTTGTTAGTTTGGCTTGCATGGGAGTCGGATTTGCATTTGGAAGTGGCTTTTGGCCAGGGGTTGCCTTGCTTAAGATTTCCCTTTGCCTAAAAAGCCTTGGAAATGTTTCCCCCATAAGAATCAATGGAGAGTGGCTGTGGGCAACTTTTTCAGGGGCCCATAGTATTGGACTGGGGTTCAATCTTCCTGAAACTTGGGGGGGTCTTTAGTGGACAAGAAGGAGTAGATTTCCTGCAAATTTGATGGCGTTTGATTAAAAAATGACCTCCCCCCACCATCCCCCCGGGGTAGTTTTTCCCACTATTCCCCATTGGGAATAATGGCTGGATAAATCCAGAATTCTCTAACTGGATTGCAAAATCTGACCTGAATTTCAGAGATACCAATTTTGTTTGTATCCCTGAAACCCAAATCTGGATCACCCAGATTTTGGGGGGGGGGGGCGCACTGCTAGACATAGTATCCAACTTGGTCTGCCAAACCTTAACACAAAATCTATATGTTCAATTTCAGATTTTTTTAACGTTTCATGATTTATGAAACTTTTGGTTTGAGATGAGAGTGTGTATATATATTACACATTTTATTTACTTTTGGAGCTCCCCAATGGAGATCCAAAGCAGCTTACAATATTATTCCCCCCTTTTGCAAATTTCATTCTTACAACAGCCCTGTGAAGTAGGTCAGGCTGAGAGTACAATTTCATCTAGCAACCTTCCATGACTTCAGAGGGAATTCAAATCCGGGTCTCCCAGATTCTAGTCTAACTGCCACACCAGGTTGAATCACCATTTGGCCTAAGCTCAGAGATAACAGCCCTGCTTGGGAGATAGTCAGTCAAGCAAGCCTTTATTGGCATATATAAAATATAAAATTTTAAATACAAAGACTCCATACAAAATGAGATTAAAATACAGATAAGAGCTTGGGAGATAATTTGCCGTGCTCTAACAGTGCAATCCTAAGCAGACTCACTCCAGTCTAAGCCCACTGATTTCAATAGGCTCAGACTGGACTAACTCTGTTTAGGATTGTGCTGCATACCTCCCATATCCAACCTCCCATTGTATATAGAGAAAAAGGACTTGAGATACTGCAGTATTTACAAAGGGCATAATTCCTACAAACACAGTTAAACTGATACTGAAGCCATCATTCTATCATACTAAATTAGCATTGGAATGATACTATTTATGTTTTGTCAGCTTCTAATTATGATGAAGAAAATTATTCCAGCTGCAATGGAGGGAGCTAGTGTGGGTGACTCTCTTCCATTTTTCAGAGAGGTTTGAATCCTAGAATTATCATGCCATACGGAATCAATAAGCCACTAGCAATATTACTACCTTTAAAAAAACATTTCTGCTTTTATACTTTTAAGCATGCCATACCAAAATAGGGAGCACGTTTTGTGAAGATGTTTGGAACTTGCAAAATGCAGCCCCACCCCACCCTCCACCCCCAAAGTGTACCAAGTGCCACCTCTAGTAAGTTTTTGCAAATTATGCAAAGCTGTTTGTTTGTTTTTTTTGCTTCAGGGTACTCTGTCAGTTACAGGTTGGCATCTTTCAATCAGATCAGGTACTCCTATCCGTTTTTTGATCAGCTAAATCGTTCACACGTCTGCCTCCAACTCAAGCTGCCACCCTTTGTTCTTTTCTGGCCTTGCTCCCATGCCTTTAACAAAACCCAGAAATTAAACAGATGCTGCAGTTTCCACTAATTTGCTCCATGCCAGGAAAAAACCTCATCTGCTTAATTTCTCTGTGTCAAGCTGCTGTTAAAGGCAAAGAAGAAGGCCAAAAGGGGAAGACGTCAACATTTCCTCCAGGTCAGCAGAAAACAGCAGATGAGATTGAACACCTGCCTCGTAGGACCCAGTACAGATGTGACACTGGGAGACTGGACCTTGCCAACATTTTAAAAGGGGAATCTTTAAAGAATTTGGGTTGAGGCCATGGCAGGGAAGGGAGAAAGGAATTAACCAACACACTCAAATTGGTAAGGTGGGTTGGTTTCAGTGAGCAAAATGTTACATAGGGTTCTAAAGAACCTGCAGCAAGAATGTTCTGCCCCTTTAACAGCGGCTTAACAGATGTTATTTACCAGGTGATGTTATTCACCTTTGTGCCTTGAGAAGCTTCAGTGGCCCATTTCTACATGTTAAATCTATATTAACCTGGAAAGTCATTTTTTCCCTTCAGGTTGTTAACAACCCTAATAGGAACCTGAAGTGGCTCACACCATTGTCACCCATTTTATCCTTGCAAGAACCAGCCTGGGGAGTAGGTTAAGCAGAGAGTGGAGAGTGACTGGTCCAAGGTCCTCCAGAGACCCTCCATGGAAGAGTGGGGGTTCAAACCTGGGCTTGCTATATCCTAGTCCACCATTCTAACCACTGCACCATGCTGGCTTTCTAGTCTGATGTGCAGCAATTTAGCAAGTGATAGAATTTACGAGTGTGCCGTAACATTCTTCCCCAGGTGATTCCTTAAGACAAGTTTTATAGCCAGAGGAGCAACCCTGCCCAACTGCTCCACAAAGTAATGGCAGAGTGATGAGATAAAACGGAGAGAATTATTCTATATTTAATAGTTACAGAAGACGAAGAGTGTAGTAGCTGTTTTGGGTCTGTACAGAATTTCCAAAAACAACAGTAATTGTTCATTCCCCTACCCCCATAACCACTCAGAGCCAAGCTAGAAGTGATTAATTACACTTGAATGGCAAGTGAACAGACTCCCTGTTCCTCCCTGTATTCCTCCCTGTTCACTTGCACTCCACTTGTGCTCCACTTGCCATTCAGTGAACAGAGAGGAATACATGTGAGTCTGTTCACTTGCCATTCAAGTGTAATTCATCACCTCTAGCTTGGCTCTGAGTGTTTATGGGGGTAGGGGAATGAATCTGGAGAATGCCAGCAGAGCACTGACTATTAAAGAGCAGGAGCAATTTGTGTCCGGTTCTTATAATATGAATTGCCAAGTGTTATGTAAAGTTTGTCTCTTCTACATGTTTTTTTTCCTTCTACATGTTTAATAATTTTTTTGAGGACCAACCGAAATATCACAAAATATTGATCACGTTTTCACATCCCCGTAATTGTAGTGTAGTGGTTAAGAGCAGCAGGACTCTAATCTGAAGAAGCAGGGTTGATTCCTCATTCCTCCACTTGAAGCCAGCTGGGTGACCTTAGGTCAGTCACAGCTCTTCCAGAGCTCTCTCAGCCCCACCCACCTCACAGGGTGGTTGTCGTGAGAATAATAATGACACATTTTGTAAACTGCTCTGAGTGGAGAATAAGTTGTCCTGAAAGGTGATATATAAATTGAATGTTGTTGTTTTTATTATTATTCATTAGTCTTGAAATTCAGTCCCAAAAAGGGGAGATGGGGGATATGTTTTAGGACATAGTGAAACTCTCAGTCTACAGTTTCTAGTCTGGGAATACAGAATGTGATGCAGACGTCGTTGGATTACTTGGTGCTAGGTGCAAAAGAGGTTTCAACAAGATTTAAAGATTACTGGAGAAGCAAACAAAAAGCCCTTCTTGCTTTGCCTATATAAAAACCCAATACTCCGATGACTTTCCAAGTGTAATTAGAAATCGAGATTCCCTTCTAAGGCAGAATAAGAAGGAAAATGTATATGTATTATATTTAAAACTGGAGATTGTAGGTAAGTAGTCAATGGAACCCAAATTCCCTTATGCAGGTAGCATTTCTCTTTCCTGTATAAAAGCTGTGCCAAGCCACTGTATTTACTCAAATGCAAGACTAGGTTTTATCCCATAAATGACATTAAAGGGTTGCCTTAAATGTGCATATAAGTTACAATTATGTCGAATAATAATAATAAAAAAATGTATATAATATTTTGCCCTGATCTGGATAGTCCAGGCAAGCCCAGTCTCATCAGATCCTGGAAACTAAGCTGGGTCAGCCTTAGTTAGTAATTGGATGGGAGACTTCCAAAGAAGACCAGGGTTGCAGAGGCAGGCAATGGCAAACCATCTCTGTTAGTCTCTTGCCTTGAAAACCCCACAAGACTTCACCATAAGTCAGCTGTGTCTTGACGGCATTTCCGAGCACCAATACTAGACCATCAGTGCTAATAGACATGCCTGTTTTGAAAGGCCCATCTCCATGGGACAGCCTTCTTTGGGACCCACCATATAATAATATTTGGGGGGGGGAGGAATTATCTTACATTCAGGGTCATCTGCCTTTTGATTTAATATGATAATTGTGTAGTTGGAGATGAACGAATGTCTGGCCCTTAGTAGTAGACTTTTATTACCGTCCTGGTGGTGAATTCCCTCTTCAAACACGGATACATCTGCTGTTCCAAACCCTCCCCTAAAGGAATATTAAGACAGCAGCAGAATTTTATCTTTGAGAAATGAGAAAAAAGCAAAGCATTCTTTGTCCATTTCAGTGTTTAGCAGAGGCAGAAAATTATAAAATTGTGACAGAAGAGACACACAGGGAAGAAAAGCTGCACGCACTATGAGGATTAAGTTCAAAAGCACCCAGAATAAGAGAGCTTTTTTCCCCCTAAGTGAGCTTTGGTTCAAATTTCCAGCACAATATAACTGACAACAGTAGTAAAAGAAATGCAGGGCTCATAAACAGAGCACAGAAAGGCAGAGTTATATAAATTCCCGGGCTTCATTTAGCATAACGTCTGATGGTTATTTTAAAAATATGTATTGAAACAGAAAATCTGCCACAATGAGCAACCTGAATGCATCAGGAAATCAGAGATCTCCTGAACTGCTAAAGAAACTGGGTCTTTATTCCTTAGAAGTGAAGAAGCTTAATAGGAGACCTCATAGGTGACATATAATATTCTGAACAGAACACATAATGGCACTAGGCAATTAGTGCTGGTACAATCTCTGGCAATGGACCAGGTGAACACATGGGAGAAAAAGGGCAACATTCTTACTTGAACTGAATACAGGCAGATTTTTTTTCTTTGAAAAAAAAAGCCCATAGCTTTATATATAGAATTATGAACCCAGGAAAGATTCTAGATATACAAGGTGATGTCATTTATATGCTAGTTTAATGGCAACCATTTCTCATTCTCAGTACAATTATGTTGTAAGATCACAATGCAAACACACATTAGGGCAGTCCAAAAAGATAACTTTGTGAGCAGGCTAATGTTTTTAGTATGCTGAAGACTGACCTGTTCAATGTTTTATGGGACTAATGTTTATTAAAGCTAGATGAGGGTCTTTGGGGTAAAAAAAAAAATAGAAAGGACAAAGAGAAAACTTTTTTTAAAAAAAGAACTATTTTCATTCTGCATGAAAGAGACATGAAATAGATGAAGGTCAGATCTTACTTTAGTGGCCTGCCATTAACAAGAGAAAGGAATACATATCACGTAACATTTTTACTGTCTCTAGTTTATGGGTTCTCTAACAACTTCCCCATATGTGGAAATCAAGCTGTCAAAGCTTTTCAAAGCACCAGCATCACTTACTAAATTTCTGCATGTGTAAAAAGTTTCTCTGTACTTGAAATCAAGGTTTGGTTCAAACATAACAGAAAAGTATGGCCTTTTCCAGTTTATACATTATGGACTATACAGGTTGAATATGGGCTCATCACTCCAAACAGTAAGACATGAATTGTGGGTTCTCCTCAGTTCCTGTTTGTGTGGTGCCCAATTCAGATTAGAGCGTGCACATGTTACCCTAAAGAGAAATCTACTTGTGAGTTGGGGGAATTAGCGTGAAAGGAGAGGCTGTGAGAGGAGGGGTAACTGGGATCTTCTCCACGATCCCTTCCTTCAGAGGACTCTCAAAGTGACCAGGGGGTGTTTAAAGAATGATTTTTTTATTAAAGGGATATCAAAAGCAATCATACAAGAACATACAACACATACATACAGAGTTTGTTAGGAAAAGCAGGGAGGAGGTTGGATAGAGTGTCATGGTGTGCAGGTTATAGTTACCAGTCCAGAAGGGGAGCAGCTCCACTGTCCAGTGCTCAGGCATGCAGCCTGATGATGTCTGGGTAATTCCAGAACACACACTGAATGGGGCAGCAGGTAGTCCAGTGACGCTGTGGAACATACTGTGAGGCAGGAATGCATCTTCTGCCCCAAAACCATAACTTAATGGTCGTCTCCTGGGTAAGACAAATAATTGGGAAGACATTTACAGGGTGAAACAACGAAACCTGGAAGATTTGATTCAGCCTTCTTAGGTGAAACTAAAGTTATCAGTGACGACTGATAATCTGTGATGGCTGGATGGGTGAGGCTATCAGAGCCCTGAATGGGACAGCGGATAAGGAAAGACCGGCAGGGTGTGTTGAGGGGATTAATTCAGGAACTCCTAGAAGAACCTATTGTCTTAGGATCTTTGCACATCTCCAGGGGGTGGAAGAGCAGCTAATCAGTCTGACACACCTTCTAGTAGTTTTTCATACTCCATATGGAGTTGGCAATTGCCTTCTGCCTAGCCAGGCTGTTTGGTGCTTGAAGCACATGAGAGGAAAGGGACTTATCCATAAGCTTCTCCTCCCAATATAATGGAGTCTGACAGATCACACAGTGACAAGGGGTTTTGGCCTTCCCCTGCACCATTTTCTCAGCATGGAACAGTTCCAGGGAGAGCTATTTGGCTTGTTCAGGAAATCCTCTTCTATCCCAGGGAGCACATGAGTTTTTCCCCAAAGTAACCCCTGAGACAGCATTGGGTTGGGAAAAGGGCACAAGAGTGGAAGGCTGAAACCTTTGTCTGCACATATACCACCATCCTGATCCAAATCAATCACCAAATTAGAGAATTGAGGAGAACTTGCAACTCATGTCTGATTGAATTACATATGAGACAGGGTTGAGACCCCAGATTCAAGCAGAGACCCCCATAGCGTGTGAATCAGTTAGCGCATGATCATTGAATCCCTGCTTGTCTTGGTAAATCCTGGCTTCATTTTTGCCACTGCCCCTTCCTGGCAGAGACCTTAGCTGCTTTCCCCACCTGTCTTGCAATATCAAGCTAATGGCAAAGACCCACCACATCAGAATCCCATTTACCATTGGCTGCTGGCAATGTGAGTGTGGGAAAGCTTCTCTTGAGAAGCTTTGATACCTCTTGGAAGAAGAGCCAATTCGCATCCACCTCACCCCTGCAGGGAGGCTGATGATGTTATGTATTCCCAACTCCAACTATTCAGAGAGAGATTGCCTATGTACAGGGAAACATTGTTGATTTAAGATGGCTAAGCTATTGATAACCCAGGCAAATCAGATCTCATCAGATCTTGGAAACTAAGTAGGGTTGGCCTTGGTTAGTAATTGGATGGGAGCCCTCCAAAGAAGACCAGGGTCTCTAAGCAGAGGCAGGCAATGGCAAACCACCTCTGAATATCTCTTACCTTCAAAAACCCAGCAGGGTTTGTCATGTGTACTGTTAATACCATCATTGTACTATTTCAATGGTTCTTATTTTGATTGATTGAGTTAATTTATTTTTTTATGTTAATTATGTAAACTTAACTTTGATGTTAGAATGTATTAGAATGTTGTGTACCATCCTGAGCCCAGTTAAGGGGAGGGCAGTTTAGAAATCAAGTAAGTAAGTAAGTAGGCTGCAACTCAACAATACTTTCTATTACCACCAGCAGCAGCTATCGATAGACCTATCCTCCATGGACAGGTCTAATAGTTTCCGAAAGATCTAAGCTAGTGGTGTTTCCAGTGTCATTCTAAGAACACTTTCCTGGGAGCAAGCCCATTGAGTAGACTTGAATAAGGTTCTGAGTAGACCTGCTTTAGGATAGCACTATAAATTCCTTAAGCTTATTATGCATTAAAGACTTAGGGCCAAGCTACAAGTGACGAATGACACTTGAACGGCAAGTGGATTGAGTGGAGGGCAAGTGAACAGAGAGAAATACACTTGCCGTTCAAGTGTCATTTGTCACTTGTAGCTTGGCCCTTAGTTTGCAGCCTGTAGCAACTTTAGATTCTACACAGAATCAGTACTAGTTCCAGCATTTATAATACATTTTTTCATCTTGGGTATGTATAGCAGCTTCAATTATTTTCACACAATGAGGCTTAATTTCCAGGAAACCTCAGATAAAATGAATGCTAAGTGTATGCATCACCTCAGATACTATTAATAATAGTAAAGCAGCTGTTATACCTTTAGTCAACCCCAAACCAGCTCAAGTGAATAATTCAGGCAGCTGAAAGTTTGCATGACATACTTGAAAACACAGAGTCCAAAATGTTGCTCCTTTTGGCAGAGGAATATTCAGCAGTGACGGTAACAGTACAATAGAAACCTTCCCCAAAGCACTAAGAGCTGTGAGCATGGGGGACAGGCAGAAGTCCCTATCAAATGTGTTAGAAGAAGGGACTGGTGCGTGGTGATGTCTCTTACCTTTAGGACTGCCAGCAGAGAAGAAGGAAGGAAACAACCATAGAGTCAGTTAGGTAGATAGGCTGCTATCAGTCTCCTTCCTGTCAGGGGAACTTCCTCCCTTCCCTTCTCTCCTCCTCCACTCTCCTTCCCTGCATGCACCAGGAGAGGTAGCATGGTGTCTCCTCCTCCTGAGGGAGATGGCCTACTTTCAATCTAAAGTCATCCTAGCTAGTTACATCAGTTACTAGTACTTTCTCTCCACTAAACGTATGTAAATATATTTCCTTAGATAAATAAACAGTTATTGGTTCTCTGACTTGGATGAGAGCTTTCTGTGTGCAGTTTGTTTAGTTAATGTGTCTTAACTAAACCCAATAAAATGTGTATATGCCATCATAGAAAATGTGTTTTATTTTTATTGTGTGTACACTTTCACAAGTTTATAGGAGTGTTCCAATATCATTATGTTATGTATTCATATTATTAGCCTTTTTATTTGTTTATTTGCTTCATTTGCATAGCACCTAATTACTTCACATTTCTCCAAGGCAGTGCAGAAAAATAAAGCAATTAATTTGCAATTGATAAAACCCAAAGAAACAACTCATAAAGAACATTAAAGGAGCAATACTGAGCAGGTCTACTTAGAAGTAGGACCCATTTTGGTAAGCAGGACTTAGTCCCAGGAAAGTGTTCTTATGACCACAGCCTACAGCAATAAGACAGCAATGTGAAAACTATTTAAAACTTCAAAAATAGCAGTTGATTAAAATAGGACAGAATAATTAAACAAAGGGGATATTCAGTAGCAGTAAAATTCAGCAGCAGTAAAAGTTAATCACTAAAACTACAAAACAGAAGAGGCAAAAAAAACAAACCCAGAGCTACCCAAATGTATCACAAAGAAAATTAATGATTAAAAACCTGGGAGAAACGTGATTTTACTAGACATCCTGAGATTTTCATAGCAAACAAGTTCTCTAGGCATGAGTAACATACAAGTAAAACTACTGATCATATTTAACCACAAAATTAAACTAGGAAACAATAAAATACTTCATCACTGAAAGGCTGAACAATACTGAGCAGCATTAAAAAATCTCTGAACCAAATACCAATCTAAAGAGGAAGATGTTAAGTCCTCTGTGAAAGCTAACAAAGTAGAAGTGTGTCCATATTTTTCCCCCTCCTGTGCTAATGTGAAAGTCTTATAGGAAAAATGTATAAAGCAAGTCTTAATGTTGTGAGTATTTTTCCAAACATCACTCTTTAATCTAGGCTCTTGTTGCATTACTTTATTTTTCCTTTGATCTGTAGCTAGTAGCAATCTGGAAAGAGAGTGAAAAACAAGCCAGCAGATATTTCAGAACATGCTGTGTTTGGAGAGTCTCATGACAGCAGCCGGTTTAGTCATTGGTCCACTTTCATGGCATATTTGCGGTGGAAGGTTTCTTACAATGTGCCACTTGTTATGACGAATGCCCAGAGAGAACCACTGCTGAAATGATGAATCATTGTGTAAACCGTTTTGGCTCTCTGAGTTTCCTATCTATCACCAGAAGGACTTCAGGGAGCCATTACTCCCCGTTATTTTTATACATATATGCTCTATATTGAATAGAATCCTATCAGTTTAAGAAGAGATAAGTTTAAGACTTTTTAGCCCATCTTTCTGCAATAAAGTTCTTCAATAAAGAATTAGATGTGTTTGAACGGTAGTTTTAAGTTATATTCTAAAGAACCCTGGAGTTTCCTAGCTTTACAGGTGTGACTCAACAAGGATATCAGTAGTGGCGAGCAAATTTCCCTGAAGGACAGTTTTCTCATGACCGCTAATCTCCTCTGGGATGAACAACTGGAAGAGAGTAGTGAGTCTTTAAGTTAATGAGAGGCTATTGAAGAATCAACAGGCCCAGCTGGTGCCCTCAATCGACTGAAAGCGTTCTCCAGAATATTCTCCTATGTATAATAGATTCCTTAGCTATCAGAATGCTTCCATACTTCTCTTCATCCAGATTTCACTCTAGTTTTTGGAGTTTTGAAGCAACTGATCTTTTTTGTCTGAGGTGGAATATTATAAATCTTTCTATGGTGTAATGTTTTGCCATGTGAATAAGTTCATGTGTTTTATTTCTCTGTATTTCTCTGTGGGATTTTGAATGTGTGTGATTAGAGGTGCAGGCCTCTGATGCGAGAAGGAGGGGTGCTGTATGGTTGAGTGAAGTGTGCTGTGACTGGATGGTAGCTGTACCCAAGGAGGCAGAGTGAACTGTTTTTCTACAGTGTGCTAAGAGAAAGTCTTCATTCTGTCTAGGTCAGGCTGTTACCCAAATTGGTGGTCTCCTTGTGAATTAGGGGAATTAGCATACAAGGAGAAGCAGCAAGAGGGGGTAACTGATATTTCTCCACCAGTGAATATAACAACAACAACAGCAACATTCGATTTATATACTGCCCTTCAGGACAACTTAATGCCCACTCAGAGTGGTTTACAAATTATGTCATTATTATCCCCACAACAAACACTCTGTGAGGTGGGTGGGGCTGAGAGAGCTCCAGAGAACTGTGACTAGCCCAAGGTCACCCAGCTGCCTTCAAGTGGAGGAGTGGAGAATCAAACCCAGCTCTCCAGATTAGAGTCCCGCACTCTTAACCACTACACCAAACTGGCTCTATAAGGATCGTTCCTCTAGAGAACTCTTAATAACTGTCCATTTGTCCTCACATTCAAGCTGTATCTGAAGAAGTGAGCTGTGGCTCACAAAAGTCCCTACCCTACCACTATTGGACTACTGCTGTTTTCCACTGCTACAGATAGACTAACATAGCTACTCATCCTGAGCTAATAAAATCAGGCGGATATTCAACAGGAATCATTTTTATTGAAGGGGTAGTAAAAGCAAACACACAGGAAATTGCACACACCATACACACAGAGCTAACTAGAAAACAGGGAGGAAAATAGGGGAGTGCAAGACTGAGTGATATTTACCAGTCTAGAAGATAGGGGACATCCTTGTATAATAGCTTTGAGTAACCATCAATTCACAGCAAGAAAAGAGGGGCTCAGAAATGTGTGAGAGGGTGGATGCTGAATCCAAGAACACAACTATGGTGGAGGGTAGCCCAATTATACTGTGGAACATACCCTGGGACAGTATGACATCTTCTGCCCCAAAACATCAGCTTAATGGTTGTCTCTGGAGGTGAAACAATAAAATGGGAAAGATTTGATTAAACCTTCTTGGGTGTTACTAAAGGTAAAAAGGTGCTTGATGACCCATGATGGTTGGACTGGTGGGGCTTATCAGATCCCTGAACAACCCATATTGGAAGACTGAATAAGGAAAGATCATCAGGGTGTAAATATGATAATTCATGAACTTATGGAATACCCTTTGTCTTTATGTTTATGCACATCTCTGGGGTTTGGGGCTTATAGTCAGTCTTGCCTATGACTCACATGGAAGTTATTTTCCAACTCCCGCCTGGCAGTTGGCAACCATTTCCTGCCTCACCAGGCAGTTCTTCTGTGTTTAAAACACATGAGGAGATGGGTTTATGATATAGCCATATTCATAAGCTTCCCTCTTAGTATGAGGGTCAGGGTGGACTACTAACAAGGCAATCTATGTACATACCTAACAGTGCAATCTTATGAAGAGTTACTCCAGTCAATGGGTTTAGTGTTCTACTTTTTGGATGAACACAGCCTAAGTAGCAACAGTCAGGCAATCTGTGTAGAAGCCTGAAAAAGTCTGTGTCTGTATGGTGAAAGGAAAGAATTATTCTTTGAATCAAGAACTGTGTGGAAAATGTATTTTTGTGACTGGGTATGTGAATATATTTTTAAGAACATATAACGATTTTGACACCATCATGAACCTATTCTGAAACCAATATGCTTAACAGTTAAGAGGTGTGCGTAATGAAAATAACTATCCGGATCTTACTTGTGACTCTCTGGAATGGAAACATTAGTCCTGGCTGCTTGGTAGTCACAAAACCCCTCCTTGAAAAAAATCCATGTTTTTTCCAAGTTCCAGTGTTTACCAGCAATACAACATGAGATCACATTTCACTTTCAATCGGATTTCTTGGAGAATTTCCTGTTTCCAACCAGATTGTTGCAAGGTAAGAGCAAAAGCTCTCCCAGCCAATAACAAGCTGCAGAGATGTGCCATCCTTCTCCCCACCTTCCCCCTTCACCTCCCCTTATGGTCTGGAGAGGGACCTTTTTTCTTGTTCATAGAGCCAGAGGAGTTAGTCATGTTAGTCTGTAGTAGCAAAATAGTAAAGAGTCCAGTAGCACCTTTAAGACTAACCAACTTTACTGTAGCATAAGCTTTCGAGAACCATAGTTCTCTTCGTCAGATGCATCTGACGAAGAGAACCGTGGTTCTCAAAAGCTTATGCTACAGTAAAGTTGGTTAGTCTTAAAGGTGCTACTGGACTCTACTTTTTTCTTGTGAATTTAGGAAAGCCTTGGCTTTTTCAGGGGCCTCCAGAGTTCTAATGCTTTGCTCAAGTTGCTTTACACTTGGGGCTTCTTTGAAGGACAGGCAGAAGACACTCTGCTGCAACTCTGGTGATATTTGGTCGAAAAGCAACAATTCCAGTCCTCATCCCCAGAAGTTCCCTGGTGGCTGCTTGACAGCCATTTGAGGAACTAGTAGAGAATTTACGGTGGCTGCACAGAGAGGGACCTACTTCAGGGATCAGTACAATCACCTCCCTTTGTTCAATCTGCTTGAATTGTAGGGGTTCTTTAGATTAGAGGGAGGGCTGGGTTCAGTGCAATTTTGGTGAGGTTAAGTGCAAAAACAGCTGCCCCAGAGCCTCCAACTGGTCCCCTCTCCCCTTTCCCCATTGAACAGGCCACAAAAATCATGAGAATGGGGGAAAAAAATATCAACCTCTGAGCCAGCAATGCACCATCAGAAAACTACTCAATCATATAAAAAATAAATTGAGTTAAAATTTATTATTGTTGGTAAGTATGTATATTTTCACAGAGAAAATAGGTACTCATTTCTAATTTTGATTGTTTTTTTTTCTCACTTGATTGCATTTTTTCTTTTCCTTTTGTTGTTTTTAGTAATCTGTAAGAGCCTTTTAATAAAACTTAAAATAAGAAAAATCACATTAAACATTTACCTCAACAGCCCCGGATCCAAAACTGCAACAAAAAAATTCTAGATGCATGCCCCTATTATCAATATTCTGCAACCATCACACATATGTACTTATAAATTCCACTTCTGGTTAAGCAAAAAGCCAGTTTCATCTGAAATATAAAATCTTTTTTTTTGCCTCACAGCCATTCCAATGTGCTGACTGTTCTGTCATACTACTATGTATAACTAAGCCTTCCTATAATGCCATTTATATTGAAGAGATTTAAGGCAAAAGCCTTTGGTGGCAGCAAAACCCTTTTGAAAACACTGAGGAAGTCAGAGAGGCAGCAATATATAGGTCACACAAACAAGGTAAAACACCACAAGTGGTGGTAGTGGTGGGATCCCAACCCCAAAGGGAGTATGTGATTGAGGTTAAAAAGCCTGAGTAAAGTCAAGTCCAATACAGCCATCTGGTTCCTGATAGAGTCCCAAGACTCTTCTATTGTGTTAAGGTAGGACTACCTGTCTTACAATGGTTGCCCTGATGTCATGCAGGATATTGCCCCTTTGGCTTGCCATTGAAGATGGCAAGTTGAAGCTATTTCCTAGAAGCAGATGTCCCAAGGGGTCATTTCAAATGGTAAGCTGGAGCGCTTACCTGAAAGTTGCCTGGCCGATCTGAAGGCACTTCAGCAGATTGGAATACCAGCCTGCTTTATTTCCCTCATTGTATTTATTCATATCATTTGAGACATATAGACTGCCAAAGCACAAAGGAACAAGGGGTGAAAAAACGGACAACAAAAGATCTTGAAGGTTATGGAATGCAACAAAGGTAAAAGTTGTGAACACCTTCCAAGTCCAAATGGGGTGAGCTAAATTTTCTCATATTTCCTTTACTAGAACAAATGGGTTTCTTCTACAAAAAAAAAAATGCTTCCTACAGATTCTTCTCAGCAGGTCACGGTGGAGTTTATTGCATTAGTATTTGGAAGCGACTTTTTCACCTACAAGGCAGCAGAAATTATGCAAACAATTACGCAGTGCAAATTATCGTTATTAATTTTACTTATTCCATCATCCCTGTGCACAAGCCAAATCTGTTCAAGATGGCCAGGAGCAACCAGCCAGCTGACTTAATTTGATCTCTTTCCGCTTGGCTGTGAGATGTCCTGAGAGCACCTTGTGCCGAAGCCATTGGGTTCATATTCAATTTCAGCCATCAGTGAAAGTAAATAAACTCACTCAGCAACAAACAGTCATTACTATTCATGGCTATTACTTAACATTCACATTCCAAACTTAATAAGTGACACGAAAATCATACTCTGTTCCATGTGTACAATTAATTCTGACAGTACATAATCATAGCAAATACTCTAAAGGTTTTTCTCAATTTCCTTCCTCTTAAATTTAATAGCATTTCTCATCCATTAACCAATCCATTTATCCGCAGGAAAACCTTTTATTTAGACGGTAAATTCATAATCATATATCTTTTTCTAGTATGGTGAAATTTTGAGAGAGAGACAGGGAGAATGGTCACGAGTGTACTGAAATGCATATTGGACTGCACGCTCAACACACAGCATAAAAGATTCTAAAATCAAATCTAGTGGTGATATTTTAGAATTAGTCTGATTTATGTAAACAGTTGAGCATAAAGGTAATTTATGTGTGCATACCTAAATATGCTGTATGTCCCAGCAGTGCCCTTCGGTCACTTACTTTGGCTAACAACAATCTTTACACAAGAGAATCAGACTTTAAAAAGAAAATAGAAACCTGTGGGGGAGCTATAGGATTTCATTCCGGTTGCAATTTAGAGACCAATAAGTTTTTCAGAGTGTAAGCTTTTGAGGTTCAGAGTTCCCTTCTTCAGACACCTGTATCCAGTGGAAGAGCACTGGCTGCAATACTTCAACAGAGGAATTTTAAGGGAAATTCCATAAAAAAAACTGCTGGGTTAGAATTAATACGCAGAGATATCTGCATATTAATTCAGTGCAATTCTAAAAAGCTACACTCTTCTAAAACCACTGATTTCTTTGGCTGTAGAAGAGTGTAACTCTTCTTTGGACTGTACTGTAAAACTCAAGGGTGTTTCAAGGTGGTTAGGCCAGTATAAGCAATTGTCCCTCTTTTCAAGTTTCTATGTACTGTTAATATTCATCCTACTTTACTAATTCATGAACTGTTGGGTGTGGTCCATACCCACATTTATTGGATCATTTACACTTTTGACTTGATATTGTTTTTATCTGTGCAGTATTCTGAGCTACAGATTATTTAGAACATATGTATGTCTTGGAAAACTGGCCTTTACTCCCTTTACTCCATTCTGTAACCGTACATTTGGTGAAGTGGGCTCTGGAGTTTTTAAGATGACCCAAGATGCTTTGTTTCCAATATTTTGGCTGTAGCAGACTAACATGGCTAGGTAAAGGTAAAGGTGCAAGCACCGAGTTATTACTGAGGTGTATTCTGCAACATCTTTAATTGCGTGTGACAATAACTATCTGTTAATACACATGAACAAATGAAACTGTCTTTCCAGCTGGCACTGTCTACTCTCACATTTATTCTGACCACATGTATATGTGAATGGGCTCACCTAGTCTTGTATCAACTTCATACTAGGGTGTATGCATCTTAAAGGAATGCACATAAACTGAAAAGACCAACAAAAATAAAGGATTGTTCAACAAAGTAATGCGACTCCTTATGTGAGTTTAGAAGTTTTGAGATATGAAGCATTATGAAATCAGAAACAGTTTTACTGAGAGAAATAATTTTAAAAAGCAGTCACAATATCAAGCATACTACAGTAATTTACCTCAACACCACAATGACCATGTTAATAGACAGAAATTTCAAATTCTTGTATCCATATATTGTACAATATATATCACTCAAGTAAGGGAAGTCAAGAAGCCAAAAGACATAAAGTAAGATTGTTAAACAGGGGCTTATATAACTAATAGGTTCCACACACAGATTGAAATCCTCACGGAGGGGTCCAGTAATTTGGGGCAGTCAACACGTCCAAGGGGGAAGAATAGCAAAGTATGTGATAGCATAAATTGTGTGCCAGGAATAAGAAGCTCACAGAAATTTCTGAGCAAAGAAGAACACTACATTCAGAGTATACAGCCGGGGCAGATCAAAATTTAGGGACAGATTCTGGCTTCAATTTTAGGGCTAGAATCCCCCCCCCCAAAGTGGGTATGAAGAAAGTGAGCTCACAGGTTTGCTCCCTGACTGGCCAAAGGTTATAAAGAGGAAGTCCCCAAGTCCTGGAAACAGTTCCAAAGAAGAAGAGATGTTTAAGGGGGATCTCTTGGGGATTTCACTGTACTAGTATTGAGGTAGAAAAATCTAACATGTCCAAACTGGATCCATGTAAATGGGGGTGGGGGAAGCCTTTCAGTAAAAAAAAATCTTAGTATGAGCACAGGATTTTTTAAAACTGGAATGTTAAGGTAGTAGGAACTATTTGTCTAATGTAACTTGATTTATTTATTAAAGGGAACTAGACAAGCTAGGGCTAAACAAAAGGAAAAGCATATTTATCTTTCTTTGTTTCCAGAAAGCATCAAGACAGATCAAGAAAGTAATCTATCACTGCCAGTATATGCCCAATCCTGCTCCTCCCCTTTTCCCCCTAGTCTTTATCTTACAGGTGGCTTGAAACGTGTTTTGAATTATGTGACTGGCAGAGAAGAGCTGGTCTCAGTGCCAAGATGGAAGGAGAGTGAGAAAGGTTAACAAATGAATGTCTGAGGGCAAGACTGGACATGGCAGGGATTGCTTCAAGACTTGGTGAGGAGTGACAAGTGGAGTGCCTCAGGGATCTGTCCTGGGCCTTACGTTGTTCAACATATTTAGAAATGACTTGGATGAAGGAACAGGAAGGATGCTTGTTAAATCTGCAAATGATATTAAATGGGGAGGGGTAGCAAACACAGTAGAAGAGAGAATCAAGATTCAGTATGATCCTGACAGGCTAGAAAACTTGGCTAAAACTATCAAAAAATGTCAATGGAGATAAGTGTAAAGTTTTGTGTTTAGGTAGGAAAAATCAAAGGCAGAATCATTGGATGGAGAAGACTTGTCTTGGCAGTAGTACCTATGAAATGAGTCAAGGGGTCTTAGTAAGATCATACATTAAACATGAGTCAGCAGTGTGATGCAGTAGCTAAAAAGGCAAATGTGATTTGGGGCTGCTTCAACAGAACTATAGTGCCCAGATCATGCGAAGTACTTGCATCACTTCCCTCTGCTCCGGTTAGACTTCATTTGGAGTACTGTGTTCAGTTTTGGGCACCACAGTTTAAGAAGGATGTTGACAAGCTGGAATGGTGAAGGGTCTGGAGACCAAGTCCTAAGAGGAAAGGTTGAAAGAGCTGGGTTTGTTTAGTCTGGAAAGGAGACGACTGAGAGCTGATATGATAGTCTTCGTCAAGTATTTGAAAGGCTGTCACATAGAGGATGGAGCGGAGGTGTTTTCTGTTGCCCCATAAGGTTGGAAGGAGCCAACACATTAAAATTAAATCAAAAGAGGTTTGGGCTATGCATTAAGAAGAACTTCCTGACAGAGTAATTCCTCAGTGGAACAGGCTTCCTTGGGAAGTGATGGGCTCTGGAGGTTTTTAAGCAGAGGCTAGATGGCCATCGAACAACAATGCTGATTCTGACTCAGTATGAGTTTAGGCAAATCGGGAGGGCTTGGCTGTCCTGGCCCTTTTTTTTTATATGTCCAGGGCTAGCCAAGTTCCTCTCCCAATTGGTTAAAGAAAAACTTGCTAAATGTTAATATTGTACAGATTATATATTAAAAGATTTTCCCCATTTTAACTCTAATTCTAGTTTGGCACTGCTCAGAGCCGAATAGGCTGTATGAGCAGTATCATTAAAGTGAAGTATTGTACGTCCAGGGTAGTGCTGATTGCCATTTTGGGGTAAGGAAGGAATTTTTCTCGAGGCCAGATTGCCCCAGGGATTCTGGAGGTTTTTTGCCTTCTTCTGGGAATAGAACAGGGATCACTGGTTTGGTGGGGAAGAGAAGCATCTGTGAATTTCCTGCATTGTGCCGGGGGTTGGACTAGATAACCCTTGTGGACGCCTCCAGCTCTGCGTTTCTGTATGCTTTACCAGTGAGCCATTTATTTATTTATTACACTTCTATCCCACCCTCCCCACAAGCGGGCTTAGGGCTGGTTACAACAGTAAAACATAATTTACATTAAAAACTTCAATGTAACCATAGAATTAAAACCACCCCCAGACAGCAACTTTACACCCCATCCATGCCAATAATGAACAAAAAGGAGAGGGAACAGGTGTTTCAGTCAGCTGTAACTCATATGGGGGGCCAGATGATCATACGGCCCTCTGACGGGAGACCGTTTGGGAGACTTTCTGATGACAATTGGACTAGCTTCAACCATATGCCTGGCAGAACATTGCTCATCTGCAAATAAACAATTGTTTGTATTTGTTTCTCGGAATTACTCAGCTTTTACAAAGTTAATAGTCGATTCAATGATATAACTTTCCCCACACTTTTGCAACTTTTCAAAAAGACCTTGTGTATGGAACTGCTACCTTGAAATCAATGATCTACATTTGGCAGCATCTGACAATTTATCTTGAATGCATATCGTTTCTATTTCTTTGGGATGGGCTCAGTCTCCTTCCTCTTATTCCATTTCATTAAAGGCATACAGGAAATCAGAAGTCTTATGAATAAGTCTTATGAAACAGCACTGTTTAAATGATGTTGGTAAAAGTTTCAATACTGGCAGAGGAAACCCTGATTTTTTTTAATGGATCTGACAAGAGAATTCTAGAATGAAATCTTTTGGAAGTAAACAACAGCAACTAAATTAAAGGCACTTTATTACATTTAAATTTTTCCTTCTCATTAGGACTTGGAGTCCTTGCCAGTCAGAGATTAGAAAAGTCTAGGAGAAAAATTTTCTGTGCTCCTAGTTTAATTTTTAAATGTCAGATTGCCAAATTTGCTTTTCCGTTCATCCAAGGGCTCAAGATTGGATAGGTCTTGGCACTGTGTCTAAGTGCTTTTTCCTTAATTTCCTTAATTTTATTTGATTTTATCCTACCCAGAAAAAGTGAAATGAATGTAAACAGACCAAGCTGAGAGCCATTCAGAGTATAAGGTCAGAACTCCATATCATGCACTGGTATGCCATGGGAATACCACTCCAAAAGAAGAACCCATCACAAAAGTATCTCCCTCTCCTCATACCTTGGAAGAACATTAATGCATAGTATTATCCCATCTCTGTTGTCATTGGTGGTAGAGAAGAAACTCATGACGTGTTGACATCATAGGACAACAGTTCTTTCATATTTCAGGCTGGGGGGAAATCAATGCAGGAGTGCTGCTTTGGTGACATCCTCATGGCAAGCATAATTACTGCTTCCAGATAGGGTCATGAAAATGATTCCCCACCATGGCAGCTACAACCAGTGTCAGCCCAGCTCAAACTTACTGCATTTTACAACCTTACTGCATTTTGTGTACTTTTCCGTTGTTCACTCAACTGTTCTGTTTCATTCATCAGCCGTAAAATTGCTAGGCACAGCGTAGTCTTATTAAATGTAGCATTTTCCGTTTGCCGCTTTATTAGCTGTAGCTTTGTTAAAATATAGAATGACCGTGTTTGCACATTGTTCTCTCTTAAGCATGTCATGTAACCTCACTCTATTTAATTAGCATATGACTGTTGCTTGAGTATGAAGGGTCACAATAAGGTTGAAGATAGCTGACAGGGGAGATAAGAAGGAGAAATAAAGCAGAACCAGAACAGTCCAGTGCATACAGATAATTCTGGGTGCAGATAACTTTTAACAAATTGAATGTTTTCCAACACTGTGGTCAGGACTCAGGGGATCAGAGGAACATCTAGGGGAATGCATAACCAAGCTAAGTTGTGAAAACTCATACAGACTAGAGTCCTCAGCAATACGGAGATCTCACAACCATTCATCGAATCTCAGAAATTTCAGCATGTGCACCTCTTTCTTCCCTTTCACTGAATCTTGAGCTCATCATCATTAGCAATCACACTTTGAGACTGTCCATTTCTCTGAGTATAGAGCATGGGGATTAGAGATGAGCATGAACCAGAAAAAAACCGAACCATGTGGTTTGTGGTTCATCAAATTTCACGAATCATGAACCACGAACTTTCACGAACCTGCCCCTGATTTGCGAACTGGTTTGTTTGGTTCATGAAAATGTCACATCCAGGTCAGAAAGTCATCACTTACGGGTCAGCAGAAGGTCACTTCCAAACCAGCAGAAGTTCACTTCCGGGTCAGCAGAAGGTCTGCAGGAAGTCCATTCCCTGTTGCCTAGGAAACTGATTGATTGGCACCAGGCTGTCTGCACTGATGAACCAAAAAACAAACCAAATGAACCAGCCTAAAGTTCGTGACAGTTCGTCAGAAATGGGATCTGATGAACCGCTGGTTCGGGAACCACGAACTGGCCTGGTTCATGCTTAATTTTGGTTCGTGGCCATCTCTAATAGGGATAGGGACAGAAACTGTGGGGTGCTGAAGATGATCATGTGTGTTTGAGACAGAGACTTATCAAAATGTTTTGCATTAGCTCAGGCTGTATGATAAAAATTACAATACAAAGCAATCAATTCTAGCTCTTGAGTCCATCTCGCTTATAAAGATTCTATGTAAAATGATTGCAAAGCAAACACAGGAACAGTGTCCCTGCATATCCATTCTCATGTCACCCTCTCCAGCCACACACACCCACTCCCACCCCTCCTCCTTTCCCCTTGTCACTGAAGTAATGGTTATTTTGCCAGGACCACCCGCAGTCTAGAAAATTTTCCTTTTCCTTCTCTTTCTCTAGCAAGCTATATTATGAGGGAGGCAGTCCTTTAAACCATTGAAAAGGGACAGGTGAATTGTGAGCTGCCACATGCCATTTTAAAAACACTGCTTACCTCCATCCCCCTCCCCATAGCAGCTACACAGATGGACGTTTCCAGATGGATGTTCCACTAACAGCCGCCCTGCAGAAAATAAGAAAAAATAGATTTATATTATCTCCAGAGTAAAAAAGAGGAAATAAACATACCAGCTGTGTCAAGCTCAAATTGGACACATCATCATCTGGCTACATTGCTTTACTACAGGGGCTTCCAGTTTTCCACATAAGAGGGGGGAATTCTTGTGTATTATCTATACAGCAGTACTTTACGGATAGTTTGTGCTTTACTTATTACAAGGATATTGCTGGTTGGTTTGTACTTCTCCACATTGTCATATTATTCCTTTAAATATTCTCACTTCTTAACTACTGGCACGTGTTTTTTAAAGGAAAAAAGCACATGGTAGATTAATGGGTGCATATACTCCCAACATTGCATGTGCAAGTTAACATCTGACACGGGAGTGATGCTGTTTATATTACCATCCATTATGCGGGGATTCATAGGTAACATGCAGTCAGTTTTCATAGCACTTATCAGTATTCTGCAGAATCACCTTATACTTGAACAAACCCACAACAAATGAATAAAGTCTGTTGCACATGCACCCCAGAATGAAACCATGGGGTTTCATGAATAGACTCAACTAGGCTGATTAAAGGACTGATCTGAAGACGTGTATGAACACCTAATGATTATTTATTCATCCCATCCAATGTGGGTCATGACTCATCTCTAATAAGGCTCTGATTATAGCCAACCTCATTCTGGCTCCAAACAGCTAACAATGCCGTTGCTCACCTTTCATTGCCTGCACAAATCCAATACCAAGAGGTGCTGAGCCTCATCCTCTTTCCTCCATGCCACACTAGCTGCCCAGCACCAAGAGAACCCCCTCCTAAAACCCCTCTGGCCATAATAACCAATCTGTGGCTGAACTGGGTTGTGTGACCTCCTACATCCTGCCTCTCAACATCAATGTCCATTCCCAGGTTCAGGGCTACAGGTGGGTAAGGCCATCACAATTCACCGCCCATCTCAACTCTATTTAATAGGTAGAAAGCCCCGACCTTTTACAGACACTAGGTCCCCTCTCTTCTTTTTCCCAGCGACGTCACCTGACATAGCAGCCCAATTCCCTTTATTGGTCACCCCTCACCCAGCTACTGCATGGGGCTCTTGGAGTTATGGAATTCAGTACTATTTTCCCTTACGCACTGTCACCATTTAGTTAATTAGATATATTGGCCATGGCCAGAAAGGTTAGTGAGTGTGTATTTGTGTGTGTGATTTCCCCTGAGACGCTAGACATCCAGTCAGCAAGATTTAATCAACTAAAAAAATCAAGCCGCATCCTTCTCAACCAATTCAGGAAGGCTATCCCACAATACGGCACTACCACGAGGGACCTACATTCTTGAAGGACCGTCTTTCTCAATATAAAACCAAGCGAGCAACACCTTCATTTCTCCAATCAGTTTCTGTTGTCCATCCTCTTATTCAGCGTGGTGAAATCTATTACTCCTTGTATTGTGGGATAGCCTTCCTGAATTCTTCTTCTGGATCAATGGGACAAATATCAGGTCTCTGTTCCCCAGATAAGACAGGATCTCATTGCCACACTATTTGTAGCTGCAAAAAAGTGCAATAGCTACACTTTGGAAATCAAAATCCACTCCCTCAATCAATAATTGGTATAACAAAATTCGGGATCATTTTATTTCTGAAAAATTATATGATAAAATCTATCAAGTAGAACACTTCCCGAAAACCACAAATTTTATAGAGAAATGGTTCCCATTCTTTGATTTTATAGAAAATAACAGTTCTTTACCTGGACTAAAAATGTTTAATATGTATACAAATGTATTAATTATCTTCATGTTATTGCTGTATATTTATTTATTGAACCATCATGCTAAATATTATAAACATACCTTGCTTGAAATTGTACTTAAATAACCCGACATAAATTCTTGTACTTTACTTGTACTTGTACTTTAGAAAGTTACAAATTGTGTTATTGTTATATTTCATTATGTATTGTTTGTTATATATTGTTTTCTAACTGTAATTTTGAGCATTATAAAGTTTTGATAAAATAATAATAAAAAAGAAATCAACAGGAAATCAGCATGATAAGGATTATAGCGGGTGTCCAAGACCCAGAGCTCTCACTGAGCCTGGCAACCAGTGGGAGGGCTGGTAGCGGGACATTGGGGTGACTATGATGTCAGTGACATCACTGATGTTGCTATATCACTTCTGGGCACAACCCAGATGTGACAAAAGATAGCTTTAGGAATTGGTGTCCAGTAATTCCTAAAGCTATACTTTATCACTTCCAGGTTGTATCCAGAAGTGATGTCTCAAAGTTGGTGACATTGCTGTGTGTTTTAAATACATTTTTCTTCCACTGCCACTCAGCACAGTGGGCAATGTGGCTTGCTAATGGGAGGCCATAGTGGGATACTGGCAAACCTAAAGGGGCTCCCATTTCAATCCTCGTATTCCACAACTTTATCTTTCAATAGTCACAGGGAAAGCACCTCTCGAGACTCAAGGAGCTGCTTCACTGGATTACAGTTGATCAACAAGGTCTGCTATAACAGGGCCTGTCAGATAAAAATGCCTCTGAAACAAGGGAATATGTGGTTATGATGCCTGCTGTGTGGAGCTGTGTTGACCTCAACAAAGGGAGCCCATTATGTTATTTGCTGCAGAAATGTCCTAGAAAGTGTGGCAGACATTTCATATAAAGGAATTCTTTCAACTAAACGATTCCCCTTCCTGTCAACCTTACTCAGCTCCACAGCTTGGCTCTGTAAGTCACCTGGGAAGGCTTGGTCCCTGGTCTGTCAGTTTAAATGACAGCTGCCCCAAGAATGCAACAGAAATCTGGAAAGTGAAAACTAAAAATAATGTCACTTACTCTCAAACTCCAGTTTGGGTGATTTGAAATAATCAGGTTTCTAAAAACCACAAATGTTTACTACATGCTTCTCTGTAGAAAAGCAAGAGTCAAATCTTATGAAGAGTTGTTTTATTTGCTTTTAAGATGAGCAGTTTGCAGCTTAGCCAAATTATTTTCTATAACATTATTCTACATTCTGTGCGGGAGAGAGGTTGCCAGTCTGCTATCTAAACTACCTTGAAACTATCTTTCTGTTATATTTTTATCCCCCTTTCTCACAAGGAGGTCAGAGCAGCCTATATATCTTTCTCCTCCTTCCTCTAACAAGCTCTGGATGTCATGTGTAGCTTTTTCCTACTTCCTTTTATCTTCACAACAATCCTACTAGCTAAATAAAGCCGAGAGATAGAGATGGGTCCAAAGTCACTGTCTGAGGCAGCAACTCATCCCGGACGTAGAGTTTCTACCACCCCCAAATACTTATCTGGGTGAGCTGCAGCCAGGCTGCCCAACCATGACCAGACGAGGATGCCCAAGGGCATCACTCTCCCCGCTCCAGGAGCCAACTTACAGGGGCTGGAGATGAAGAGGATGATGCTGGAGCCACCCTTGGTGAAGATGCAGCCATTGGGGAGAGAGGCAGCCAGTGAGCTGGAAGCAGTGACAGCTCCTGGCTCCCAGGCTGCCAGGTTGTCAGCCAGCACTTCAGGATGGCAACAGTGAGTCCAGGGGCCTCCCCAGCATCTCAGGAGCCAGAGTCATGCCTGACCAAGCAGGGCAGAGCACACTCATCTGGGAGAATGGGCTGGGAGGCACTGGGGGGGAGGTGAGTCTGGGAAGACAGGGTCAGGAGGACCAGCAGGCCCCTCTACCACTTCTCAGGTGGCGGGACTGGGAGGATGCCAGGAGTGAGGAGAAGGGACTGGTTGGCAGCCAGTAGCCATTATCTTTTCACCCTTCCTGGTGGGAGGGACCAGGAGGACAAAAAGAGCTTTGGTTATCCTCAGATTTGGAGGTGGGACGATAGGGCCATAAAAGGAGAATTCCACAAAGAGGCCAGGGAGGAAGCAACTGGACGTAGCATGGGGTACGTACAGTCAACACCTAGAGGGTCAGAGGAGAAATAAAGTGGTGCACCCTCCCCATCCATTCGGATGCCTGGGGAAGTCCTCCCCAAGCACCTGGCAGGATGGCTGAGGAGTGATGGGGTGAAGCAGAGTGGGCAGCAAATTACAGTCATGCATGTAGAGTTGGATTTGAACCTGTGTCTTTCCAGTTTTAGATCACTTCTCCCACAGAACCTCACAGTAACCACAGTTCCCTTGAACACTGTAGCCCTGTTCACAAGTTACAGTGGACACATATATAAATGAGATTTCCTGACTTACTGGAGGCAAGCCTGCAGCACGTGGTGAGGTGGGACAACAGAGATGGGGGGAAGATTCCCTCCTTCTCCTCTTCCCTATGGCAGGGGGTGTCATCTTACCACCATGTGTGACGCCATGGGCCAGGTGCTCCTGCTCACATGATCAAGTCACAGCAGCAGGTGGAAGGAACACCCCAGCCTGTTCCAGTGCTGCTCCAGGATGCCCAATCACAGGCAGTCCTGGAGAGTGGGAGATGGTATATAAATTGAATGTCGTTGTTGCTGTTGTTGTTATTTGCAAACCAGGTAGGTATGTATGGATAGATTGGCAGGCCTGTGAAGGTGAAACCGATGAGTTGGTGGGTGAGTAATGTATTTTACTGGATTTTGGAAAGTGAAGGAAACTGTTTGAGCAGCAACAATGTTAACAATCATTTATGAACGGCATTTGTGTGCAGGATACTCATCAACACTATGTGCCTTCCCAAGCTTATCTGACTTTGGAAAGGGAATAAATATGGTTGCATATGACCAACATCTTTAAATCTACATTCACCATTTTTAAAGTCTGTTTTCCTTATCTGAATAAAGTTAACACTAAACAAAGGATTTTCCATCCCAAAAATGTACATGCCCGACCCCGCCATTTCCTTTAATGACCATGCAACTAGTTCTCCTCTGGCACCTCATAAGGAGATCTTGGACAGCTTGGCTGTAGCTTTCCAGCTGCTGCAGGTTCCTCCTCTTCCAGAGGTGCATACCAGTGCAAGCTGGATGATATGTCTCATTTTTTAAAAAAACGGGTGAAATAAAGAACATTTGAAGACAGCCAATCACAGCAATTCCTCTTCTTGATGTAGTTGGTTGCCTAGAAAATGACAAACTACTCCCTTTGAGGGAGGGAGACCCACCTGTCAGGAAGTGAAGACTTTTTTGTTTATTTGTTTCATTTGGCATATCCCCAGTAAACTCTTATAGTTCCTCCCTGTTTGTGTTATGTTTGCACCTCCATATATTTTTATTGGATTGCTAAATATTGAACATATACATTTTATATGCAGTTGAATTTTTTTAAATGTCTTAATGCTTTGATGTTTGTCACCTTGGGGATCATATTTGATGGAAAGGCAGCATATAACTGTAATAAAATAAATAAAGTAACATGTATTAAAGGTGTTTCCCTGAACAAGTAGGTTAAGATAACTCCCATGAGATAGTGCTATATTGATGTTCTTCCCATATCGGGAAAGTTTGCCTGCCTTTTTCATTGATGGCAAACACTAAGTCAAACAGATATAAAAAATTAGACCTACCATCTATCTCTGCAAAACATTGTGAAAGAGTATTTTGTTTCATTTTGTTTTATGTATAATATGTGATGAACGATGTTGAGTGATGGCAGCTGGGGGGAACCTGCAGGAAACCTAAAACCAATGCTCATATGCATTGGCCTTCTTAGCACAAACACCTTGAAGTAGTTGAAACCCCATTAAACAGTTTATCAAATGCTCAGCAATGTTAATTGCAAATATCGGACATTCCACAGGCAAAACCATCAGTGGTCACCTGTCTTTAGCATTGAAATTTCAAGCTCTTACTGACAAACGGGGCCAGGCTGTCAATTTAAAAGGTTGCCTAGCAACTGACAGTTCTACAGCATCTCTTGGGCTAAGGTCAGTCCTACAGTAGTCAAGGAAACCACCTGCCATAAAACACTGGCAGTAGGGGATTTTGACATATCATTTAATGAAGAATAAATTTAATATGCTTAGAACTTAAAACTGTTCCTATGCGACTGCCTTTATTGAGAAGGGACAAATTACCTGCAATTCATTAAATAGCTCAGCAAGTGGAGTGTTCCCATCTCTGGCTTTGAAAGGTAATAGAGGCATACCCTGCTTGCCAAGTCTCATCTGCCATAGTCAGCAACGCACAAAGGCTGTAATTCTGTACTCTGTAGTACATTCTTAAATCCCAATGATTTGCAGTGTTGGGCCCTTGTTGGAAGCTGTCCCATTTATAAGAAGCAGAATGGGAATAACAACAATATTTACCCTTTGCATGGCACTTTTCACTGTTCACATCACATATGTATGATCTCAGGAATAATTTCAGAAACACATATTGCAGTAAGGGGGACCAAATGAGAGCCTGGTGTGTCCAAGGATGCTTAGATCCTCAATGAGATCCTTGTTTACACATGACACAAATTCCTGCTTTTTGGTTAAATTCATCTTAAATGCCATGTTTATCAGCTTTGTGTCTGTGCAGTATCTATTAGTGCTACAAAACCATGTTGTGCCTTGGCAATACATAAATAATTTGTGTTGAAGCTTTTTTTTTGCTTTTCTGTGCTCTATGAACTAAATTGTCTTCATTACCAGAGAGAAGAGGCATGTTTTACTCCTGTACAGTCAGCAGCCTCTATTCATGAAGTGATCACAAGAAATTATTGCAAGATTAGTTAGGTTCATGGACATACACTGAAGGTACACACAGACCTCTAGATAGTAAGTCACAACTAAAAAAAACCCCATTTTTTCATTATATGCCTTTTATCCATTAGAGGTAGAGGTGGCAGACAGAGGACAGCAGGAAGTTCTGAAGAAGTGAGCTGTGGCTCACGAGAGCTCATACCCTACCAGTAATTTCGTTAGTCTTATGGGTGCTGCTGGACTCATGCCTTTTTTCCAGAGGACAGCAAGAAATTTCTCATTATTATATCCAACTGTAATGATCAGACAACATAGGGATGTTTGGTGAAAGATTGTGTAGTCCTGTCTCTCTAATGATTCAGGAATTGTTCATAATGGATTAAGTCTGTGTGACAGATGTCATGGGAACTAGACTTGCCACTCAAGAGTTTTCCTACCACCACAGTGAAGTTTCCTGCTTACACCATTATGCTGATGTTCTCAGAGGAAAATCAAAGGGGATAGAATCTGGGACTGGATAAAAAACTTACTCATGCCTGAACTAGAGATGGGCACGAACTGAAATATGAACCAAAATTCATCACAAATCTGGCTGGTTCATGGTTTGCAAACAAGCGGTTCGTCAGAGTCCATTTCTGATGAACTGGGACAAACTTTAGGCTGGTTCGTTTGGTTCATTTTTGGTTCATCACTGCAGACAGCCTGGCACTGATCAATCAGTTTCCTAGGCAACTGGAGATGAGCTTTCTGCAGTAGAGGTGCTCACTCTGCTGCTTTTCAGCTGATGGGAGGGGGATCCCCCATGAGCTGAAAAAAGCACCCGCGTTTGAAAGGAGCAACAGTTCTCTTGCATACAAGAAAAGTATTGCTGCTTTCAAATGCCAGCAGGAACTTTAAAGCCTTTCAGTATCTGTTCTGCTTCCCATGTTTACAGAAGTTTGCTTATTCCCTGCTGGCTTTAAAAGCCAGGAAAGGGCTAAATGGCCGGTTTTCCCTTCCTCCTTTGAGGTATGCACACAAACACTTTTTTTTTCAAAGGCAAGAAAATGTAACAATGTTGTAACATTGTAGCATTGCAACATTGTAACATTACTGCACTTTCCTCCTGTCTTTTCCCTCTCTCCGAGGCATGTTTCAGGCTTTGCAAAGAGGAAAAAAACCTAAGCATTTTGCACAGCCCTTTGGAAACAAAGTGGCAGGGAAGCAGCAGCAGTTTCCCGGCCACTTTCTTTCCAAGGGGCTGTGCAAAACGCTTGGGTTTTTTTTTCTCTTTGTAAAGCCTGAAACGTGCCTTGGAGGGAGGGGAAAGCAGCTGTTTAATCCTTTCCTGGCTTTTAAAGACAGGAGGAAAGTGCAGTAATGTTGCAATGCTACAATGTTACAACATTGCTACACTTTCTTGCCTTCGGGGGGGGAGAGTGTGTGCATACCCCAAAGGAGGAAGAGAAAACCAGCCATTTAGCCCTTTCCTAGCTTTTAAAGCCAGCAGGGAATAAGCAAACTTCTGCAAACATGGGAAGCAGAACAGCCGGCAGCTTTTTTCAGCTGATGGGGATTCCCTCCCCATCGGAAGCTCACACCCCTATTCTTTAGACCTTCTGCTGCCCCATAAGTGATGTTTTCACGAACCACATGAACCGGTTCAGGAACTGGGGCAAGTTCGTGAAAGTTCATGGTTTGTGGTTCGTGTTTGTTTGTTTTTTTGGTTCGTACTCTTGTCTAGCCTGGACTGAAAGCTGAGGTAAACAGACAGGCCCACACTGGGTTGCTTTTAAAAGTAAACTTGCTGTAACACTCAGTTCCACAGGCAAGGGAACTTAACCAAAGATATCTCTTCACAATTTTATTCATGGCCCTGTTAAACTAACCCTTCTCTCTCAACCCTCAAAAAGTCTGATTAACAACCTACCCTCTGTCAGGTATTAACCCCTCAGTACACAGCTCCTATTGGTTGCTTCAGAGCACTGCTCTAATTGGTTCCTCCATTGTTGGAGTACATGTCTGTATTCTACCTGTCCCAATCACTTACTAGTCCTTTGGGACAATAGCACTATCAAATTCTCCAAATTTTCGATCACTAATATGTCCACACAGCCTCTTACCATTCTGATGGTGTCTTCTTATGGAGGCAATTGTATGTAGTTATTAAGGGTGTGTAGTTCCATTTTTCTTGCCCCACCTCTTTCTACTTGCTACAGTCTCTGTAGTAGCTTCTTGGTCACCATCTAATAACATAATTGGGAACCAGCAACTTCCTTTGTTTGTCATTAGTGATCCTAGAAAAGAAGACTAGATTCTGAAAAGGTAGGTGAAATCCTGGAAGGGGGAGGGACATCTTAGGGAGAATTACAAAGTCAGAACATGTTAATTTCATACATCCCTATAGCAACATGAGGGAGTACACAATAAAAATCATTTTAAACTGTGGGTGCTTTTAAAATGTCCACTCTCCCCCGAATAAACTGTTCACTTTGTAACCTGAAAATCTGTAGGATGGGACATAATACCTAGCTCATTTCCCCAGAAGGGGCACAATTGCTGAGAGAGGAGCATTTTCAGCAAGAAAACAGTGAGAGAGAAAATAGGGAACTTCTTTCTCTCACAGTGGTCTTCCACTTCAAAATGAAGACTCAGTAATCCAAATTCATTTTTTAAGTAGAAAGGGGTGGGGCAAGAAAAATGGAACTACACACCCTCGATAACTCCATACAATTGCCTCCATAAGAAGACACCATCAGAATGGTAAGAGGCTGTGTGGACATATTGGTGATCAAAAATTTGAAGAATTTGAAAACCAGGTGAAATGGATGGTTAACAATCATGTAAATGTCTCAAATAGCATTTCTTTTATGCTGAATACTTACTAGAAATGGTTGAAAGTGCTGGAAATATATGTGCATCTATCTAAAAGATAATGCTAAAACTCTGAGGAAAAGGCAGCTGCTTATTTCATCCTTTGATTGCCCAGGCTTCTTCAATTTTATCTCTTAATATGCTCAACAGTACTTCAATATTTTTGTGCCGCCTTAGATTTCTGTCTCGTTTTAATTCTCTTTTAAAATCATTTTCCTTATTTTACCTCACACCTCTTTTATATTCTCCAGAATCATACATCATTTAATTCTGTGATTGATTCTACATCTCTAGAGCTTCAATCAGGCCATATTAAGACTTTCCAATGTAAAAGTTCTAGGGATTTGGATTATTTTAGAATATCTCATAATTAGAGTATTCCTGGATTTCCAACAAACAGAACCCAGATTAAAGTATCTCGATTATTGCTGCTGAAAATAGGCAGCAGCCAGTACTGCTAGTCCCATGTGAATATCTTAAGTTATAATTAGTTTGAATTAACATATCAAATCTACTAACTTTGGTTGTCAACTGCATTCTGGAATGCCAAGAGAATCTTTGGAGGGTCATTACAAGGTCCTCAGTAACAAGTACAGATACGAATATTCTCCATTTCTTTATAAATATGTTTATGTTTTTGTTAATCATTTTAATTCTTTACTTCTTGCTTTTGTAGATCTATTTTTATTGTGTTGCATGTTGTTTTGTCTACCTATGTAATTTATATGGCTGTATAAATGCTGGTTTACATATACATATACATATACATATACATATACATATACATATACATATACATATACATATACATATACATATACATATACATGGTCTATATATCTATATCTATATATCTATACACACTCACACACAAACACATATATAAAAGTTCAGCGCAAGGATAGAAAATGGCATGCAAATAAAGATTCATGTATGCAATTCACACAAGCAGGGGAATACGTATTTGGGAGGGGGGCTTTTCCAAGTCCTGAGGGGGAAATTGGTGGAAACTTATATATGAGTACTGTCACTTCATTTTTAAAACAAGAACAAAAAAGCAATGCACACAAGTAACAGCAAGATCAAATCAAAACAGGGATCAAACCAACTTGGATGAAAAAATCTGTAATAAGTTTCCAACGAAAGCAATTGGTCCAGCATCATTATGCTTCCTCTGTAACGCACAGCTGCAGAGAAGTGTTGGGTATATGCTCAATCACACTTTCAGTTCATATGGTGCAGTGGTCTGAATGTTTTCTTATAGGATTTCCGGGTTTCCTGGTGCCTGAACTGGAGGACAAGGGGAAGTGTGTGGGGCACTTTCACCTTGTACCTGTGCACTCCAGAGGACTTCTTTGTCACCCTGGGCATCGTTCCCAGCATGACAAGGAAGTCTTCTGGAGTGTGCAGGAGTGTGCTCTGGATCTCCCACACCTTCCTCCCTCCCCCCGCTGGACAGGTAAGTGGTGGCAGAGGGTAGAGGCTAGAAGCAGGGGATCTCCCGCTCTCACCAAGGGAATGGAATTTCTATTTTCCTATCTCTTCCAGCAGCCCATGGCTTGTGCTGAAAACTAAGTGATAGGGAGTTCTCATGAAAACTGTTTTATACGGTCAGAGATCTGCATTCCTGGAGTCCACACTTAAAGCGTGGGATATTCATAGAAGCAAGTTAGTCCTGGAAATATCTCAATTTTCCACATTCACAGCTCAAGTTTGGTTTCCACTCAGTCAGGATCCAGCCTCTAGAGAACTCTAAAATCATTAGAATGTCATGCTTTTGATAGGTATTGTTACTGATAAAGGGATTCTTGAAAAATCAGAACTAGAAAGGAAAATACAAAAAAAGATCCCATGGTACTCTTATCTACAGCTGAAGCACATGACCACACAGATTAAAACAACTAACATACTGGCCAAACCTAAATCAGAATTTGAGCATATCTTAGATAATCCAATGCCAGTTCGTAAAGGCTTAATTTAAAACATTTACAATGTAATCCTCCTTACCTGTAATAATAAAGTTCCGACATGTCGTGTTAAATGGCAGTAGGAGTGCCCAAATCTGAACTTAAACAATCAATGGAAGTCTATATGGACTTCAAATTTCCTCAATTTACCTGTGGTTAACACCAAGCTACAAACTTACAAAATAATACATCATTGGTACTGCACACCTAAGAAATTGTCCACAATATCTTCAGCAAAATCTCCTCTATGTTGGAAAGGATGTGGAAAAAAGGGCACCTATACCCACTGCTGGTGGGACTGTGAACACATTGAAAAATTCTGGGAAGAAATCTTGGAACAAATAACGAACACAATTGGCTACATGCTCACAATAAGCCCTGAAATAATCTTTCTGGACCAATGGCAGAACTCAACTATACCACATATCAGGTGTGATCTCATAAAGATCTTGTTGGTGGCAGCAAAAAGTGTAATAGCGTCAAAGTGGAAATCACAGAAACCTCTTACACTAGAAAATTGGTACTCTAAGGTATGGGACCACTGCATTGTGGAGAAAATCACAGATGGCCTCCTTCAAGCTGAAATATATCCCAGAACAACACATTTTACAGAAAAATGGCTCCCCTTCATTGAACATATAGCCAAGAATGACATACAACCAAAAAATCCAGTGTACCAAACTATGATAATATGAAAATTTCAAATCTATGAACACTATTGATCCTTATTCAGACCTTGCACAACAACAAATGACATGCTCAAACAACTTATTCAATCGTTTGGTTCATCATGATACATCTTATCCTCCTGAACAATCAACAACAAAATAAAGCTCTCAATCTCGTGTAACATCGAAAGAATACACGCAGATAACCAGAGTTATTGACTCAACATACAGACATATAACAATAGGAATGTCAATGCTGTACCTTGCAGCAATTGGTTTTATGGTTATCTTTAATAACCATAAACAATTTTTAATTACTAGACATAACTGTAAAGAATATGTGAATGTAAGCTGAAACTCTCTTTGCCATGGCATATCTAAGGTAAAAAAAACCCTAGTCTTATATTTGAGTAAATACTGTAGCCAGCAAGTAACTTTATTACCCTTCTCAAGGTATAGAATCAAAAGTGGGAGCAAAATGGATGGAGTACAACATAGCAAGGCAGATCTATATAATACAAATTAACTTTTTCTAGCACTGCAGAGGGTCACGTTTGGGACATCTGAATCGGCCTTGAGTTAAATCAGTAGAAGTGCATTTCTGATCATGGGGTAATGAATTCTCCAAATGAAAATGAATTAGCTTTTGAACGACTACATTCATGCATTGAAGAAAGGCATAAGGATGCTTTATCAGCTCAATCCTAAGTTTTTATCTCCCCTCTCGAGGGAATCAGCTGACACCAGTAATATTTGTTACTTGTAGCTGCTGGTCCCTTTGTCATCTATACAGGATTTTCATAGTTAGATCTTAAGTTTCTCATAGGCCTTTTTCAAGGAGTTCTGTTGACCTAGCAATGTCAGAGGACATTCTGCAAACTAGGCAGGCCAAGACCTGTCAGGACCAGTTTCAATGCAACTAATTAAAGGTGTCAACAAGGACATCTCTGAACGATATCCTTGGTAAATAATGCATGGGAGTTGTATAAAGCTATTTGAATAAGCATCTTCAAGCATACCTTTCAGGTTACCAGGAAGGAAAATGTCCCCCTCCCTGCCAAAGTGTGTTTTAAAATAAGAAAATATAACCAGTGAAATGAAATATTTAAGAGAACTTAAAGATGCAGGGCCTGCTGCAATTATGCAGTTCTTAGTCTTTAGAGTTGTTAATTCAGAATTTGTGAACTTCGAAAAGACAATAAAAGAGCTTTCATACGGCAATGGTTCAGGTTGTAAAGGAACAGCAGGGCCATTCTCAGTATGGGAGAACAGTGCTATCAGCATCTTCACATATCACATGTTCCTTCTGGTAACGTATTATAACATTACTCCCATTTTTCAGTCACTCCACTGGCTACCTATCAGTTACAGGGCTCAATTCAAGGTATTGGCTATCACATACAAAACTCTTCTTGGCCTTGGTCCAGCAGATCTTTGGGACCATCTCTCTCCCTTTGTTCAACCATGGCAGATCTGCTCATCTGAACAAGGCCTTCTGTAGGTGCCACCTTGCTCATGGGCATAATCAACAGCTGTCCTTACTTGTGCATTCTTTGTGGTGGCATCTATGACCTGCCTGAAGAGGTCAAGAAAGCGCCCGCTCTCCTGGCTTTCGGCAAACAATGCAAATGAATTATCCAAGAGGGCTTTTTACTCAGATATGTGGGCTGTACTGTAGTGGTCACAAAAAGATCCATAATTTTATCTATTTGTTAATTCAATTTGTATACCACTTCTCTTTCTTTAAGATCTTGAAGCTGTTCACAACAATTACAACAGTTAAAAACCAATACAAAAATATATTCAATAAAATCACAATAAAACAACAGCTCTTAAAAACTACTCTAGTCCCATTCCCAGCCTATGAAATCCTGCAAATAGCATTAAATAGCAGGTAGATGAAATGCATAGTAAATTGCTCTGCCTCACAGTGGTACATTAGATACCAAAAACATGTCAGAATAGTTCTGCCTTGCAGAGTTTCTGAAACATCAAGAGGTCCCACTGAGCACGAGTGCCTCCCAACATTCCAAAGGGAGGGCGCCACAATCATAAAGGCTTTCTTCCTGGTAGAAGAAAGTTGTGCTACCTCAGGATCTGGAACCAGCAGCAAGCCCTATGAAGATGAATGAAGCAGGCGGGAGGGGGTTCACAATGGGAGAGATAGGCCGGAAGGTATGAGGGTTCCAGACATTGAAGAGCTTTAAAAGTGAGGAACAACACCTTGCATTGGATCCAGAGGCTAATTGGTGACCCGTGCAGCTGCTTCAAAATTGGTGACCATGGTAACTTGGTCAGCAACCTAGCAGCCACATTCTGCATCACCTGAAGTCTCTGGAGCATCTTCAAGGGTAGCCCTATGTAGAGCGAGTTGCAGTAGTCTAAATGAGAGGTGACTGTTGCATGGATTGTTGTATCAAGGTTGGATTGAGATAGATATGGGGAGCGTTGTTAGGTCTGGCAAGGATGGAAAAATGCTGTTCTAGCCATGATGGACACCTGTTTGTCCATGGAAATCTTAGAATAAAGCCATGGCATCCATGCGTTGGGCCAAGGAAGAAATATCTGCTTCCAGTTGCTTATCTAGTAGAAGATAGGGTACAGAGTTAGGGGCCATAGACTTTGCTACTATGTGCTTCTATGTACTATAAGTTGTTTTAAGTATAATCCTTCTGGGTAGTTCTACGTTGTTTAATATGTCAGACTTAGAATTGCTTTTTCTCCCTTTCACTTCTTCAGCTATATATTGAATTTCTGCTGGTTTTAAATCTTTGCAAATTTGCATTTATATACCCTACTACATTGTTTACTGAAATGTCCTTGAAACTGACTAACTCACACTGTGTAATCCTCTTTGAGTCTCAGCAAGAAAATTGGGCTTTAAATAAATAAATAAATATCCATCTTTTCCTCTAACTCAGTGAATGCCAAGGGCAAAATGCTTTTTGAGTCACTATTTCAGTTCTCCAAGATCTACTCTCTTTTCTTTCTGTTCAAACCTAATTTTAAGCTCCTGCTTCTTGTCAGTCACGGTAACATCTTCCTTGATGACCTTCCTAGTGATGTATCTCCATAGCTAAGAGATTCAAAATGCTTATGCCAAACTCATCTCCATTTTCATTGCTAGGCATGTCCTTTGCATATATCCATGCACTATCCCTTCTGTCCAAGTCCATCTGTCTTGTTCTCTGTCCTATTCTGCAGGCTCCTCCCTGTTCATTGAGCCTATCTCAGCCTTCACATCTTTCCTCAAGTCTCCTTTCTTTAGCCCCACCTGTCCTGAACTGTTGTTATTTCACCTCACCTGCTTCTCTAAAGATATCTTACCCACCACTGTTCTTGGGACAATCTCCAGCCTCTTCTTCATCCCTGATGCAGTCTATTTTGTCATGTCTGTAGGCAAGGATTTATGTTGAGCTAAAACTAAAAATATAACATCTTACTATATAATTGAGTAGGTGTATTTCAGACAACTCACTTTATACCCTGGTGCACCACCAGAGCGTGCTGCCATGGAGGGAAGCCGAAGCAAGGCACCATGTGCCTCCAGAAAACGTTCCATGATGGGAAGCCCAGGCTGAGAGCAAGATGGAAGAAGGTGGCAATGTCCATCTCCCGCCTTCAGCCAGTTGGTATTAGGAGTGGAGCAGGTGACAATGCCCTCACTCCACCTAAACCCAGCTGGTATTAGGAGCGGAGCAGGTGGCAATGCCCACACCCTGTCTTAACACAGTTGGTATTAAGAGTGGAACAGGTGGCAATGCCCTCTCCCTGCCTTAACCCAGCTGGTATCATCAGCAGAGCAGGTGGCAATGTCTGCCCCCCTTTGAACCAGTTGTGATCAGGAATGGAGAAGGTGGCAATGCCCACCCCCTGCTTTAACCCAGCTGGTATTAAGAGCAGAGCAGATGGCAATGCCCACTCCCCTTCAGCCAGCTGAGATCAGGAGCAGAGCAGGTGGCAATGCCCTCTCCCTGCCTTAACCCAGCTGGTATTAAGAGTGGAGCAGATGGCAATGCCCATCCCACACCTTAACCCAGCTGGTATTAGTGGTGGAGCAGGTGGCAATGCCCACTCCCTTCCTTAACCCAGCTGGTATTAGAAGCAGAGTAGGTGGCAATGCCCAACCCCTGCCTTAACCCAGCTGGTATTAGGAGCAGAGCGGGTGGCAATGCCACCCCAATCTTAACCCAGCTGGTATTAGGAGTGGAGTACTTGGCACTGCCCACCCCCCCTTCACCCAACTGGGATCAGAACCAGAGCAGGTGGCAAAGCCCACTGCCTGCCTTAACCCAGCTGGTATTAGGAGTGGAGCAGGTGGAATTTCCCCTCCCACCTTAACACAGCTGTTATTAGGAGCAGAGCAAGTGGCAATGCCGCACCTAACCTTAACCCAGCGGTAGTAGGAGCGTAGCACTTGGCAATGCCCACCCCCCTTCACCCAACTGGGATCAGAAGCAGAGAAGGTGGCTTTGCCCACCCGCTACCTTAACACAGCACGTATTAGGAGTGGAGAAGGTGGCAATGCCTACCCCCCACCTTAACCCAGCTGGGATCAGGAGCAGAGCAGGTAACAATACCCACCTTCTTTCACCCAGCTGTGATCAGGAGCAGATCAGATGGCAATGCCCACACTCCTTCACCCGACTGGGATCAGGAGTGGAGAAGGTGACACTGCTCCCCTGCCTTAACCCAGCTGGTATTAGGAGTGGAGCAGGTGGCAATGCCTATCCCCCACCTTAACCCAGCTGGTATTAGTGGCAGAACAGGTGGCAATGCCCACCCCTCACCATCACCCATTTGGAATCAGAAGTGGAGCAGGTGACAATGCCCACCTCACGACTTCACCAGGCTGGGATCAGGTGCACAGCAGGAAGCAATGCCCTTCTTCCCTTCACCCAGCCAGGATAAGGAGCAGAGCAGGTGGCAATGCCCACCCTCCTTCACCCAATTGGGATCAGGAGTGGAGCAGGTGACATTGCCTCCCTGCCTTAACCCAGCTGGTATTAGGAGCGGGATAACAAAAATAAACTCACAGTGAACTGGTCTATAAGACCACAATTCCTTAAACAGCGCCATATAACAATGACATCAAAAAGTAAATAATCCGTAATGAAAATTATCAATTGTTCTTTTTATAATATAAAGTGCCAGGTGCTTTGTAATTGACAAAGTAATTAACAAGAATACATAACTCAAAAGCATAAAAAGATAAGTTCTCAGTCCCAAATCTTGACAATTTCCAAATGAAGAGCAACTCCCTTATTCTTGTACTGCAGAGGTCCCTGACGCAGTGCACTCCGAAGACCAGCTCCCGGACGGGAGGACCCACAGTAGAACTGTAGAACTTGCCGAAGAATTAGCCACCAAATGCTCAACAGGGCAGCTAAACTCCTGTTTCGGGCTTTCTTTTTCAAGAGCGTTAATGAGCGGCAGTCATGCCTATCGATTGAAGCAATCAAATGTACACTAAAACAAGTCAGACATTACTATTCCTGCTGTTTATAACCAGTAAATAACAGTAACTTACAATTCAGAAGTTGTTGGCTCACTCCTCTCAATCCAAATGGGAACCAGATACCAGGTGAAAAGTGTGAGTGGAAATGACATTTAAATATCATGATCTCATCAAGCAATCACAAACGTTTAAAGGGGAAATGGACACAATTCATCAAGATACATAATACTGCAGAAAAGCATGAGGGTACAATCATATATGTAGTACAGACATATTCATAAATAACAAGACCAGTCTAACATTTGGTTAGGAGTGGAGCAGGTGGCAATGCCCATCCCCCACCTTAATCCAGCTGGTATTAGGAGTGGAGCAGGTGGCAATGCCCTTCCTTGCCTTAACCCAGCTGATATTAGTGGTAGAGCAAGTGGCAATGCCCACCCCTTGCCATCACCCATTTGGGATCAGCAGTGGAGCACATGGCAGTGCCCACTTCGTGCCTTCACCTGGCTGGAATCAGGCACAGAGCAGGAAGCAATGCCCTTCTGCCCTTCACCCAGCCAGGATAAGGAGCAGAGCAGGAGGCAATGCCCGCCCTCTTCAACCTACCGGAATAAGCCACAGAGCAGGCGGCAATGCCTACCCTGTCTTCACCTTGCCAGAGTCAAGAGCCAAGTATGCAGCAATGCCTGCCCCCCTTCAACCTGCCGGAATCAGCCCACACTCCCTTCACCCAGCTGGTATCAGAAGCAGAGCAGGTAGTAAAGCCCGCTGTCCATCTTCACCTGTCAGGATCAGATGTGGAGCAGGTGGCAATGCCTGTTCCTCCCTTCACCCAGCGGGGAGCAGGTGGCAATGGCCACCCCCCTTCACCCAGCTGGGATCAGGTTCAGAGCAGGCGGTAATGCCTGCCCCCCTTCACCCAGCCATAATCAGGCACAGAACAGGAGGCAATGCCCCCCCTTTACCTGGCATGTATCACGCATGGAGCAGGTAGCAAAGCCCACCACCCTTTCACATGGCCAAGATCAGGCAGTTCAGGCATGGAGCAGATGACAATACCCACCCCCCTCCCTCACCAGCTGGAATCAGTGACAGAAGAGGAGCGCATGCCTGCCTGCCCACCCTTACCTTTGTAGAGCCCGTTCTATTTTTCCGCACAACGGGCTTTGTTGCTAGTCTTATATTATAAACTGAGAAGTATGTTTCTGAAAAGTAGTAGCTATTGGTAGTATTATTGTGCCTAGAATTGCCACCAGTTTCACTTACAGTACAACTTTAAGGCAAATTTGGTGATCCTGCTTAGGAAAAACATTGGTGGCATTTTAAAAGAAGTAAATAAAATTGATAAGATGGTTTAAATTCCATGTGTATGAGAGGGGGGGGATCCACAAGATGGTTCAAATCCCATGCATAAATTGCCACTAAGTTTAATGAAAGGGGGGCAGAATGAAACAAATTTGAGGAGGAAGTTGCTCAGGTAAAACATTCAAGGGTTTTTGAGGGAAACAAACCATTTTTTAATTAATGTAAGCAAACTTTCTCAGAGAAAATTCATGTCAGAATATCCTGTATCAATAAGTTGTATTCCATTTCCATAACTGCTAACTAAAATATGGTGGTCTGTACATACCTTAACTCTAAAGGAAATGGTTATTTCTCCTCTCTATGGCATAGTACTATTTACCTGAATTAAGAATTCATGCTTCCCTATGTTAACCGCAGTGGCCCACAGAGGAACCCTACAAATACTCATCACAGTTCATCACCAGCAGGTGGGAGCTGTTGCCTTAAAGATTCTTTTTTAAAAGACATTTAAGTAGTCTTGTGTTTAGTATGCAGAAGCCTGCAAATACTAACATCATGAGCTGTCAATTAATTGTCAAAAAATCATCAAGCAGTAGCTTAGAGCCTTGTTTCATTTCTGTAACTCTGTGTACTCAGAAATGTGATTGATGTTCAGGTTGCCACGTTCATTCTCTTCAGCAGTCGCTTAAGTTGTAATGTTCTTACTACAATGAAGATCAAAGGCCATCAAAATTAGAACTGGAACCCTGTCGGATGTGCTCGCAAATTCACCAAATATCTGTTGTTTGGAGCTAATCCACACAATACAAAGTCCTCATGGCTTTCACAAGGATTTTGTATCTCTCGTACATATGGAGTTCCATGCCTCCCAGACACTCTGGAGCTGTGTTCCAATCAAAATCATGTGACTGGTAAAGAAGGGGCTTTTCTCACAAAATGACATGGTCCTTGTGAGTTAGGATTTGCTATGTTTGGATAGTGAAATGTAGCCATAATTACACGTATGTTTCCCAGTGGAGCAAATAGCAGCTTTCTAGGACTACTTAAGTTTACAAACAGGGCATATGGGGGAAATGTTGAAGTCCCTTCTCCATGGTCACAATAAGGCCCTCATATACCTGGGAGAGACAGAACTCCCAGCACACATATGATCCATTGTATCATGTGAATCAGCCTTTAATTATAATTTGGGGAATTATATATTCCCCTCTAAATGCCTTGGAGGAAGAACAAAAGAAAAGCAGTGTGATAACTAGCAAGACCGACCAGTTTCAAAATTTGGAAAGAAAAGTCAGCTCAAACTCTCAATGTACTGGGAGCTTCATTCCTCTCTTGCTATATAACAACAACAACAACTGCATTTATATACCGCTCTTCTGGACAGATTAGTGCCCCACCCAGAGCAGTGAACAAGTTAGTGTTATTATTATCCCCACAATACAGCTGGGGAGTTGGGGCTGAGAGGAGTGGCTTACCCAAGGCCATCTATTGAGCTCATGGCAGTTGTGGAATTCGAACCAGCAGAGTGCTGATTTGCAGCCGAACCATTTAACCACTGTGCTACAGCAGCTCTGATAGTAGAAGTACCATTATATTTAAAAGGTTAAATATTTGTTTGTTCATAGTCTGCCTTTCTCACTGAGAGTCAAAGAGGATTATACATACATTTAAATTGATCTCATAATGTGAACATAAGCTTCAGTGTTCGCAAAGAAACCTGTGATATTTCGTTATCTCTGATGAGACCCTCTTGGATTATTGCCAGTGATATTTTTTTAAACCCTTTATTTCCTGACAACTGAGGATCAGTTTTAAAGCTAGAATTTCTTTGGCCATTTTTTTGCAATTCAAGATGAAAATGTAGTAATCTTTTCTCCAACCAAAACAGTAATACTAATTGATGCTAAAATAGATGCCTATTTTAGTATATAATGGCAGGAAAGTAGCACATTAGGTTCATGTGCTGTAAAGATGCTGTAAAATTAACAGAAAATATGATGAAGCAAAGAAAATAAATGAAACAAAAATGCTCACAAGTACATACAGTAGCCGAAAGAAATAAAAAAGTTGTATTTGTATTTATTCATCACTATTTGAATAATGCTCTAACACCAAGTGGCAATCAATGCAACTCTTTTCATATAAGCTTAATGTGATCCTTTCCCAGATTTGGCTGGCCCAGGATAGCCTGATCTCCTCAGATCTCATAATTTAAGTATAAACCAAGCCCTGGTTTATACTTGAATGGAAGATCACCAAGGAGGTACACACAGAGGTAGGCAGTGGCAAACCTCCTCTTGCTCATCTCTTGCCTAGAAAATCCTACAGGGTTGCCACAAGTCGGCTGCAACTTGGCTGTGACTTGACAACATTTTCTACCACCAATGTGATCTCTGTGACATGCTTGGTGAACAACAGCTTTGCTACAGTATTTTAGATCTGTTGATATTTCTTTGAGAGTGTCTCCTTTGTAGACACAGTACAGCATTCAAGCCCTCAGGTGACCAAATGGACCGTCTGAGCTAGATAGACCAATAGTCTCACTTGGTATAATTGTAGCCAGAACGTGGCTTTCAAGGAAGGGAGGGGGGTACCTTACATACCAAACAATGCTGGCAAAACTACTCCTTCCGAAGGGTGGTATTCAATGATAAACCTATATCTATTTTATCCCCATGCAGTAATCCTCCTCCAAGGCAGGGGTATTACCTAGCCCAGAAATGGGAAGGGATATTTTTTAAAGTTTGCGTACTTGAGGAAATTTTTTGAGGGGAGAAATGCTGTTCCCATTTGCACACCAAGACAGCATTGTGGCTGCTGAACATGTTCGACTTACATGGCCAATAGAAGCATCATACATGATAGAGCAAGCCTAAATAGAGTTTCACCATTCTAAATCTATGGATTTAGAAAGCTGTAATTCTGTTCAGGATTGTGCTGTACATTGCATTATTTCTAACCTGCTTCTTTGGTGGTTGATCATTCTTTTTTAAGCTGATGACCCAGAATGACTGGTTGATATCTCCACAATCATTAATTAGGAGATAAGATACCAGGGCCACAGAGAGGGAAGAGTGTCATTCAACAAGTTGGAACTATTGGGTTTAAAGGAAAACATTTTGCATTTAGCAAGGGAATTTCTATTTTCTAAATCATTTGTTTTCATCTGTAAACCTTGCTACCTCACTATTTCATTTTGATCTTATCCCATGAATACTATTTCTTCTAAGTGCCTTTATTGAGGGGAATTTTGGCTTCGCTCTCCATTGTCCTTTAAGAATCCTTTGAACAGTGAGGTGTGTAGATTAAAAAGCAGCTTTTGCTCTAACATGCACTTCTGCTCGGTGATTGTTCTTTCGGTATGCTCACTTACTTTATTAATGTATTGGGATTAGTTGTAGTTTGCTTTTTTGCCCCAATGGGGAGGGACCTGTAGCACCAATGTGGAAGAACCCCTGAGGATTACAGATGATGTGGCAGGGTAACCTTTATTCTGTCTTTCACCATATTGGTAACTGGTTCCATAGGTAAAGTCATTCAGCTTTCTTAATAAGGAGTTAAGATCTCTTGATGCAGGCATTAGCCCCAAGCTAGCACAATGCAGCAGATTACCAGGTGGTACTAGTTCTGGGAGGCCTCTCCTAACAGGCTGAAGACAACATTAAAAAGGAAGAAGAGGTAGTAAGTGGGTTTCACCAAAGATCAGTAGGAGTTATGGGGCCAGTTTCTGGGGTGCAGCTGTAAGAAGCTTCTACTGACTATGAGGGATAGAAGAAACTGCTGAAAGCTGGCAGGAAGAAAGTGGATTCATTTGAAATGCTGAGTTTTATAGTTACTGTGGATGACCAAAAAGACAAGTAAAGGGGTTCGAGGTCAAATCAAGCCTGAATTCTACCTAGAAGCTAAATGGACAAAACTGAGGCTATTGTACTTTGATCACATTGTGAGAAGACAAGATTCTCTGGAAAAGTCAATAATTCCAGGAAAGGGTTAGGGTTTCCCATTGAAAGTAATGTGGAGTAATAATGAAATAGAAAATAGAAATAGAAAAGTGAAACAGCGATAACAAAAGCAATAATAAAAAAACTATATGTAACAACTCAATAATGAAACAGTCCCTTCTGAAATTAATAACAACAACAACAGCATTTGATTTATATGCCACCCTTCAGAATGACAACACCCACTCAGAGTGGTTTACAAAGTATGTTATTATTATCCCCACAACAACAATCACCCTGTGAGATGGGTGGAGCTGAGAGAGCTCTGAGAAGCTGTGTCTGACCCAATGTCACCCAGTTGTCTTCAAGTGGAAGAGTGGGGAATCAAACCCAAATCTCCAGATTAGAGTCCCATGCTCTTAACCATTACTCCAAAAACAAAGGAAACTAGACAATCTCCCATGCACAAGATTAACTCTAACTTCTTCAGATAACACACTTTTCCTGCTGTGAATGAAGTGTGCCTCCACTTTTTATTTTGAAGGGAGGTTGTTTCCGATCTTTAAAATCTTGTAGACAATGGGAAAAAAGCAACAACTTTTGTTGAATGTCTGCACAGGTCCTCTTTGTTGGCTCCATCATGCTCTGGAGATTTCTGGAAGAAAAATACACTCTTAAATTTGTTGCCCTGACTTCTTCATCCCAAAAGGATAACATTTAGATGGAGGCACACACCAAAATGTAAGCTATTTTTAATGCAGGATATGGCTCTAAATGCCCTTTGTCATCTTGAACAATCTTTGCATTCAAAAACTGGTATAAACTCTAAGCTTTAATTCAAAAGCAATAAACCACACAAGGGAGGACAATGGAAGAGTAGATCATAATATCACTAATCCAATATCTACTGAGTTTCAGCAAATGATTGAATGCTGTTTTTACAGTTTATACATATGAAATTATAGTCATTGTAAATACCAAATCAAAGTTAAATTCCTTGCTAGATGCCTTTATGTTTCCTTGGAAATGGAAGCTATGTTGGATTTCAGCCATGCAAATCCATAAAATTAGTATGTCAACAATATTGTTCATTATTCATAATTCACATCAGATGATGAATCTGTTTTATCACCACATCGTATATTACAGTGCATTGTCTGTTTTATTTCTCTGATGGTGTTTGGAACTGAGTTAATTGCACATTTTCTTTCTTGTGTAATAGACTTCCCCCTTTCATCCTCCACTATACTTGCTTTGTTTATTAACATAAAATGAAGAAAAACATCTTCCTTTTGAAGTGCTCCATCTGAATTAACTTGAGTCTAGTGGGTCTGCAGGAGTATATTACATCGGGTTTCAGCTCTAGGCCATGTACAATGTATTTATTGATTTCATTTTTACCCAGTCTTTCTCCCCAGTGGGGAACTAAAACAGCTTACATCATTTGCCTCTCCTCCATTTTACACTCACAACAACCTTGTGCGGTAAGTTAGACTGAGAGAGTGTGACTGGCCAAAGGGCACCCAGCAAGCTTTATTGACCCATTACTGGCCAAAATAATGAACCAAATATTGAATAATCAAATATTTGTACCTAGATGAAAATGGAAAGAACATGAATTATTACACAATGAACAACAAGCAGACAATATTGCCATCACTTAGAAACATGAGATTCTGAATCATCTCCATAGGTTATGAATTAGAACTAAACCTCAAAATAACAGCCCAGTTTTATGCTATTGCTTACCTAGACCCATCACTTTTTTGTTAGTCATTTTTTCCATTGTCTCAAATTTTAGCTAATACTCAGATGGGTTTTCTTTGACATACCACTTACTATCCAGATTCATCTCTTTTCTGCAGTTCACAAATATATAGAAAATCCTCTAATGTCCTTAGGCAAAAAAAATATTTCAACTTTGCTTAATAAAAGTACTGTTGGTTCCTCTGGGACAAGATAATTCACTATTTCATTAATTTGTTTCAAAAGTAAATGCCACAAGTCTCATGATTTTTCATATCTCCACCACAAATGAAAATTTGTACCTTTGTGACTTTGTCATTTTTAACACCTGTCTGAGCTTTACAGAAAAAAAAATGTTTAAGCGCAAATGATGTTAGATTCCATCAGCTAATGATTTTGAATGACAGCTGTTTAAGCAAAAGACAAATAGATTCAAAAGATGTATTAAATACAATTCACTTCCTCTCATTAAGTGTATACTGTTTTCTAGTTCTTTAAATTAAGTGTTCCATCAGCATTGAAATTAAGATTAGGATTATATAGATTTGAGATCATTGATGCTTGTGTGACTTTTGAGTGAGGAAGTCTAATGTGAATTCCTCCAACTTGAAAAACTTCACCCCATTTATGTCTTTTCCAGATAACCTTGAATCTGGGCTCAACTTGAAATGAGAAACTTTGGAATGAATTGTGATGCTGTGGTTAATTTGTTGGACTATGACTTGGGAGACTAGTGGTTGGATCCCATCTGAAATTTTTGCAAGTAGAAGAAGGGGGATTTTTGCTGATCCCCCCCAAGCTATTCCAAGGGTTCTCCCGTTCTCCAGGAGCAGCATGTGGGGGCGGGTGCATTTAGGGATTCAGAGAGACAGGCAGGGAGTTGTGCTTCTGCAGATACAAACCCTTCCATTGGCAGAAGTTTTTCAAGGGATTCAAGCCCAGGCCTATAACCAGAAATTTGATGGTGAGGGAGCATCTTTCGATAAGCAAAAATTGCCTAGTGCCAGAGGAACGTGGTCTGCGGTGAAGGACTGCCCTGCACTGAGTGAAGCACAAGCAGAAGAATGACATTAGATCCAAGCCTCTGCCTAGAACTGGCTCTCCAAGATTTCTGGCCTTTCCTGACATCTGCAACTGATATAGCTCTGGCTGGCCCAAGTGTTTTTGGTGTCCTATGCCCTATGCCTTGGTGGACCCCCCCACCCAGCTGTCCTGGGCAAACCAGCTGCTCAGGCATGAGCTCAGTGTGCTATTAACCACTTGCTGGTCTAGTCATGGAGTGGGCATGCCTCAAGCTGACTGCTAGCCTGGGTTCGTGTGTCCAGAGCTGTGGATCAGAGGGGCATGCCTGGAACCACATGCCCTGAGCCACAGCATGGGTGTGCATTAAGCTGCTGGCTGACCAGCTAGCCTAAACAGGTGCATCCCAAGGAGCTGGTTGGCCTAGCAACCTGGGTAGCAGTAGCACCCCCCCCACACACACACACATGCACACTCTGTGGTGTCCTATGTAATAGCTTATGGCCACCTATTAGATTTACCCTTCTTGATCCTATGGTTCTTTAACTTCAGATACCAGGAGAAGTATTGGGAATCATCGGGCTCTTTCACTAAGACATCATTCCTCCCATTATCGTGCCACCACACTGCTGAGGAACAGCCCAGTCTTCTGACATACGGTAATGTTTTATTCCAGTAATGTCATTGTATGACAAGTTTGTAATGGACATTAAGAAATTAAAGGTCTTTGAAGAAAACAGTGAGTTGGATCCAACCAGGTTTGCCACTGGTGAAAAAAGGGTCCTCAAAGGCTGAGTCAAGGGACTTGCATGGGCAAAAGCCATGTGAGGCCGATTGTAATAACAAGAGGGAATTTAGGTGAGACGGAGTGAAAAAAGCTGGCTGGATTCAACCACATGTCTCAGGAAACTTACTTCCGCAATCAATAATACATGGATATGGATACAAAATGGCTATGGGGAAAGAATGGCAAATATTTACTTCAGATGGTAAAATAACAAGATCCTAACCTGGAGACTCATCTTCTCAATTGTAACATCTGAAGAATTCTTAGGGAAGCCAAAATATGATTTATGTAGATTGGTAGATTTATATGGTTAGATCTTATCATTTTTCCTGTTCAGTCTCACTTGATTCTCTTCGTTGTTACAATTTCCACCCTCCATGGTTCTTTTCTCAGTGTAGGTATCATCATCAATCATCCCTAGCATATCCTTTCCAGTGGTCAAAGGGGGGGGGGCTTTCTCCCTCTTTTCAGCAGTGGACGAGCTGGTAGTGTCCAAACCATTATGTATTTGGGTATTGCCATAAGTTATAAATCAGTGAGCCATTGAATTATTTTATTATCTCAGGCAAATCTCAATGTGGTTAAAATTGTAGGAGAAATGATATACTAACTAAAGGGTTATACTCAATTACCTTTAATTATGCCTGGTGGTTACACAAGGGTAATCTAATACCTTGGTGATGAAACTGTAGGAAACATAATCATATTTGAAAAATGGCTCAGTAGTTTATTCTGCGGTTCCAGTTCCAGGGTATCCTTTAGATAGAAACATAGCAAAGAATGCACAGAAGGACTCGGAAGCAAGATGAGCAAGAATGTTTAACAGACAGTCAGAATCAGTAGCTAAGATCTCCCCATTGGCATGTAGAGGTTATAAAGACAGATTGCCTCTGATTTTAAAGGTCATTCTCTTTGTTTGAAGGAAATAAAATATTATTTTTTTGTCAGTGGGTCATCGTTTAGCCCTTTAATGGTGTCAGGTTTGCAAACTCAGTTTGTACTCTTACAATAAAGAGGTTGGAGCCTCTATAAATAACAGTGTTTGACCTTTTTGAGGGGTTTTGAACCAGGTGCTGCAAATAATAGTGTTTGAAACACAACAAAGCATTCTCTTTTTTCAAAAGAGAAGAAAACCAAAATAGTGCAGTTACATTGTGATAGGACATGTGGCTTAATAGAGATTTAGGAAGGCAGTGTGAAGATGCATGCCTAAGGACCAAATTAACCATGACTGGGAAATCCCTGACTAACCATACAATTCTAAACTGAGCTTAGAAAGGTGTAACTTTGGTTTGGATTGCATGGCAAACATTCCATTTAAAAAAAAACCCTCAAGTTCAGCCATTGTGGGAGCAATATGGATTGCCACAGTGATGTTGCAAAGGGAGGTTAATTCCTTCTCCTATCCAATCAATTTAAATCATCCCACGCAGCTGATCCTGTAAGCCACCGCCCCGCCCCCCACATCATGCAGGTTTAAAAAGCATCTTCAGAGGCATAGCTAAAGGTCAAGCTAAATAAGACACCAGGCACAGGTTCCACCCAATGGCCAATAGCACATTTTTACCTGGGAACTATATTTTTGAAAGAAAGGAGCACATAGGCTTCTGTGGGGGATGGGAGAGATTCACTCACAGCCCTCTTCCTGGTCATCACTGCCTCTGCTGGTTGCTCGCTTGCCTCTCTCCCTCCCCCACACACACTCTGGGTGGCTGCATGGCCACACTCCTGGAGGGAGCAAAGGCAGGAGGAAGGCAGTGGTGGTGCATGACAGCTCATAACCCCAGATGTGTGATCTTCACCACATTGCCACCTGGGGGGACGATGGAGCCAGGTGCTCAACTAGGGGGTAGGGGGGGAGGAGGAGGAAGGGAGTCAGCCAAGCTGCTGGCAGAGGTGGCAGAGAGCTGCGAGGGAATTCCTCCTGTCCCCCAGTGACCCCATGTTATGAGCCTCGGCCTAGTGAGGCCTAGTGGCTCTGGGGAAGCCTGCACTCAAGTTACTTCAAGGCCTACATTTCCCAGGTTCCCTTTGGCCCCTGTGATTGGGTAAGAGGGGATTCTGAGGGGAAAATTGCACCAATAGGAAAGGAGGGAGATGGTTCCTGAGAGAAGAGATAAAAGGCCTCATCACAGGGGGAGGGTGTTCACTTCTAGGGAGCACAGCTGAGGAGAGGCTGCTGCAGACGGAGTGTTCCTTCATCCAGAAGGGGTGAGACAGTTGGAAGCCAGTAACCAGAGGACAGTTAAGACGCGTTAGGGTATTTTATTTTTGTTTGTTCACCAACCTTTACTATTTTCTTTAATCTACCAAGTTTAAGAACCGTTATTAATAAACCTTTTAAATAAAGTTCTTTATTATTCTGCCTGGGTCCTCATGCCTCATTTGGTCATGTACTAAACCAAACCTACTGGGAAAGAATCAACAAAAGGTGTTAGTGGGGTGCTCTGGGCCCTTCTTTCGGAAACCTGTACCAGAGTGGTGGCGGCCTACAGACAGCTACCCTGGGCACCAGCAGCTGTGACACCCCATATGGCTCTTCTTTGAAAATATGATATATTCCCAACTAGACATGGGTACGAACCAAAAAAAAAATACCGAACCAGTGGATCATGGTTTGGTACAGACCACGATCCCAAATTCCCAAAATGCAATGAACATCTCCCATTGCCGAACTGAACCGGATCATGGTTTGTGGAGGCCAAAGTGGCAAGCAAGAGCTCTGTCCCACTCCACTACTCGCAGAAAGTGAAACCCAGCCTGGGAGACCATGGCTATTTATAAGCATGGGTCCCATTCAGCAACACAGGAGGTCTGCGTTAGGCCGTCAGAGCTGCCTATCAGGGTTTGCAGGGATGAGATTGGAGTGCCCGTGACTACAGAACACCCCCTTCCCCCTCCCTCCCCTGGGTGTCTTCTCCCAACTTGTAACTGCTTTGCAGCTCCGTGGTTGGAAGGAAGCCCTGCTGATCAAGGAAAGCTGGGCTTCCATTTGGGTTTCCAGGGTGACAGAAGGAGGGCAGACAGAGCTCAGGCATTCTCTTGGCTCCATTGCCAGGAGAATAGATTGCTGGCGCCTGAGTGCCTGGCTTCCCGAACCGCGCCCGAACGCAATGAACCAGGCCTCTCTCGACTGCTTGTTCGTTGACGGTGGCCGATCATGATCCGCCGGGTCACGATCGTGCGATCACCATTTTCGTGGGGTTTTGAGATTCGTAATGTGGTTCGTGCCTATCTCTATTCCCAGCCATGTGGATGCTTTTATATTTACACAAAATACAGGGATCCTACAGTGCAATACCATTCTAAGTCTTAACTTCAGTGGTCTTAGAACAGTGTAATTCTTCTTAAGATTGCACTGTTAACCATTTGCTCACATCTCATATAGTATTTTTTTTAAGTTTGCTTTTTAATTATTATCTCTGCTGATGGGAAGGAGCACTCTTAAGACAGAACGGTCTGAGATATTTAAGACTTAAGAAATAAAGCAATTTCTGCACCAAATTGTGCTGAGAAATACTGAGCCCCACCAACCTCGGTCCATACCATACAGCAGCTGGGGTTCAGTTATATGTTTCCCAGCATCAAAGTAATGTCCTTCCCATTCCTCAGATAACTCACCCTAACTCGGGTGCAAGTTGCTGCCAATAAGTGGCCTACCAAAACTTGGGGCAAATCCACCCTGACTGAACTTGGCAAGTGGTACTGCCTGTTGCATATCTGCCACTTCAGTTAAAGACCTTATAGTCTACTCTAACCAAGTCTATTTAAATAAGCTTAAACTCCCTAATTGGAAGGCAGTAGGAAAAGGGGAAGACCCCGAATGAGATGGCTTGACTCATTAAAGGAAGCCATGGCCTCCAGTTTGCAAGATCTGTGCAAGTTGTTAATGATAGGATATTTTGGAGGTTTTTCACTCACAGGGTTGCCATAGGTTGGAGGCGACTTAACGGCACACAACACACAAGTTCCCTAATATATTATGAAGCAGGCAAGACAAGGACTTTCTTATGGCTAATTAGAGAGCATTGTCAAAATCTCCTGCTTGGCCCTGAAGCAACTAGCGAATCTCATCTCATACCTCACGTGTGGTTTGACCTTAAGTGGGAAATGGGGCAAAAATAATGATGATCCGAATGTTTGTAATTGTGGGTTTGTATAGCTTATAGTATTCTGCTGTGTTAAGAATCAAGCTTCGTTTACCTAAAAGGTTTTCTGAGGCTTAGAATGCAAAATGAGATTCAGCAATACTCACCAGACCAGGCATCTAAAACCACTGCATTGTGAGAGTATGTGACAAGTTCTTCAATGTTAAGCTTCTTTACTCTAATGGATTGCTACGAAGCTGCATGAAACACAAAGACAGCAGCAATGCTTATTTATTTATTTATTTATTTAGAATATTTCTATTCTGCCACTTCAGAATCCCACTCAAGGCAGCTCTTAGCTGAAACAACATAACCAGGGCTTTTTTTCAGCAGGAATGCAGTGGAACGGAGTTCCGGAACCTCTTGAAAATGGTCACATGGCTGGTGGCCCCGCCCCCTGATCTCCAGACAGAGGGGAGTTTAGATTGCCCTCCGCACCATGGCGTGGAGGGCAATCTAAACTTCCATCTGTCTGGAGATCAGGGGGTGGGGCCACCAGCCATGTGACCATTTTCTCCGAGGGCAACCCACTGAGTTCCACTACCTCTTTTCCCAGAAAAGAAGCCCTGAACATAACAATATAAAAACAGGCCCTGAAAAACCATTTCAAACAAGACACTAGACATAAGCAACATAAAAACTATCCTTAAAACACAAGTAGACCATTAAAAAGCTGGTACAGATATAATCTCTAACTAAAAGCCTGGGTAAGATGATGTGTTTGGGCCTGGTGCCTAAAAGAAAGTAAAGTAAATGCCAGGCAAGCCTCATATAAGAAAACACTACAAAGGCAAGGTGCCACCACAGAAAATGCTCTGTCGTCATCATCATGCACCTCTCTTCTTAAGGAAGGGGCATAAAAAGCAGTACATGAGAGGAAGATCTTAATTGGGAGACTGAGAATTACAGGAGATGGTCCTTCAAATGTTAAAGCTTGTTATGCGTAAAACTTCCTGCATGGCAACTCTTTATGTTGAAAAAATTCTCATTGATTGCTGTGAACTATATGATCGGGTGACCTGTCCTTTTGCTGGCATCTTCTAGATAGATAATATGTTGAAATTGATGGTAGTTAATGATCCCGCCTCTTACAGAGCTGTAATATCTCTCACTGGTCAAATGCTCTTCGCAGAAGTAAAACTGATTGAACAGATTGATATCCTCTGATAGATATTGCAGAATCTTAAAGTTCTGGATGGAGCTTTTCTGCCTTTGGTTTCCATTTTGGGTTTACATTATTATAACTGCTAGCTTTTGTTGTTGTTTCCTGCATCTAAAGGATCTGAAATTGTTTACTATTATTCTGATATTGTGGTTTTCAGCCTTAGCATTGGCAAGATTTAGTTGGGGGGGATGTTAGCAGAACGGTGAGTACCCTTGGCACATCCCCATTGGTGGGGATATTAGGGGCCTGTCAGGATCGTCTGGCATGCTCGGCGGCGGCCAGTTGAGAGGGCAGGCTGCCTGGTGGGATCTCCTGGACAAGTCCTTCCCTCATGCTCTGCGGTGGAGGTGCTTGGAGCTTTAAGGGGGAAACCATCTGCCAGGCCGGCCAGATCCCAGCCATGCATGTGGATGGCTCGCATCCGAGGCAGTGGGTCTCGCCCAGACAGGTCAAGGCGGGGTCCAGGGGAGTGACCCCAGGGCTTGACCTGTACCGCTGGTTAGGCCCTTGCCAGGGTTTTTTAGTTGTTGCAGTTCATGTTGTTGCCTAAATAAAAGTGGCCCTTTATTACCCAAGCCTTGTGTGTGCCTCTTATTCCAACTTGGGGAGGGGGGGAATGGTGGTTTTAAATGTGGATGATGATGGATATTACTGTACATAATAGTTAACCGGATGGCTCATGCCAGTTACAAAAGTAGCAAAACTCTGAAAATTTCTACAAATTTGCATTTACATGCCCTATTGCATAGCTTATTAAACAGACTTATTTCATCATGTTTACTCTGCTTTGCTCCCCGTGGGGCCCAAAGCAGCTTACAAAAATACCAAGATACAGTTTAAATGAACTCATAATTTAAACAGACAAACCAGCATAAATACACTAATGACCACTTGGGTTGGTCCTAGGTGCACCAGGTTGGCTCATTCAGGGCTACATGCCCAGAGCTTTGGGCCATGCCCAGTACGGGGTGAAGTTTCTCTCTCCCTCTAGCAACATGGGATCCTGGGGGCAGGCACTGTTATAGTGCTTCGGGCACAGAGTAGGGTGGGCTAAGCAGCTATTCTCTTTCCCTCTGGCAGCTACCATCTAGGAGTTACCATCCAGGACTGAATATCCAGTCGATTTTATAGACTTGAGTCTCCCACCGAGGTGGACATAAAACCAGGCTACCAATGACAAGAAAGTTGTTTCTGCTGGACCCACAGATTTGCAAAAAAAAAAATCATTCTTTCAATTAACCAAAAGTAAAATAAACCCCCTAAAAGGAATGGATGCTAAATATGCTCCTTGAGGCACTGAATATTGAGACTAGTTAAGAGTTAAAGGAGAAAAGTGGAGGAGTTATTAGTTTTAGGACTTATAGGATCCTAGAGGGAAGATTTAGGGGGGTTGATTTCCTAATTAATACTTCCATCATGATTCCTTATGAGCCCTCTAGTCTGTTTTAATAATTAGTAATACTTCTTGGATTTAAAAAAAAAAGTTTGATTTTTGTTCCCAAAGTTGGAAACTACCTCAAGAACTGAATAGCTGAGGAAAAGAGATAAGTACCTTAAATAAAGCACTAATGATCAGGTACAATAATTCAAGCAAAATCATCAAGTATTTATACCTGTTAATTACACCAAATGATTGTGATTGCTCATTATTATAATTACCTTGTTGATGATGATTTCTAACTAAAAAGTGGAATGTTCCTACATCTAGACCTAAGGGCTAGTATTGACACCTTTCCAGCGGGTCTTGATGTACATCCAAAATTCTTCTGGTGCCCTTCCAACAATAAGCACCCCCAAAGGAAGCTGTCCTAATAATATTTTGAAATATATCAGTGCATCTATGGTATGTAATGTCCAGCATTTTTTTCTATGCCCTTGACCTAGAGTTTGAGATGTAAACATAGTTGAGATACTGAATGGGACTTTGCTTCTAATATTTTTGCTGGTATAAAACTTAAAATGAAATCTTTGGCCGCTGGCTCTGAAACCAGGAGGACCCATGTGGCTTACCTGAATTATATTATATTTAAATTTATATTATGCTTTCCTCTCAAATCAGGACCCAAAGTAGCTTATCACATTGTTCTCCCCTCCTTCACTAATATGCTCATAGCAACCTCCGTGTGAAGTAAGATATGAGTCCAGTGGCACCTTAGAGATCAACAAGATTTTCAGAGTGTAAGCTTTTGAGAGTCAGAGCTCCTTTCTTCTGACTGTCTGAAGAAGGGAGATCTGATCCTGAAAGCTTATACTCTGAAAATCTTGTTGATCTCTAAGGTGCCACTGGACTCATATCCTGCTGTTCTACTGAAGACCAATACAGCTACCCACCTAAAATTTGTGAAGTAAAGTAGACAAAGATTGTGACAGGCCCAGATTCACTCACCAAGCTTCCATGGTAGAGTTGAGATTCAAACCCAGTTGTCCTAACTCCTTGTTCAACATTTTATCATACCAACTCTCCACACTGTACATAAGTCCAGCTGTTTCAGCTTTATTATATTGGGAAACTTAGAAGCCTGTATGTCTTGTGAATGAGAAAATGGGGTGGCGATCATTCCAGTTTCCAATGTCACTGCCCATTAAGATGGCAGTTTACATAGATAATTGATTGGGTAACAATAGAATAGTTATTATTCCTGTAATTCTCTGATTATGAACTAGGAATCATTCAAACCTTAATTCCAAGCCAATTGCAAGCCTGTCCCCAATATGACATGGAATCACATTCAAGTGTCACAGTCATGCACCACTTTTGTTTCCAAACTGTTTGACATAAACCTGACAAGATGGGTTTAAGAAAGTGTTGTCTTCTTTGAAGAAACAAGATAAGCTGACAGAATGTGGAACATAGTATGACCTTCTAGTATTCATTTGTATCTGCTGGTATCTGTTTCTTACCAAGGAGTGAAGGAGATTTTGTAGTTAACCCTTTGTTACAAACCCTTGGGACCTTGCTGTAGCAAAAAACAGGCTGAAGCTGTGAAACAGTAGTTCAAGAATGTGTGCCAGAGCACATCTCTGTTAGTCTTCAAAAGGGTTTGGGTCAGAAAAACCTAGGTCCATGTATCCACAGGCATCACATTGATCCTCCCAGGGTGGGGAATTGCTGCCCCCAGCTTCAATTTCCATCCCCATGGAATTGAGTAGCAAGAGAAAAAATGACCTCTGCACAGAGATGCTTTAGGAATTTCATCTAGTCTCTATGGTAAAGACTAGGGGAGACAGCCTGGAGTATCTCCCAGAAGTGACATCACATCCTCTCCAAATTTGGCCCTCCCAGGCACTGCCCCTCGAATCTCCCAGTGTTTGACAAAGCAGTGTTGGGAACCCCAAGCACCTAGTGAACATTATCTCGCAGCCTTCAGCTAGTCAGTAACTTTCATTACAACCTCCCTCACAGGATTGGTTCGAGAATAAGGCAGGATATCTGTCCAAAGCTCTCTATGTGAAAATATGATCAGTATTTATAGCCCAGTTGAAACAAAGTGCATGCAAGCTAGCAACTAATCTTGAAAAACCTATAAGGTCATATACTCCTAAGAACCTTCCATAAATCTGACATTTCTATTTTGCTAGCCAGCAATATTTACAAAGTTTACTCCTACCCACCATATATCACTATGATGTCCAGTAATGTATATGACTCAGCTTCAAATACCACTCTGATATTGGAGGCGGAGATTATCACCCCATGGGGAGGGGCCATGGCTCTGCAGAAGAACCTCTGATTAGAAGTATTGTGTTCTTCTTTGAAGAATACCTTATACCGAAAACCCACCAACCGAGACTCATATCTACATGCTTCCTGCTACCACCCTAAACATACCACTCGGTCGATTGTCTACAGCCAAGCCTTATATTACAATTGTATCTGCTCCAATGCTCTTGATCGGGACTCCCACTTAAGAGATTTACAACAAGCATTTTTGGGGCTACAGTACCCATCAAATCAAGTGAGGAAACAAATCAACAGGGCCAGACTAGTACCCAGAAACAGCCTGCTCCAGGACAAACCTAAAGGAACTAACAACAGAACACCACCAGTTGTCACCTATAGTTCCCAGCTCAGACTCATCCAACCTATCATCAGTGATCTACAACCCATCCTGGAAAACGATGCCTCTCTCTCACAAGTCCTGGGTGGAAAAGTGCTCCTTGCCTACAGACAGCCCCTCAACCTTAAATGACTTCTCACCTACAACCATGAATCAGCTAGCAGAGTCATCAACACAGGTACCAGACCCTGCAACAGACCCAGATGCCAACTCTGCTCTCATATCTACCCAGGAAATACGATTACAGGACCCAATGGCATCAACTACACTATCTCTGGCTCTTACAGCTGCTCATCCTCCAATGTGATATATGCCCTCATGTACCAACAATGTCCATCTGCTCTGTACATTGGACAAACCAGCCAACTTCTGCGCAAAAGAATAAATGGACACAAATCTGACATTAAAAATGGCAACATCCCGAAACCAGTGGGAGAACACTTCAGTCTACCAGGACATTCCATCAAGGACTTAAAGGTCACCATAGTTCAGGAGAAACCTTTCAAAAACAAAGTCCAATGGGAAGCTGCTGAATTGGAATTCATATGTAAATTTAACTCAGTCAGACTTGAATTGAATAGACACTATGAATGCTTATCTCATTATCAGAAGTAACTGATTTTATTATCAGAAGCAAACTCATCTCATTATCAGAAGCTGCTGGTTGCATCTACTCCTCCCTCCCCTCACCACCTATATATATATATGACCAGTTTCTTCACACCCTCCGCACATCTGATGAAGAGAACTGTGGTTCTCGAAAGCTTATGCTACAGTAAAGTTGGTTAGTCTTAAAGGTGCTACTGGACTCTTTTCTATTTTGATTAGAAGCAGAAGGTTCAGTTGTGAGCAGTAGGGGATGCAGAAGACCTACCAGAGACCCTGAAAAGCCACAGCCAGTCAATGTAGGCAGTAGTGACCTTGATAGGCCAATGGTCTGATTGAGTATAAGGCAGCATCATGTCTTCTTTTTTTTTTTTTTTTTTTAAATAAATTTTTTATTACAATTAAACCATACAACATACAAACAAACACCTATGAATCTAAACCTTAACCATTACAAAACTATTTTGATACAGGAGGGAGTTAGATATATACAGTCAAGTATTATAAAATTTAACAAGGCATATAAATTAAAGCATAAAAGTTCTAGAGAGAGTAATTGTTTGAAGTATTTTTGATTTAGGCTGAATATTATTTGAATCAACATATTCAAAGAAAGGAAGCCATTTCTCCATAAACTTGGAGTTTGCAGGAAACTGTTCAGCTATGTATAAGTCGTTATGGGTTTTTTCCATAATAAAGTGATTCCATACTTTTTCAAACCATGAATCTATGGAGGGTGCATGATCTTTCTTCCAGACCAACGCTATTTCAGTCTTTGCTACTACTAACAGAGTTGCAATCAATTCTTGTCTAATCTTAGGTATAGGTAATTCTTCCCACTGATCTAAAAAGAGGATTTTAGGGTCGAAGGGAACTTCATATCCTGTAATCGTTTTGATCGAATCAATTACTTTCTCCCAATAACTTTTAATGATAGGGCATCCCCACCAACAATGAGCAAACGTGCCCATCTCTCCGCAGTTTTTCCAGCATTTTGGGGAAGCTGATGGGTATATATAAGATAGTTTCTTAGGCGTGAGATACCACCTATGAATAATTTTAAACGTTTGGAGCTTAGTTAAAGTAACTTTTGATTTGAATATAGATGAAGTCCAGATCTTGTTCCATGTCTGAAGTGATTGTTCTATATTGCAATCTTTAGCCCAGCTAGATTGACAAGGAATTTGCTTTTTGTTCTGTGTGTTCAATAATGTAGTGTATAATATGGATATCATTCCTTTTTTTTGAGTTGTATAGGATCGTAATATCATTTCAAATTCCGTCAGGGGAGTTTTCATTATTGATTTTATACCTATTTGTTCCATCATATTTTTAATCTGTAAGTATCTAAACCACCCTAGATTGTGCTTTAATTTGTCTTCAATTTTTAATTTTTCCATCAGGCCTGAATTTGTAGCAATATCAATTAACCTTGTCATTTTAGCCTGTTGGAATAGTTTTATAAAATCTGATTCTTGACCTGGAGGAAACCAAGCTTGATTAAGGAATGAGGAAAATCTGGATTTTTCTGGGATGAGTTTAGTTTTGAATTTATCCCATATCTGCAAAATTGCTGATAAAAACATATTTTTGTTAATGCTTTGGGGTCTGTTTATTTGTTTGTTCCATATTAAATCATTAAAAGAGAATTTGTTTAAATAAGTATTGAAGAGGGTGAGCCATTCTGCTGTAGTTTCCACGGAGATGAGTTGGAGTAAGTTTAGGAGTCTAATTGCTGCTTGGTATAGATTCAAATCTGGGTAATTAAAACCTCCATCTTTAGATTTCCTTCTCAACGTGGAAAATGCTATCCTTGGATGCTTGTTTTGCCATAAGAAACTATTAATCATTGTTTGCCATTGGATAATTAGTTTTATAGGAACTGTTACTGGAATTGCTCTAAAAATAAAGAGAAATTTGGGTAATATAAATGATTTTGTTAAATGGAATCTATCATACCAGTTGAGTTTTAGCTTATTCCAATTAATAATTTCTATTTTAATTTGGTTTGCTATTGTTTGGTGGTTTAATTTAATGAGATCGTTTAAATTGGGAGTAATGTTGATGCCAAGGTAAGTAAGATAATTTGAAGCCCATTGATATTTATACTGTTTACAAATTAGTTTTTCAGTAGTTTTAGAGAGATTAAGAGAGAGAATTTGTGATTTTGCTTGATTTACAACTAGGCCCGATATAGTACCAAATTCCGTTAGCAGGGGGTGAAGATGTGTCAATGAGGTTGTTGGGTTAGTTAAATAGATTAACATATCATCAGCGAAAAGCGAGATTTTATAAGAGCTACCTTTAATGGGGATTCCAAATATATTTTCATTTTCCCTTAATGCAATTGCAAAAGGTTCCAAAGCTATGGCAAAAAGCATGGGAGATAGCGGACAACCCTGTCTAGTGCCTCTGTTAATTGCAATTTCTCCTGAACGTAAACCATTCAGTCTAACGTTAGCTGTAGGTTGTAGATATATAGCTCCTATGGTGTTTAAAAATTTTTCACCAAAGCCTAGGAATTGAAGGGTACTACTTAAATATTGTTTCTCAACCGAATCGAAGGCTTTTTGAATATCTAATGAGAGGAACAGTGCTTCAGTCTTATTGTTTTTGCAATGCTCAATTAAATTTAACGTTTTATATATATTATCTGTGATTTCTCTTTTGGGTATAAAACCTGCTTGATTAATATGAATATATTTGCTTATAAATGAGTTTAAACGTCGAACTAGGATTGATGTAAATAATTTATAATCATGATTGAGAAGTGATATTGGTCTATATGATTCAGCTTTCGTTGGGTCTTTCCCTTGTTTATGTATAACTACTATATCAGCCATGTTCCAAGTAGGAGGTAATTTACATTCATCCAAAACTAAATTGCAAGTATTAGTTAGATGTTGAGCTAGTAACATAGCGTATTTTTTATAAAACTCTGATGGGAATCCATCAGGTCCCGTGGCTTTATTGTTTTTAGCTAACTTAATTGCTTCTAGGGTTTCCTGCAGGGAGATAGGTTTTTCTAAAAGTAATCTATGATTTTCTTCCAATTTCTTTACATTTTTGAGTGAGTGTAAAAAATCCATAATCTTAATTTGTTTGGGGTTTGTTGATGAATACAGATTCATGTAGAATTTTTTAAATACTTGCAAAATAGTTTGGGAATCATGACAATTTATTTTATTTTCATCTTGAAGTAGATGAATATTATTTTTCAGATTCTTCTGTTTTATTTTGTTCGATAGAAATCTTAGGGCTTTAGGGGTATTAAACCAATATCTTTGTTTAGATTTAATTAAACTTCTATGTACATTATTACTGTCAATCGTTTCTAAAGCTTTACGTTGGGTAGTTAATTTTTGGTATGTTTTCTTGCTTCCTGTCAATTTATGTTCTTCCTCCAAATTTTTAATTGAGTTTACTAAATCCTGTCTAAGTTTTAATTTTTCTTTGTTTATACTCGCTGAGAGCGCTATAATATGTCCTCTTGATACTGTTTTAATCGTATCCCAGAGTATATTAGCCTTTATTTCTTCAGAGTTATTATCAGCTATAACTCTCTCTAAGATCTTTTCTATTTCTTTGGCTGCTTGGTGGTTATAAAGTAAGTGTTTCGGTAAGCACCATTGTTTGGGGCATTGTTTTTGTATTTCTGATGCTATTAATACATTGACCCAGGAATGGTCCGAAATTAAACATGGTCCAATTTGGGAGTCCACCACTTGCTCAAGCAATGATTCAGAAGTCAAAATAAAGTCAATTCTAGTATATGTGTTATGTCTTTGAGAATAATAAGTATAATCCTTTTCTCCTACATGTAGCTGCCTCCATATATCCATAAGATTATGTCTTTTTAAGATGGATTGCAGTTTTGTCTTTCTGTTCTTTTTGATAGAATTTTTTTCAAAATGTGTTCTGTCCCATTTATAATCCATTATATAATTTAGGTCCCCCCCTATTATAAGATGACCTTCTTGAAATTTCTCCAGTTTTCCTAATGTTTCTTCTATAAAATTTAATTGTTGATTATTAGGAGCATAAATGGATGCGAAGGTATAATTATGTTCTTGAATTGAACCTTTAACAAAAATGAATCTCCCTTTAGGATCTTTGAAAGTTTTTTTATGGTGAAATGAAAGATCCTTTGCAAATAGTATTGCAACACCCCTTGATTTTGAATTACCAGCTGCATAATATTGTGACTGGATCCAGTTTGCCTTTAATATATCTATATCATTATTTTTAGCATGAGTTTCCTGTAAAAAAATTACCTGAGATTTAGTTTTGGCCAACAAAGAAATAACTCTTCTTCGCTTTACAGGGTTTCCCAGACCTCTTACATTCAGAGTGGTTATTTTGAATTTAGAAGCCATGATTAGAGATATACAAGTCTGCCTGTCCTATAAAAATAAATTTCAATTTACAACAATAATATCAAACAGTAAAACAGCCTGTAAATTGGTACTTTGTTTTGATTTCACCCTCTTAATTCACAAATCCTTATAGCTAAACCCCTATATCTTATCTATAATAATTTTTTTATTATTATTATTTTTTTAAAAAAAAAAAAAATTTTTTTTTTTATTATTAATTTTTTTTTTATTTTTATTTTATATATAACTATATACACACACACATATACACCTATGTATATAACTATATATATCTATATACATATATATATACACTTATATTTCCTTTTGTTTGTAAGTTTGTTTATTTGTTTTAAGGAGTTTTCCTTTATCAATTTCTTTATAAAATTTAATTAACTTAGTAGATATATTAGCTTTGTAAAATTTCCTTATAGAATTGTTACCTCCTGTATTATACTACCCTGTACCACCCTTCCCTCCCTCCCCTTAATTGTTTAAATTTGCGTCTGTTGTAAGCTTAAATCCTTAAGACCTCCTCTTCCCTCCCCTCCCTTTATCCCTAGAATATCAAATATCCTTATAAACACACTTATCTAATTAGCACTTTAACAATCTAACGATCAATTTACCTATTGCCAATTATACAAGGCAAATTTTCCCCCCTCCCTTCCCCTCCCCTTTCCTACCCCTTAAAGTATTAACCAGAGTTATAATTAACCTTAAGCAACTTGAACACTTTTAACAAACTACTACCAAAACCAATAGCTTTGTAGAACTTACAAACTGGGTCGTTGTGTTCACGCCACAGTTTTGGAAACTAAATTCCCAAGTGTAAAGTTCTAAATATGAGGAGCAGTGCTGAAACTCCTACCCCCCCCACCTCCCTTGTACAGTGCATAGCTTAAGAGACATAACCATCGTTGCTTGATAAATTAGAACCGTTTATCTTCATTCTTTTATCAGGCGTTCCGTATCGGGATTTTACTCCCTTTTTGGGGAGAAAGCGAGTCCGTTGATTTTCTTTTTTGATTTAGCTTGCTTGTCTCCATGGGTTCTTCCACGCCGATTCTGTTCAAAAGCTCAGTTCCTGTGTTTAGATCCGTCGCGATGTGATGTTTACCATTCAGGATCACTAAGATTTTAATGTGATTTAACCATTTGTATCTTATATTTGCTCTTCTCAGGGCGTCTGTAATGGGTTTTAGTTCTCTCCGTATTTGTAGAACTTCCCTTGGCAAATCTGCATATATTTGCACTGGAGTGCCATTAAACAGTATCGATCCAGATATTCTAGCAGTCTCTATTATTTTCCGTTTTATATCTTGATCAAATATTTCTATGATGATGTCCCTTGGCAACGAGTTATTTCTACGCTGCCTGGGTGTTCCAAGCCTATATGCTTTAGTAATGATGGGGATCATTCTTTCTTTTAGTTCCAGATGCTTAACAAGCCAATTTGTGAGTGTGGGAATTAAGTCTTCCTTTGGCAATAATGGATCATTTATTCCCCTCAGCTTCAGATGATGTTGCCTTGCTTGGATTTCCAAGTTTATAATTCTTTCTTGCTGATTACTGATGGTATCATGAATCTTTCCCATCTCTGTTTGTGTAATAGAGCTCATCTCCAAAGCTCTATCAGCTTTCAAATTCGTTGCTTGTAGATTCAATTTAATATCTGCCAATTGTGCCGTTAAAGGGGCAAGCATTTTAGACATGTGGTCCACTATGTCCGATTTTAGTTTATCTAGTTGTGGGTCTAAAACCACTTCAGTTATGCAAGTCGTTTCACTCACGATTGAGGGAGTTCCGTCCGCCATCTTTGTCCACTCCCTTGCTTCTTTCCCGCCTTGGAATCCTTTCTCTGGGGCTGAGAAAAGCGGCTGCAGGTTTTTAACAGCTCCCAGTTCGTTTTTCTTCTTTTTAGCTGTTCGATTTTTCATAATATGACTATAAAGTTTCGGTTATGACGCTGGGTTTGGAGGAATGGGGGTGGGGGGGATCGGAGCTTCTTCAGCACGCGTCCATCCCTGCGCCCGCGACGCCACGCCCCCCCCAGCATCATGTCTTCTCACATCCCCTTTGATTCCTCATGGATCCCTTTAGTAAATGGGTGGCTCTGTTGTGCTGACAAAGAAGCAAAGCCAGGACACCTACATACAAGTTTGAGGGTCATGTGAGGGGATTCCCCTAGGTATGCAGAGATTTAATTTAACCAAAAGAAACAAAGAACTTTAAGAGCCAGCCAAAAGAGGACTCTAGAAGGAATGGAGCCCTGTAATGCAGCCCTGTTCTTCCTGAACAGTTCTGTTTTACATAGTTTGCAGAAAGTCAAGAGTGGGAGAGCTTTCCTGACCTCCTCAGGCAGGCCATTGCCTTTGAGGGGAAGATTTTGAGAGAATGGTTTTCCAAACTGTTTCCCTCTCTTGCCATTCCTGGGAGGCCTCCAGTTTGTTTTATGAGGTTTTAGAAAATATTGAATTCATTGATTTATAAAATGTACTGAAAAAGTAAGTAAAAGAACTGTAATTAGTCTTGACATACAATCTCATGTGGCAAATAAATGCATTTCATAGCCCTTAACAATGGTTCTCTGGCAAGAGACGGTAAAGATAACATAAACGTCCCTTTTGATTTAATGTGTTTTTCTTAATGCCTTAGCTGTGCATAACTCAACTGAGTATTAACAACATTTAAAGCATATTCTTCTGGCAGTGCCTTGGAAATTTGCAGTGGACACTTTCTGACATGAATTATGTACCAGCTTGTCTGAAAACAGTAATAAATATTGGCCGTTGCTTTGAGAGTTTCCTTCTTGATTTCATCAGAATAATGCTGTCATTCATTTTGTTGGAAATTTAGTTAAGGTTGCTCTTTTTTGTGCTGAAATACTTTCAGATGAACTCTTCCTCATTTTGGCTCATACATAGATGAATGAAATCTATCATAGACATCGTAACTGTCCAGGTGTTCTAGCAGCTGCATTTGTCACCTAGGACTCATTCTCTAGGAAAGAAGCCAAACATTGCAAAACAGAAATAGACACCAGTGTATAATTACAAAAATACTTTTTTTTAGGGATTGAGCTCAGATGTGTTCAGTCAATGCCATCTCTGTGGAAATGGTGTTAGATATCTTTGGCAGCAGCAGACTTTCCAAAAATTGCATTTGTAATATATTTTTTTTGTTCAATATCCTTTGTTCCAAGAACAGTTCGTACCAGTTCAATGATTCCAGCGGAACGTGTCTCTAAGTCACTGCAATTAGGAGTATGACTTCAGTCTCTTAAGCAGAGTTCAGTCTCTTAAGCATTCTAAGCAGAGTTACAGCCTTCTAAACACATTGACTTCAAGAGATTTAGAAGTGTGTATCTCTGCTTAGTACAGCATGTTTGCATTTAAACGTGTGGTGGATATCTGATGAAGGAAGCTTTCGTTCTCGAAAGTATACTCTGAAAATCTTGTTGGTCTTCAAGGTGCTACTGGACTCCGTGGTTGGTGTCAGCATATGCTTAGGCGGGGCAGCTGCTGGGTCCTGTGGCTTCTGGTGGCTGACTCCCTACTCATGCATCTCCATTGATGCCTGTACACATACATTTCCACTTCCTGCTTCTGAGTGCTTTGTCACCTCTGCTCCCAGCTGCTTATACTGCCTAGCACTCCTGGAGAAGGACATGTGAGTGGTGCACAAAGATTCAGCATGTTTGCTGGCCACAGTGGCACTCCTTGCAGCAACCACCACTGCGGGTAGCGAGAGAGCTTACAAGTGGGCAAAGGAAGGATGCACAGACAGGTGGGGGCACTCGTGGGTGGGAGGACATTAAATGGGAGCCTAGAAGTAGACATAGGGGGCTTCTAAGAACTCTCTGCCCAGAGCCCCCCAAACCTGGAACCTGTCCTGTTGGAATCAAATCTTGCAATTCATTCTGTGTAGCCTCCTCCTGGTTCTTTCTGAAGAAGTGAATTGCAGAGAAGGCCAGACGTATTTACTATGTTATCTGAAGAAGTAAGCTGTGGCTCATGAAAGCTCATACGCGACCACATTTTTTTTTTAGTCTTATGGATCTACTGGACTCTCGCTCTTTTCTATTACTAGCTTACAGAGTTACAGTGCAATCCTGTGCAGAATTATTCCAGTAGAGTAACTGCATAGTATCACACCATTCACTGACTGGTCCTTAAATAAGGTCTCGTGCTGAAGGTCTTACCTGGAGATGCTAGGATTGAGCCAGTGACTCTCTGTATACCAAACATGTTCCCTGCCAAAAAACCATAGACCCTCTCAAAGCTTCTGCACCTGCCATCTTTTTGCTTGCTCCATCTTTTGCAAACTGGTGTTATGTTGGTCCTAAAGAAGACTGGCTCTTGATTAGAGATGGGCACGAACAGGAAACAAAAACAAAAACATGATGTTCTTAGTTCGTTGCCACCCACGAACAGGGACTCATGAACATTTACGAACATGACTTGTTCACGAACATGTTCGTGGTTGGATGTTCGTGGGGACTAGAATAAATTAGAGAGTCCATATTCACAGGGAGTGTTCAGCAGGCTCTCCTCCAGCCATCACCCAAGTTTGATCAAGAATGCAATACAGATGATTCGGTTTCGCTTTCTCAGCCATGCCGGACGCTCCTCTCGGCAGGTCCGGGAGGAAGCGACCGGGCACCCTGACCGGGCGGCTGATCTGCAAGGATTAGCCCCCAGGACTCCCAGTCAGGGAGGCAGGGTCCGGGACGCTGCGGGAAGAACCTCCCGAAATCAATGCGGGGGGGGATTGCCCGTTTGTCCCTATGGAGGCCGGCAGACGTGCGCGGCGCCTTGAGTGCCGCCGGGCAACGAGAAACGGCAAATAAAAGAAACAGGCGGAAGCCTGTAAACAAGCGAATCCCTTCTGTTCTACAAGCGTTTGTGAAGGAGAGGTTGATCTGAAGAAGACTCGCTCTTCCCCTTCGGTGAGTTCCAGGATTTGGCTGGCGCCCCCCCCCAAATGGCAGCAAAGAAGCAAAGTCCCGCTCTCGGTAAGTCAATCTCGGCTACCTTGCAGAAGGGAGAGTCGCTCGAAGAGTTGGTGCGCAGGGCGGTGGTGGAAGCCATAAAACCCTTTGTTGACAAGCTGAACGAAACTGATCAAAGGGTGGGCTCAATTGAAAGCGAAGTGAAAACCATTAAGGAAGTAGCGGGGGTGGCAGAGAAGTCTGCTCTGGAAAGTGCGTCACTTGTGAAGGCTACGAAAAAAGAGCTGAAGTTGGTGGAGAACCAGCTGATCGGGCTACAGGTGGAACGAACGCAGACAATTTTGCGTCTCCAAAATGTGAAAGAGGAGGAAAATGAGGATCTGTGGGATTTGGTCTCGGAACTACTGGCGACACCCGCGAGGACAACTAAAGAAGAGGTTAAAAGCGCCATTTTGGAGGTCCGTCGGGTTTCTTCAAAATATGCAATAAAGCGACAGCTGCCTCGCGAGATCATTATTGACTTTTCATTTAAAAAGATTCGGGACACTATCCTATATAACTCATACAATGCGGATTTGGACTTTATGGGTCTTAAAGTCAAGATTTTAAAGGACGTTCCATTTCTAGTCCGGAAAAGACGTTTTAAGTATAAAAAGTTCGCAGCTCTTCTGAGGGACCATGGAATAAAGTATAAATGGTTACTTCCGGAAGGAATATGGTTTAGACATAAAGATCAAGCCTATAAGATACTATCAGAAGATCAACTAAAGGATTTTGAGGATAAAAACCCGGAATTCCAGTGTACCAAGAACGAAGAAAAGGAGAAGCCTGAGGGGGGGGGGGGGAGAGAGCACCGCAGCTGCGGTTGCACAGAGAGAATTGCGTCCGGGACCCAGAAGGGGGAGGAAAGTTTAATTAGAATTTGAAATGTGTAATCTGTATGATTAACCACCCCATCATCATTTTATTGAGCTATTTTTTTTCTATTATGGCAGTATGAAGGGAAAACATTGAAGTGTAGTGTTGAATGTAGTTTATCCTTCCCTTTATGTCCCCTTTTCCCCGCCCCTTCCCTTTCTCTTCATCCTTTCCCTTTCCTTGTGATAGTCTTGTGTAGTGTTATTGTAGTGTTGTGTAGTATACTGAAAAATAAAAAAAAATTTTTTTAAAAAAAAAGAATGCAATACAGATATCGGAGTAATACATTCCCAAAGCTGACGTCCCCAGGAAACTCCCTTTTGATACAATAGGAGCAGGCACCAGGAAAGGTGCCAATAATAAATAATAGCTTGGCCCCAGAGCCTGGCAGCAGCCCTGGAATCTGAGGGTGGATAGATCCCCACCAACCACTCCCAGAAAAAATTCAAGCTCCAATGCACTCTCCCTGTCTCGCTCTCTCAATTGTCAGCAACAACTCTCAGCTGAAACTGAAAGCCAGAGCTGGGAGCACTGTGCCTTTTCCAGAGGTCCCATAGAGCAATACAGGAGGTCTGTGGTTGGCAGTCAGAACTAACAGGGTTTGGAGGGATGAGATTGGTGTTCCCATGGCTACAGAACACCCCCTTCCTCCCTGCTCTTTGCTCCCATGTAAAAATATGGAAGTTCCACATTTGGTAAGTTGGGCTTAGATTGGGGTTTCCAGGGAAACAGAAGGAGTTCAGACAGAGTTCAGACAGTCCCTGCCTACGTTGCCAAGGGAATTGATTGATGGTGCCAGACTGTCTAGTTTAGCAAACAGCAGACGAACGCAATGAACAGAGCTTGGAACAAACAGATGTTTGTTTGGAACAGGACCTCATAAACAGCTTGCTCACGAACAGCAGAATGGGCTGTTTGTGGCTTTTTTTGTTCGTATTGCTGTTCGTGCCCATCTCTACTCTTGATCAAATAGCCCTCATCTTTGGTTTCTCATGCCTATTCTTTGAGCATCTGATGCACCTTTGCTACAAGTACCACATATTGCGGACCCAAATGTGTCCTGTACAAGCAACAGATATGAAAATAGTATTGGTGGAGGGGGGGCAGGGCAGTTGCTGAAGCTGATGTGCCATCAGCCAATACATTTATAATATCCAATTGATCCATAACCATTATTCAGATCTTTATTTTTCTATTTCATAACTAGAGTAGGACATCTAATGCAAAAGTACAGGTGTCATGAATAATAATACATCTGCACTACACAACTATGGTTTGCATCTGCATTACAAAAACTGCTTTTCTGTTACTGAAAAGAAACGTACCAAACATGCAATGCCACATGTGAGAAGGTGGAAATAAAGTCAGAGGTTTCACCCATCTTGATTCATAAAATTTGTAAATGATGTGGCAACAGGAAAAATTAGCCAAAAGATCACATTTGATCTTTGATAGGAATTAATTTGTACTTCAACAGTTTTCCTCATTTTTGACATATATCCTCTGTCTCAGGCATTATGGTATCACCAAGTTAAAACCAGTGGGGAAAGAAGCATAACTGAGGATTTTCTTTGCAATATATATATAAATCTAGGTAGTAAAGCTTTTAAAAATATTAGCATGTTATGTATTAATGATCAAATAAATCTTGTTGTGTCCAACCGTCCAAGCCATTACATTGGTGAAAACTATGTAAAACCAGTTAAGCATATAGTCTTGTGCCTCTTACGAGACATTTTTATTTTCAACCTCCAAAATCATTGAGGGAGCTTTATAAAACTGTGTGGTTTGTAGCTTTAGAAAGACGTTATTTGAAATGGAACAAACCTCACCCACAAGTATAATTAGTGAAAATTTAAAATATTTTTTTTTAAAAAAAGAATGCAATACAGATATCGGAGTAATACATTCCCAAAGCTGACGTCCCCAGGAAACTCCCTTTTGATACAATAGGAGCAGGCACCAGGAAAGGTGCCAATAATAGACTTCCGGTTTGGGATTCATGGAGGTCTAACGCAGCTCCATTCGCGGAGCTGACCGGACTGCCGTTTTAACCGGCCGGAGGGGTGAAAATAGCCCGCAGCCGACTGCTCTCAGGTGGGGAGCAGGCAAAGAACGCTCAAGACCCTAGGGTGAGCTAGATCTCGGACGAGGGGGGGCTCTACCCAACGAGTCTCCCCCCGATCCTTGAGGTCCCACCTTGCGACGGGTCGGCTATAATCTCTGCGGCAGTTTTGGGGCCAATTCGGCTGGCATAAGACCTACATACCCAAGCTTCGATTGGGAAAGGAAGCAGAGAGGAGAATTTAAGATCGAAACAGCGATTACAACCCGAGAAAAGCGAAGAGAAGGTAAAGATCGCTATCTTTTGATACGGGACAGATTGACAAAAACAGAGAGGAAAGAAAGTAGATTTTTAAACTGCAACAGACTAGTGAAAAGGAGGTGAAGACTCGGCAGGAGTTGTATTTTAAAAGAGACTAAGTTTAAAGAAGTTATTAAAGAAATCGGACTATTGTTTTGAATACCTGTGGTTTTGGAGCTGTGGGAAAAAGACACCATCGCGAGACCTGCTGTGGGAAGACGGGAGACAGGAAGTGCGTAACAACAATAGAGTGGCTGGAGAGAAGCGGCCCTTGCCGAAGGACAGGAAGTAGGGAATCGCCATTTTTGAAAGGGGAAGGGTCGCGGCTTCAGCGGAAGAGGAAGTAGGCCATTTTGGATTACAACAACATAGAGAAACCATAGAGAAAAGACGCCCGACATTTTGGACACTTTAAAATTTAATTTTGGCAAAGATTGGGACATTTGAAAAAAGAAAAACGTTTAATTTTATGCCACGGAGTTAAGGAAGAGAGCAGATTCGTGGGAGCGAGCTAAAGCAAGCCCCACGATGTCGAAAAAAGAGTGGCAATCGGCAATAGAAAATCTGGATAAAAATCTGGACAAAAAACTTGTAGACATGATTAAAGAACTTAAGGACACGAAATTGGAGCTTATTAAAGAGGTTAAAGAGGTTACACAGACAGTAAAGTCGGAGCTGTCAGAAGTGAAAAAAGGTATGGAAACGATTCGTAGTGAATTACAAGGAACGCAGCAGAGAGTTAAAACAGTAGAAGACGCGATGGAGAATTTAATAGACACGCAACAAACAGAGATGAGATTGGTGAAGGGGAGGATGTCAGTTGCAGAAACTAAACACATGGAGAAGCAGCTTCGTTTTCGTGGTCTGCCAGAAGTGGAAGGGAAGTCAGCGCAAGAACAGATGACTGAGGTGTTGGCTGAATACCTGGGGAAGGAGGAGGAAGAAGTTGTGGCTATCCTAGATGTGGCGTACCGGGTGAATTCGAGAATTGCAACCCAGAGGAAATTACCAAGGGATGTGATTGTGCAGTTTACAACTAGAAACATGAAAGAGAGGATTGTGACAAAACAGTTTCAAGATCCATTGGAGATTGATGGCAAGACGATCATTATAATGAAGGAACTGCCCAGATCAGTGTTATTGGATCGGAAAAAATATAAAGTGCTAATTCAGACTTTGAAGGACATGAATATCAGGTATAGATGGGAGTTACCGGAAGGAGTGTCCTTTGAGTTTGGAGGGGCAAAAAAACGCATCAGATCTGAGCGAGAGATGGAGCGATTTATTAAGGACAATGAAAAAGACTTACCAACAAAACTATGAATATGGAGTGTAAAGTATTATCTTGGAATGTAAATGGACTAAACTCACCGAATAAGAGGAAAAATATTTTTCATTGGCTACTAAAACAAAAATGTGATATTGTTTGTTTGCAAGAGACCCATATTAGAAAACAGGATGTAAAATATTTAAAATCTGGAAAATTGGGCAAAGAATTTGTAGCGGCCTCCAACAAGAAAAAAAGAGGAGTGGTGTTGTACATAAAAGAGGAGCTACAGCCAAAATTTGTTATGAGAGATGTGGAAGCTAGATTTGTAGCAGTGGAATGCAATTGGAATTTAAAGAGAGTGTTGGTGGTCGGACTTTATGCACCTAATGGTGCAAAGGAAAGCTTCTTTGAGGATTTAAGGAAGCATTTAGATGATCTTGCATATGACCAGATAATTCTTGCTGGAGACTTCAATGGAGTGACAGATTTGGAACTAGACAAAAAGACTACAACGGCACAAAAGAAAAGAGGACTATTGCCAAAGCTTTTTTTTGAGTTGATTCAACAAGAGACTCTCGAAGATGTATGGAGGAGAGAATATCCTAAAACTAGACAGTTTACTTTTTATTCTGCAAGGCATTTTACATTATCAAGAATCGATATGATCTGGGCCTCAAAAGACTTAGTGTTATGGACTAAGGAGGTAGAAATAATGCCGATGGTAGGCTCAGATCACAATCCAATTATGTGGAAATTTGGAAAAAGGAGAAAAAGGAAAGCCTGGAGAATAAATGAGGACTTGCTACAGGAAAGAGAGAATACGGAAATATTGAGAAGAGAGACAAAGTTTTTCATACAATACAACGTGAATAAAGAAGTACCAACCAACAAAGTTTGGGATGCGTACAAGGCGGTTGTAAGGGGCATACTAATGGACTTAAATGGCAGAGCAAGAAAAAAGAAAGAGGAGAAAAGACAAGAGATTGAGGAGAAAATAAAAGCCAAAGAAACACAGTTAAAAAAGAGACCAGGGAAAAAGAAAGTATACCAGGAAATTAAAATTCTTCAAGAACAGCTAACAGCAATGAGTAATAAAGAATTGGAGTGGAACCTTAAAAGACTGAATCAAAAAGCGTTTGAGGGTGCCAATAAACCTGGGAAATATTTGGCATGGCAATTGAAGAAGAAAAGGGAAAAGAAAATAATAAATAAAATCTGTGAAGAAAATAAAACGTACTTGGAGCAGACTACCATTAGTAGAGCCTTTTATAAATTCTATGCTAAGCTGTATAATAAAAAAGAAGTAAACAAAGAATCAATAGCATCATATCTGGAGAAAACCAAACTTCCAGAAATCTCGGAAGCTTGGAGAAATAAGTTGAACAGTGAAGTAACTGATGAGGAAATAAGCAAGGCAATACAATCTGCAAATCTAGGAAAGGCGCCAGGGCCAGATGGACTTACGGCTAAATTTTATAAGACAATGGCCAATGAACTGGCACCATTCCTAAAAGAGGTGATGAATGGAGTTTTTAGGGATCAAAGGATTCCAGATACTTGGAGTGAAGCGAATATATCATTGATCCCAAAAGAGGGCCAAGACCTGACTAACGTGAAAAATTACAGACCTATATCACTACTTAACAATGACTATAAAATTTTTGCGAAGATATTGGCGGAGAGATTGAAGGGGTGGCTCTCGGAAGTCATAGAGGAGGAACAAGCAGGCTTTTTGCCAGACAGACAAATAAGAGACAATTTAAGGACAGTGATCAATGCTATTGAATATTATGACAAGCGTTGTGACAAAGAGGTTGGTTTCTTCTTTGTAGACGCTGAAAAAGCGTTTGACAACTTAAACTGGGACTTTATGTTTGCCACTATGGAAAAGCTACAATTGGGAGAAAGATTCATCAGAGCAATTAAGGAAATTTATAGAGACCAGACTGCAGCAATTGTAGTGAATGACGAACTGACCAAGAAATTGACGATCAGTAAAGGAACAAGACAAGGTTGCCCGTTATCTCCATTGTTGTTCATTTTAGTATTGGAGATTCTGATGATACAAATACGACAAGACGAGGAAATTCGAGGAATAAAAATAAAGGACTATTCATACAAGGTCAGAGCATTTGCGGATGACATAATGTTAATTGTAGAAGACCCATTGGAGAACATGCCAAAAGTGATAGATAAGATTAAGGAGTTTGGAGACTTGGCAGGTTTCTTCATTAACAAAAAGAAGTCAAAGATATTATGCAAAAACATGACTAAGCAGAAACAACAATTGTTAACGGAAACAACGGACTGTGAAGTAACAAGTAAAGTGAAATATTTGGGAGTTGAATTAACTGCAAAGAACATAGATCTATTCAAAAACAATTATGAAAAACTATGGACTCAGATAGAGAGAGACTTGATTAAATGGAATAGACTGAATTTGTCATGGTTGGGCAGGATTGCAGCAGTTAAGATGAATGTGTTACCAAGAGTAATGTTTTTGCTACAGACAATACCAATCATCAGAGACTCTAAACAATTTGAAAAATGGCAGAGGAAAATATCAGATTTTGTTTGGGCAGGCAAGAAGCCTCGAGTGAAAGTAAAAGTTTTACAAGATGCAAAGGAAAGAGGCGGAATGCAACTGCCCAACCTGAGACTTTATCATGATGCAATCTGCCTAGTTTGGCTGAAAGAGTGGATGACATTAAAGAACAAGAAACTATTAGCCCTAGAGGGATATAAAAAAATTTTTGGATGGCATGCATACCTATGGCATGACAAAGTAAAGGTCAACTCGATGTTCCTGCACCATTTTGTAAGGAGAAGTTTATATACAATCTGGAAGAAATATAGAATTTACCTACAAGAAGGAACCCCCTGGTGGGTGGTTCCATACGAGGTGATAGATCCGAGAGCTGTTGATAATGAACAACAATGTTTAACGTACAAAGAAATAACTAAAACTGAAGTATCTCAACTTAGAATAAAGACGCAAGAGGAACTATCACCTAACTATGATTGGTTCCAGTATAGACAGATTAGAGACTTATATAATTCGGACTCTGCAAAGGGGGGCATACGAACAGAGAACTCGGAACTAGAGCAGACCCTTCTTAAAGATGACAAGAAAAGAATATCCAAGGTATACCAAGTACTGTTGAAATGGTATACTGAGGACGAGATAGTTAAAACACAGATGGTGAAATGGGCTATAAATTTCAATAAAGAAATAACAATGGAGGCATGGGAATACTTGTGGAAAACTACAATGAAGATAACGACATGTACTAATATTAAGGAGAACATTTACAAAATGATTTATCGTTGGTACATGACACCAAAGAAGATTGCGCTAGGGAACTTGAATACTTCTAATAAATGCTGGAAATGTAAGAAACATGAGGGCTCCCTCTACCACATGTGGTGGTCGTGTGAGGTAGCTAGGCAGTACTGGGGGGAAATAATAAGAGAAATGAGTGAAATTTTACAGTTTCAAATAAATAAGAACCCAGAACTCCTGCTGCTAAACTTGGGAATGGAGGGAATTCCAGCCCATCATAGGACGTTGATATTTTATATGACAGCAGCAGCTAGACTTTTGTATGCGCAGAAATGGAAAATACAAGAAGTGCCAACTATCGAAGATTGGATCTACAAATTGCTGTACATGGCAGAAATGGACAAGATGACAAGAAAACTGAGAAATCTGGACTCAGGGCAGTTTAACACAGACTGGGAGAAGCTGAAACAATATCTGGAGAGGAAATGGGAAGTGGGAGGGAAACTGTGGCAGTTTGAGAACTACTGAAGTATAATAAAAGTATAAAAGAGAGGGGTGACTTTACCGGGGGAAGAAGAGATAAGTGTGAATCTATAAGCAGTCAGATTAACAGATTGATATACATATAGATATGTATAGGTTAACAGATAGAATATTGATAGAAAATAATTAATGATAAGGTTTAAATAAGAGGATTGAGTAATCAACAATATTTTCTTTCTTTGACAAGATTTATATGCACCAAACTGAATGTACAGAAGAGTCAAATTGATTGACTATGTGATGAGCTATGTAGAATTACCATAAAAAGATAGAATGAATAATATATAGAGAACAAGTCAAATTGTTCGATTTAAATGTAAGATTTTTATGGTTTATGATATATAGGTTTATGATATATAGAAATATTCAAAACTGGAAAATGGAATAAATTGTTTATCCAAAGACGTACAGTTTGGGTGTATAATAAGAAAAGTAGTTAAAGATGTACTGCTTAATATAATGGAGAATGTATATTTGTTTTAGACAGAGGAATTCAATAGAAATAAGGGAAAAGGGACAAAGGGTGGGAAAGCTGTTGGAAGTCAACAAAAAGGGGGGGGGAAAGGGAGGGGGTTAGAGATGAAAAAATTGGGGAAAATTGAATGTAATGTAAAAATAATAATATTCTAACCCAATAAAAACTTTTTCAAAAAAAAAAAGGAAAGGTGCCAATAATAAATAATAGCTTGGCCCCAGAGCCTGGCAGCAGCCCTGGAATCTGAGGGTGGATAGATCCCCACCAACCACTCCCAGAAAAAATTCAAGCTCCAATGCACTCTCCCTGTCTCGCTCTCTCAATTGTCAGCAACAACTCTCAGCTGAAACTGAAAGCCAGAGCTGGGAGCACTGTGCCTTTTCCAGAGGTCCCATAGAGCAATACAGGAGGTCTGTGGTTGGCAGTCAGAACTAACAGGGTTTGGAGGGATGAGATTGGTGTTCCCATGGCTACAGAACACCCCCTTCCTCCCTGCTCTTTGCTCCCATGTAAAAATATGGAAGTTCCACATTTGGTAAGTTGGGCTTAGATTGGGGTTTCCAGGGAAACAGAAGGAGTTCAGACAGAGTTCAGACAGTCCCTGCCTACGTTGCCAAGGGAATTGATTGATGGTGCCAGACTGTCTAGTTTAGCAAACAGCAGACGAACGCAATGAACAGAGCTTGGAACAAACAGATGTTTGTTTGGAACAGGACCTCACAAACAGCTTGCTCACGAACAGCAGAATGGGCTGTTTGTGGCTTTTTTTGTTCGTATTGCTGTTCGTGCCCATCTCTACTCTTGATCAAATAGCCCTCATCTTTGGTTTCTCATGCCTATTCTTTGAGCATCTGATGCACCTTTGCTACAAGTACCACATATTGCGGACCCAAATGTGTCCTGTACAAGCAACAGATATGAAAATAGTATTGGTGGAGGGGGGGCAGGGCAGTTGCTGAAGCTGATGTGCCATCAGCCAATACATTTATAATATCCAATTGATCCATAACCATTATTCAGATCTTTATTTTTCTATTTCATAACTAGAGTAGGACATCTAATGCAAAAGTACAGGTGTCATGAATAATAATACATCTGCACTACACAACTATGGTTTGCATCTGCATTACAAAAACTGCTTTTCTGTTACTGAAAAGAAACGTACCAAACATGCAATGCCACATGTGAGAAGGTGGAAATAAAGTCAGAGGTTTCACCCATCTTGATTCATAAAATTTGTAAATGATGTGGCAACAGGAAAAATTAGCCAAAAGATCACATTTGATCTTTGATAGGAATTAATTTGTACTTCAACAGTTTTCCTCATTTTTGACATATATCCTCTGTCTCAGGCATTATGGTATCACCAAGTTAAAACCAGTGGGGAAAGAAGCATAACTGAGGATTTTCTTTGTAATATATATATAAATCTAGGTAGTAAAGCTTTTAAAAATATTAGCATGTTATGTATTAATGATCAAATAAATCTTGTTGTGTCCAACCGTCCAAGCCATTACATTGGTGAAAACTATGTAAAACCAGTTAAGCATATAGTCTTGTGCCTCTTACGAGACATTTTTATTTTCAACCTCCAAAATCATTGAGGGAGCTTTATAAAACTGTGTGGTTTGTAGCTTTAGAAAGACGTTATTTGAAATGGAACAAACCTCACCCACAAGTATAATTAGTGAAAATTTAAAATATTTAGTTTGGGGTTGGGTGGGTTACCTACTTCTTTAACCAATAAATTCCAGAAGGGTAGTACATAACTCAATAAAAAGTCTAGATGCTTGCTAAAGGCTAACGGCTGTGTCTTCTTAATCAAATGAATGAGTCACGTTCACTAGATCGGATTCCATATTCATTTGTGCTCCAGATAGAACTGTGGCACACCTCTTACGCACTATATTGTGCATTGCTGAGTCTCACCGTGAATTTTACTTGATACACCTGGTAAAGAATTGGTTTGATGTAGCACAAAATGACGGGTTAATTTGACTAATCATAGTTAATGCAATGCTAATAGAGACTTGGCTTCCTTTACTATTTAAGGTCCAGCAGCAAAGACACCAGCAACCAGATTCAAGCACCCTATGTTCATTTACTTCACTAAGACAATGGAACGGAGGGAGCTCTGGAGAGAAAAAATTAACAGGGCTGCTTCTCTACAGAAGCTAGTTAAGGAGGTTTCTTGCTGCCTTCTTGAAGATAATCAATATTGTCTCTGTGCTTGGGTCAACACATAGCCAAATGCATACTGGCCCCCCACCTTTCCCAAAAATCTCCACCAAACATTTAGGTATCAGGCATCACATGACTTCCCTGATGGGCCCAATCCTGTAAAATTGGAGGTGGTTTTACTCTGAAAGGTGCACAGAAACCTAAGTTGTGACTCCACCTCGGTAGAAGATAAACAGTTTTGGTATATTTGGCTGTGATGTTTCTATCTTGTGCATTTTGTTTTATCTTTCTGGGCTGTTTTATTCTGTTTTATTTGTTTGCAATTTCTTGTTGCTTTATCAGACAATGCAAGATGGTGATAATGTCAGGATATCAACATTTTTAAACAGATAAATTTCTTGCCTTTGCAAATAAATGTGACTGATTTTACATACTGAGTGCATACGGCATTATGTTTGTTAAGGCAAAAGAAAGCAATTGAAGAAGCAGAAAAAGACGAGGCAAAAGAGGCAGAAAAGCAAAGGCATCCCTGTAATAAGAGCTAAACTTTCAAAGGTGATTTAAATGGCCTAACTGCGATATAGTGGCTAGTGCTGGTCTAGAATTGGAAAAACCCAGGTTCCAATCCTCACTCTGCCATGGAGCTTACTGGGCATTCCTGGAAAAATTGAACATTCTCAATCTTACCTGCTTCACAGAGTTGCCATAGGGTTGCCAACTAGAGATGGGCACAAACCAGAAAAAAAATGAACCATGTGGTTCGTGGTTCATCACATTTCACGAACCACGAACTTTCACGAACCTGCCCCTGGTTCATGAACCAGTTCATTTCATTTGTGAAAACGTCACATCCAGGTCAGACAATTATCTCTTCCGGGTCAGCAGAAGGTCACTTCTGGGCCAGCAGAAGTTCACTTCCAGGTCAGCAGAAGGTCTGCAGGAAGTCCATCCCCTGTTGCCTAGGAAACTGATTGATTAGCACCAGGCTGTCTGCAGTGACAAACCAAAAAAAGGAACCAAACGAACCAGCCTAAAGTTCGTGGTGATTCGTCAGAAATGGGATCTGTTGAACCACTACTTCACGAACTACGAACCTGCCTGGTTCATGCTTAATTTTGGTTCATATTTTGTTTCATGCCCATCTCTATTGCCAACTCTGGAATGGGAAACTCCTGGAGATTTGCAGATGGAACCAGGGGAGGACAGATTTTGGAGAGGGGAGGGAGCTCATCAGGAATTTGATATCATAGAATCCATCTCAGAAACTGCCATTTTGTTCAAAGAAACTGATCTCTGCAGTCTGGAGATCAATTGTAATTCCAGGAATACTCCAGGCCCCACCTGGAGGTTGGTTAGCCTAAGTTGTTGTGAGGATAAAAATTAGAAGATAACCATCTGTGCCACTCTTGAGTTTCTTGGAGGAAGAGCGCAATAGATGTATACTTTAGTGTGAGGAAGAAGGCAGGCAATCAACACAAGATGAGAAACATGAGAGTAACCCAACTCTTCATGGGAAAGGGGTTGAAACTGAGAAGACTAATTTATCCATTGAGTTATGAATAGACATGGGCATGAATGGGGGGAAAAAAACCTGAACAGGCTGTTTGGTATTCGTTCCCGATGATGAACATGAACAGCTGACCGGACCCGAACATGTCCCGTTCCCGAACGTGTTCGGTGTTTGGTGTTCGTCGGCACCGGGGCGGCCCCCTTATTACTTAGAGAGCCCATATTCACAGGGAATGTGCAGCAGCTCTCCTCCAGCCATCACCCAAGTTTGGTCAAGATTGCAGTATGGATCTCAGAGTTATACATTCCCAAATTTGATGCCCCCAGGAAACTCCCATTCAATACAAATGGAGCCACCCTCCCTCTCCAGTTCACCAGAGGGAGGGGGTAGAGCCCTAGCCCAACACTCCCAGAGAACTGACCAGATCAGGCAGTGATAATAATGTGAGCCCTCAGCTGAGGTGCCCACTGAGCTTGGCCCCAGGGCCTGGCAGCAGCTCTGGAACCAGAGGGGATAGCTCCCTATCCCACCCACCACACACAGAAAAAAGCCCAGCTCCAATGCACTCTCCCACTCTCTCCTCCCAAATGCTATTAAGAGCTCTGTCCCACTCCACTGCTTGCTGAAAGTTAAACCAGAGCTGGGAGTGCAGTGCCCTTTTATAAGCTGAGAACTCATAGAGAAACACAGGAGGCCTGTGGTTGGCAGTCAGAACTGCCTAACAGGGTTTGCAGGGATGAGATTGGAGTTCCCATGGCCACAGAACAACCCCCTCCCCCCTCCCTCCCCCCTGGTGTCTGCTCCCACATTACCAATTGTTACCGATTTGCAGCTCCACGCTTAGAAGGAAGATCTGCCCATCAAGATAAGTTGGGTTTTGATTGGGGCATCCAGGGCGACAGAGGGAGTGCAGACATAGTTCAGGCACTCCCCCCTCCGTTGCCGAGGCAATTGATTGAAAACGCTTGAGTGTCTAGCTTCCCGAACGGTGGCTGAGTGCAACGGAGAAGGCTTGCGCCAACCACCTGTTTGGCTGGAGTGGCGCATCCCGAACAGCCCATTCGCGAGCAACCAATCAGCCTGTCCGTGGGTTTTTTTCGTTCGTAATGCTGTTCGTGCCCATGTCTAGTTATGAATGAAATGCAGGTAAAGGCAACAAGCTCTAACAAGTTTTTTGGTTAGCACCCTGAATTGACTCACTAAACTAGACATTGCTATCCAGTTGAGAAAACTCAACAGATACAATCACGTTCGGCATTGGGCCTCTGGCAAAATCGGCAAGGCTGGAATGCTAGAGAGACTGCAATCCAACTGCAATTGGAATAGCAGAGTGTCTGCGCTTCACCAGTGAAACATCAAAGGAAGCGACACATTTTGATGAGATGAGCAAAATCTTTCCGCAGGGTTTTGCACATCCCTGTGAAAGGAAAACAATAAAAAGGGGGTTAATTATTCAGTGAATAGAACAGATCAGGAAGCTAAAGCAGCATGTTTTGCTGTAACATTTGGTGGCGGGAATATGTGATATGGGAATGACTCTCAGTAATTAATTCAGACAATAAGCTCAACCTCTTTTTGCTTCAAGAATGTCTGAAGGCTGTTCATGAATTTTGTTCTTATGGCTTAGTTATTCAGATATATTCACTGCAATTTCCCCAGGCTTTATTATGTTTTTCTTTTTAAAAAATTCTTTCATCTTCCTTCTCAGTGGACTGAGCACAAAGAGTTCAAGGTAAATAATATTTGAATTTCAAGCAGAGAATTTAACATTCAGCAAAACTGTGTTGCTAAACTGTAATCAGCCCACAGGTCTGTTGCAGATACAGTTATAGGTTTTAATTGTATAAAGCAGCAGTCTTCAAAATTTGTAGACCTATGAACCTTTGACCCACCTTCAACATGGGATCTACCACTTTTAATAATCATACACGTACTTTTTCTACATACTTACCATAGACACAATTGGACTAGGTATAGAAAAGGATATATCTCAGCATACCTAATCTATTTATCTCTATTTCCTGAAAATGAGAGAAATGCTGGGACAAGAATCTCTAGTATATTAAACTGAAGTTATCGGAAACCTCCATGACTGGGAGTAAAGGACAGGCAAGGGGAATGCAGAGACTCCGTGGAGTTTCTATCTTTATGTGCTTATTGAAAGACTCAATAAATAGCCTAGCTTAATAGGTTTATATACTATTCTAAAGCTCAACAACTGACCACCTAAAACAAATTCAGTCCCCCCATGAGACTATTAGCTGGCCCCAAGTTAATCACTCCATAGATGAAAGAGGAGTATGGAGGGTTTGAGATAGTTTTCATCTGTATTATATATCTGTAGGTTTAAATTGCTTCATTTTGGTATATATTAAAAATCGCTGTAACACTTCTTGGGTCCTTTGTAGCAGAAAGGAGGGCTAAAAATGTCTTAATTTTTTATTTACTTCATTTATACCCCATCTTTCTCCCCAGTGGAGACCAAAAGTAGGTTATATTGATCTCCTCTCCTCCATTTTCCTTCACAACATCCCTGTGAGGTAGGTTAGGCTGAGATTGTGATTCGCTCACGGTCATCCAGCAAGCTTCCATGTCAGAGTAGGGGTTCAAACATAGGTCTCCCAGATCCTAGTATGACACTGAAATGACCACACCATGCTGATTCATATGAGGCTGTTGCTCTGTCTAGCCAAATGTTGTCTACTTAATTGGAAGTGGCTCTGAAGGTTTTCAGGGAGAGAAAGGTCTTTTTACTTGCAGGGTTTTGCTTGCAAGGTGTGTCTTGTACTGCAGAGTAATGAGACCTCTCCTGCAACATGTTGTTTATAGTATGAAGCTTGCTGTTAGATGATTTTGGGAGGTGAACATCAAGACTTGCTCCCTTGATCCGTTAGCATCTTTGGATAGTGACCTTCTTGTTAGGTAGGTGTTGACCGCTGAACTATTTCATAGCAGAGTAAGTGCCAGGGCTCAAACTAGAACCCCTTCAGTGTGGGCCAATTTCACAGTTCAGTTCCATACTGTAGCATTTTTTTTGTGACCATCTGCACCCGATTTGCTGCCATGATTAGTCACTTTGGCTTCTATGCAGCTTTTCCATGGCTTTCCTAGGACTGCTTTTATCCTGACGTTAAAAAAAATCTGTTTTCCAATCAGTTGTTTCCCCATGCACAGTCTTTATCCCATGTTTTAGTGTTCCACCCTCTTCTGCCCCCTTCCCACCCTCTGCCAGCCCACTTCATTGTGATTGGCCGCTGTTGTCTATCAAGCCACTCCCTCCCCCTCCTTTCCATTCCTACCCTTCCCCTCTTTCCTCTCCCATTCTTATATATATATTATATATATAAATATTATATATATATATAATATTTGTATTTAAATCCAGCGTAGAACCGCTGAACCAATAGGAGAGGGAGAAGTCCAGGAAACAAATTGATCCAGTGTTCCAGCGATGCATCAATTAATCAATTGTGCCAAAAAAAGGGAAAAGGAAAAAAAGAAATGACTGGTGCTGGGACATCACCAAAGATGGCATCAGTGACGAAAGCACCAGCACTTATTGATCCCGACACATTTATACATGGTACAGAGTAAAAAGAATGTCACCACACTGACCAAATATGAGAGGTGTGAAAGAGCCCAGACAAGCCAATTCCATATCTTTCTGCTTGACTTCTGGGATAATGAGGAGTTGTGTCCCCAGAGTAGAAGGGGCTTAGATCTTTGACCATCAAACTTCTTCCAACCTTTGCACCTCTTCTACTTATTGGGGATTTGCCAGTCTCTTCTGACATGATATGATCCTTTTTCCACCGTATGATGCATCAGATTGCTAGCATCATTGGTTTGTAATAAGAAGCAGCCATCATATCCTGGTGATTTTGTTTTTTGTTACTTCAAAGGGTAATAGTAGGGGGAGGCAATCACCATTCTGAGTTTCATTCATCCTTCATGCAGGTGGCACATTGTTCAATTTTCACAATGAAGTTTGCACGGCAAAAAATATAGTTTGTTTACCCAAATGCAAAGCTAAGTCCCCCCACAAATATTTTATTTATTCATTTGTTCATTCAAGCTTGCCATCAACAAAAAGTTCATCTTACGTTCACATACAAGTTACAGTTATGTCCAACAATAAAATTGGGGAGTGATAACAATTGGGAGGGGGTTGTCTTAATTCAAAGTCATCTTCCCTTTCAGTAAATATGGTATTGGTTAACGTACAAAGCTATTTCAGATACAGTAGAGAATTTTAATGTGATTGTCAAAATCAAAATAATACCAATGCAATTACCAAAGTAATATAAACTCTTTTTAAAAAAAGTGATAGTTGTGTAAGTTAGGACTTCCATTTCTCTAGGGGAACTGGTGGCAGTTTGAATTATTAGTCAATTTGTACTTTATTGCTAAGAATACAAAGATGCATAGCTTAGGTTAAATGAAAAAGAATAGGAAAGCTGTGAAACTATAAAAAGGGAATCAATTTTCTGCATTAGATACTGAGATGTTTTACAAATTAAATCACTTTATGTAAGTGAACAGAGCTGGAATGTTCACTTGCAAAAGATTTTCACTCTCTCTCTGACAACTGTTTCATAACTTGCAGCAGTGACATTGAAAGTGGTTTGGATAAATGGCCTTAATGAGACTTCAGAAATGGATTCTCATGTATTGGTTAGGCTGGCAGCACAGCAGTCAAAAAAGAGGGTTTGATTGGATATGGTTGCTGGAATCTTAAGCTTGGTGTCTGATGCAGAATTCTGAAGAACACAATGGATTGGATCCAGCCAGCTTTTTCATTCAGTCTCACCTAATTTGCCTTCTTACTGTAGACCTTATGCTAAATGCAGAGGAGTTAGCCGTGTTAGTCTGTAGTAGCAAAATCAAAAAGAGTCCAGTAGCACCTTTAAGACTAACTTTATTGCTAAATGGCATTTGTTCATGCTAAATGGCATTTGTTCATGCTTGTTGCAAGATTCCCCCAGCACAGACTTTTCACCAAGGGAAATATAGACTTCTATGCCATGACTTGGATAGCCCAGGTGAGCCTGATCTTGTTAGATCTTAGAAACTAAGCAGGTTCAGCCTTGGTTAGTAATTGGATGGGAGACCTCCAACCTCCAACAAAGACCATGGTTGCAGAGGCAGGCAATGGCAAACCACCTCTGTTAGTCTCTTGCCATGAAAACCCCACCAGAGTCATCATAAGTCAACTCTGACTTGAGGGTTCTCCCTACCACCAGCATTTACCATGGATGAATTCATATGGACTTAGAGTAAATAGATTCCTTATGATTGAAAACCTATATATTATGAGATCATGCACAGAAGAAACACCATGTACATGGTCTAATAATATGTACTTTTCCATATGAAAGTTGCCCTGTTTGCCAGTGGTGCAGACATCCACATAGGAAGAAACCATGCAACTGAACATGTCTATGTATTTTCTTCCTATACTTTCTCAGAACAGCATGTAGCTACATCATGGGGAAGCAGTCCTATGGAATCGATACAAATCAACATCACATTGTGGATGTAATCCAGTGACTCCCAGACATTTGATACATGAGAGAGACTTAACACACATTCCAACAACATGTATATTTTATTAATTCCCAAAAAGTGATTAAACATACCCCATAAACTGCAAGATAACTACAGCCTCTATCCTGCATGCTTTTTGGCCATAATTATTCCATGATCCCCAGCATGACCTTTCTTGGTGGTCAAAGGAGATCTCCTCTTCCTTTTTCACCAGGGAAAATCTGGTTGATGGAAGCCCATTGTTTCATGCAGGGCTCATTTTGAGGGGGAACATACAGGAACGCAGTTCCGGCAGTTCTCCAAAGAGGTCACATGTCAGCTGGCCCCGGCCACCTGACTCTTGGCCATTTTGGGCCTGTTTTGGCCTGGATTGGGGCCAAAACATCCTGAATCAGGCCTCTGGCGGGTAGTGGATCACTCTCCCGCTCAGCAGTGGCCTGATCCTGACCATTATGGACCACTTTCCAGCCATTTTCAGCCCCTTTTTGCCATTTTGGGCTCAATTGCGGCCCTGAATGGCTGGGATTGGGTCCAAAACAGCCAGGATAGGTGATGTCAGGGGGTGTGGCATACGCAAATCAGCTATGCTAATGATACACTTCTGGTGATGTCAAGGGGTGTGACATATGCTAATGAGTTATGCTAATGAGTTCTTCCAGCTCTTTTTCTACAAAATGACCCCTGGTTTCATGCCTTCCCCTTTGCCTAGTCAGTCAGGTCTCGAGGATGGAACCATGTGATCTGAACAATGGTTACATTTCAGAGATTCTTCCTTGATTTGTGACTATATGACCTGCTGTATCAGGGAGTTCTACTGCTTTCTCTCTCTTTGCCTCTCTCATTTTGATGTCATATGTTGGCAAAAATGGGGAAAGATCAATGCTGTAGATTCTCATTCTAACAAGCATAGAGGAGTGGGTGTACTCATTACAGTGACTTTATTTTTCAAGGCACAGCACTGGGAGAGCACCACAAAATAGGAAGCAGATGGTGTTATGCTAAAGGGATATCAGGCAGGCCTTCAGATCTGAAGTTAGTGTAACTTCTCTTTGCATGGGTTCTATGGGGCTTAGGAAGCAAACTTTCACACAATTGTAGGTTAAGAATTTTTTAAAAAACCTTTCAACAATTAGTACAATACAACTTTTTTTTTCTTCAAACAAACTGACAAGTGCAACCATATAGAACCAACAATGCCTTTGAAAACTACTCAAGGGGAACAGTTCAAATTGTTGGATTTCACCGAATGTTAGAGCCTTTGCCACAATCCTTCCAATTAAAAGCAACTGGAATCCAGGCTTCTGTCCTCTTCTTGGGGAATGACAGCCCTGCAAGAACAATATACAATCCCAGTAATAATGCCAACCAAACACAATGCACATACACCACTTTTAGTCATGTTGTTCACATGCAACATTTCTGATTACCTTATTCTAGGTGATAAGAGCACATTAATTATTATCAGACTCCCCAGCAACCAGCTTCTTCCTCAGCTGCCTGACTCTAGCTACTGACTCCACCCTACTGGACTCAATCAATTACCTCATAGGGGCTACATTAGCCTTTTAATTCACATTCTGAGCCAGGTCCCGGGAAAGCTGTTCTCAGGAAGGAGAAGCCATAAAGAGGCCGGACAGAACCATCCTGTTATGGAAAAAATGATGTGTGTTTAGCCTTTTGGACCCATCATAAAACCTGAACAAAATAGGCAATAGGACTAGGGTCTGGTCTGGGGAAACTGGTCCCAGCTCAGGAGGAGGGAGAAAATCCACCTCTCTGAAGAAGGATTTTGAAAAATCTGCAGTCTTTTTGTGGCTTGTGATTCATCTGTGATGGAGAAGTGGGGTAGAAGCGCCTAGTCTCTACTCACAGATTCTCCAACAAGATGTACATCGATCATGAAGGATGCTTAGGTATCTTTGTAGCTATCAAGTAATGCAACATTAGTATCTTCCCTTTTCTTTTCGTAATTAGCTCTTCGCTACAGTGTGCTATATCTTCCTGCATCTTGTTCGTTCTCTGTTTTTTGTAATATTCTAATGTAGTTCAATAAAGATCTCTTTTTTTTTGGTTAAGAACAAGCTGTGTCCAAAAGGTGTCCTCACCCACTGGCCTACTGCTCAACCATTTGCTAAACTTTTCATACGGTCAGAGGTTTACCGGTTTCCAAATAGCTGGTGAGGGTTGGAAGCTATATGTTTGGTGGTGGCAGGAGACAAAGGGAACTATATGATCAGGAGGGATGGAGACGCTCCTCTCCCCACCCTGGTTATAATAGATGGAAAGCCAACAAGTTCATGAGATGAATTTGGTATTGTACATCATAGAAAGATAGCTCTTCATAAGGGACAAAAATAAATAAGGAATTGGCATATAGGAAAACGTCTTTAATCGCTTAATCCAAAAAGAGACTAGCTTACAAATTTGTGCAATAAGTGAGGTGTATATTCAGCTGTAGCATATAGTCTGAAAATCGCTTATAACACCACCTCATAAGCCATATTATCCTGATAAACAGTGAACAGCATTTTACCATGAATTATTAAAAAAAAATCCTAAGGGGAGCAAAAGAGCAGTGCAATTTTTTCAGTTTTCAGCAGTGTGTTACAGATGAAAAATACATCCAGTGATTGTATACACAGTGTGGAAAATAGCCACTTGTTAAATTGATCTGTATTCATTCTGAGGCATCTTGATTGCTCAGAAAACTTGAAACCATGTGGGGCCTGTTTTTGCTAAATGCTTGGAAACTAAAAGCTGCATCTACTTGTCACTGGACACTGTGCTATTACTGTGCTGTCGCTATCATTCTTCTCCACAAAGGAAAATCTAGATGCAAATAAAAGTACAATGTCCGGCGATGTGTTGATACAGTCTAACAGTGCCATCCTAAGCAGAGTTAAAGCCTGCTAAGACCATTGAAGTCAATGGGCTTAGAAGGGAGGAGCTGTGCTTAGGAAAGCATGGATAAGTGCCCTATGGTAGACCTCTCAGAAATCAGCCTTTCATAAACCCTACATCAATTCAGGGTATTAGTTATCACCTACAAAGCCTTTAACCATCTTGGACCCACATGCATGCAGGACCACCTCTTCTGCTATGCTCTGCCTTGACAGTTTCACTTATCTGAGCAAAGCCTTCTGAAGGTGCCGCTCTGCAAATGGGTAACAGTGGCCACTGCCTGTTAACATGCATTCTTTGTAGTTATTCTCTGTGGTTACTTGTGGGATGGAAGGTGGCATGGTATAGCCTGATCTCATCAGATCTCAGAAGCTAAGTAGGGTTGGTACTTGGATGGGTGACCACCATGGAAGACTCTGCAAAGGAAGGCAGTGGCAAGCCACCTCTGCTTCTCCCTTGCCTTGAAAGCCACTTGCTGGGTCACTGTAAGTCAACTTGATGGCGCACACATACATATAATGAAACAGTCTAGAAGGGCACCTTTATAATGGAATAAGATTATAGTCCACTGTAAAGTTTATTCTAGGTATCCTGTTTCTTTTTGTGCATTGTCTCTATCTTTGTAATTCCACTATACCTTGCCTAGTCAGTTTGTTGTTTTCAATGTCTTGTAATTCTGTAATTCTAGTCCATTCTATTGCTCCGATTTTTTAAAAAAATTCTGTAATCCACCTTGAATCTTAGTGAGAAAGATGGGCAAGAAAGAAATAGATCAATCAAACACCAGACATTTGACGCTAAGAATTTTTGTAAACAATTGTTTTTTAAAAACATGCTTTTTCAGTTAGATCATTGTACTAAGGATACTTGTGTTCTCTATACTATCATGAAACTGGCAGGATGACTGTGGGACAGCTGCTCTCTCAGCCTGTCCTATCTCAAAGATTTTTTCTGAACTTCTTGGAGGAATAGCAAGATTTGATTTAAAAAACGCACCAGATAGATTAATATGCAATAGCTGCACAAAAAAGAAAAGAAAAAAAAGCAAAAGAAACCAAAAAAAACCCACCACTTTAAATTGCAAACATTTAGTGATTTAAGGGAACGACAAGAGAGAGAATGAAAATGTCAGGATTCTTTTCCCACATAGGAGAGATATAGGGTTCCCACTCCCACACTTCACCCCCCACCCCCACCACCACTCACTTGGCTGGCAGAGGGTGAGGGGGGGGGAACAGGCCTCCCAGCCACACTTCCAGAGCACTGTGACATTGTGTGTCACAATGACATTGCCCTGCCCTGAGAGCTCTCCTGTGCTTCACAACAGGCCCAAATCAGCCTGCTGTGAAGTACAGGAGACATCACTTCACAGTGTGATGACATCACTTCTGGGAAATGATGTCATTGCACAGGCCTGGGAGCACATGTGCGCAAAGTGCATGGGTGAAGAGAACAAGTAAGGTAAGTACCACTCCCCTCTCCCACTGGGAGGGTAAGAGGACCTGGCAACCCTAGGGAGGTATGAGATCCAAATGGGGATGGGGGGGGCGCTGAAACAATGCAGTTGCCTAAATCTAACAGCATTCCTGCTTACCGTTGCTCCTCTCCTTCTACACAATCTCTGCTTCCTGAGCGTTCTAGAACCTCCAGCCTTCAGCCTCCAAGCCAAAACATGCTTGACAAGTTGTAATTTCTGGCATAATTTGTGACTGACAACTATTTGACAATTTGCTGCTATGACAATCCTTGGTCAATTTCCTTCCTCCTATTGGGGGCAGATTCTGAAAGCCTGGGATTAGGAACTTTGTCAGGGGTGGGGCCCTCAGGATCCTGCAGAGAACTCAACGTATGCCTCCACATGCTCCTTCTGATAGCTCTTCCCTTCTCTTATTCCAGAGACCTCTTAACCATCAGTAGCCAAGAAAGATGCTTCCTCATTTCTCTACCAGATTTTAAATCGGTGGGTAGCTGTCCAGCCATGCCGGAATGAATGCCTTCACAACTGAGCAGAGTTTCTTTCATTTCTGGCTATTCTGTCTAGGAAAGCGAGGCTTGAAGAGATGCAGACTTTAAACAGGCCTACTGAAGTTTTCAACAAGCCTTCGCTGGAACAACTTCCAAGGCCTTGCTTCTCTGTTGGTCTTCATCCTGCCTCTCGTTTATGATCCTGCTGTGCCATCTTGACAGTCAACACTATAAGATCTTGTTCAGTGTAAGATCAAAGGAATCCCTATCCTGAAGCCATGCAGTGAAGTCTAAGCAGAGTTATTCCAGTCTAAGACCATTGGAATCAATAGGTTTAGACTGGAGTAACTCTGCTTAGAATTTCACTGATGGTGTTCTTGTTCCATTCACAGAAAAGGGGAAATAGTGGTTTTTGCAGATTCCACTCCCCTATCTGAAGCCCCCCACTTCAACTTCCATGATGTTTCTGACCCACGGGGACATGGAATACTGCAGCAGAAGGGGAAAGGAAAAGATGCCATTTATGTAGGAGAGGCTTCTTGCATTGGCTTTACTCACAATTAGAGATGGGCACGAACAGCAATACGAACTAAAAAAAGGCACGGACAGCCCAATCTAAACGAACAGGTGGTCGTTGCAAGCATTGTTCATTGCTGTTCGTTGCTGTTCGTCAAGTCAGACAGTCTGGCACCTGCAATCAATTCCCTTGGCAACTTAGGCAGGGACTGCCTGAACTCTGTCTGAACTCCTGCTGTTGCCCTGGAAACCCCAATCTAAGTCCAATTTAGTTTGATAAGCAGGTCTTCCTTTCAAGTGTGGAGCTCCAAATTTGTTACAAGGAAGCAAAGAACAGGGGGGAGGGGGGCCCCCAGCTCTGGTTTTGCAGACAGTGAGGAAGAGACAGTTACTGTTGGCATTTTGAGAGAGAGACAGGGAGAGTGTATTGGAGCTTGAATTTTCTTTGTGTGCGGTGGGATAGGGATCTACCTCTTCAAGTTCCAGGGCTGCTGCCAGGCTCTGGGCCAAGCTATTATTTATTACTGGTAACTTTCCTGCTGCCTGCTCAGGTAAGGTTTCTGGGAGTGATGCGGTAGGGATCTACCCCTTCAGGTTCCAGGGCTGCTGCCAGGCTCTGAGGCCAAGCTATTATTTATTATTGGTACATTTTCTGCTGCCTGCTCAGGTAGGGTTTCTGGGAGTGGTGTAGTAGGTATCTTGATGGCTGGAGGAGAACCTGCTGGCCCCCACAAACAACAAACAACGAACATGTTCGTGAACAGGTCATGTTTGTCAGTGTTCGTTGTTCATTGTTCGTGGATGGCAATGAACAATGAACACCATGTTTGTGGGTTTTTTTCTGTTCGTTCCCATGTCTACTCATGATGTGTAAGATACAAGCCATCAGCCAAAGCACTACTCTCTTTTGGACCTTTGCTATGATAACACCCATCTATGATGTTCTTCAAAGGAAATGTTTTCTTTCTCAGTTCATTGCTGAAAAATCATAGACGTAAAAACATTAATGTCTCAGCACAGAGCGCCTCTTGTCTATCACAAGGCTAAAAGCTGTGGCCTTCTTTTAAGAAAAATAGAGATACACATTCTGCTTCTGGTAGAACAATTATGTAAGAGAAGAATTGTTTTCCTTGTTTTCTGCTGATCTAGTGATGGGCAGATGAAGGTCTTCACTAATGCTTCACAGAACAACTACAACAACAAAAAGTTTAATAGGAGCTCCAGAAGGACAATAGCAATCCACTTGAAAAATTGAACCCCTAAAGAATGCTTTTATAATCTCTGACTCTGTTTCTCTTTCTTATCTTTCATTTCCATCCAATGGACAATCTAATGTTCTTGCTTTATAAGATAAGAGATATATACAATAAATAAAAACTGAAAACTGATGGCAGAGCCAAGCCATTGGCTGGTACGTGAGTAGCAATTGTGAGAGCAGATACAGGGTTTTCTTTTTCCTTTCTTTTCTTTTTTAAACTAAGCAAGAGAGCAATTTTTAAATCATCTAGGACAGTGATAACCAACTGGTGGCCTGTAGGCCACATCAAATTTTAATCAAGGTGTGGAAAAAGTTTCTACACTGCTTTGCTTTAAGGAAAAAATGTTTAAAAGTTGTAAAAAGTGATATATTCCACATTTTAATGTTATCTTTCTCTTTGCTCTGTTTATTCTTGAATCTATATATTTCATGGGAAGTTCTTACCACTAAATGGCAACTTTATTATACAGATTTGTCTTCTATGAGCAAGACAGTTTGCTTTCATCCTCAGTCTGCCTTCCAGAGAATAGTGTGGCCCCTGTAAATACAGAGGTTAGCTATCCTTGGTCTAAAACATTTCACAGAAATATTGAAAGATCAGGCTCTCAACTATGACTTTAAGATATCAAACTCCAAGTAGAAAGTGTTTAGGTCAAGTATGATAAACAAAGGTATTAACCAAGGATGTCATAACATTAACTGCAATGAGAATTGTTATTACGGATGTGCATTCAATCAAACATCAATCATGCCCATTTATTGAATTCGGAAGGGTAATCCCACTAAAATTACTTCCAGTTTTTGGATATGAATCAAGTAGATCACATATGGCTGCTTTTCTAGTAGCATCACAATGTCTACAGCTACACTCTGCTTTTCATTTCCGTTCCCCCAAAATGGTGGGAGAGAAGGTAGGGAAAGTGTTGGGGGTTGTAGCAGCAATGAGATATAAGTTTGCAGGGTAGGAGACTTTGATAATAGTGCAATGGAAATAAGCAGACAGACTTCTGTGATTCTAGCTCTATAAAAATACTTTACTACATAATAGGATAAAAAGGGTACATTTGGTAGGAAAAACAACAGTTTCTGACTACATCTTGATGTCTAAAACTAGATACTAGAGAGAGAAAAACATAGACTGCATGGTCTAGTCAAGTAGTAGTAGAAGACTGTAGTGGCAGACTGAACAAAGAGCAATAAAACCTTAGTATATGTTGCTAGCTAATTGCCCCCAAATAAACTGGCTATCTGATAAACAATCCTAGATTCCCTCATTAAGACCAAAGACACCCACTTTCTCTGGCTGGAACTTCTCTTGAAGCCTAAGTGGTCCTATGCTAACTAGCTATCTGACGAAACAAACAGAACAACAGAATAACAATTTAACCCTTTCATGACCGAGTGTAGGACACTTGCAAAGATTCCAACAGAAAGCAAGGGAAGAAAGTGACTCAGGGCCAAGCTACACATGACGAATGACACTTGAACAGCAAGTGGATTGAGTGGAGGGCAAGTGAACAGGGAGAAATACACTTGCCGTTCAAGTGTCATTCGTCATGTGTAGCTTGGCCCTCAGAAGATGAGCACTTAACAGGCACATCATCCAACTGAAACAAGTAGCCCATGTTTCTGCCATATACAGCCATCCACGATTAGCATATATTTGTCTATTTATTTAAAATTCCTATACCCCTTCTAACTAAACACGATACTTCTAACTAAACACGATACAAGGCAGCTTTTCATCTTCTCTGATCCCGTTGTTGGATCACTAGCTTGGGAAGTGCTCTCACTCTATAAGCAGGGGCATTGACAAACTATTCCAGCTATCAGGCTAATGAAAATGCTGCTTGTAGCTGTTAGGAGAAGGCAAGAGGTAGATGCAGAGGCACTGGCTTTGCCCAATTCCTCTAAGCTCTTCTACTGGCACATAAATGAAAAGAGCACAGGCTGAATACTGTGTAAGGTAGGGATGCTATGCTGCTGGGAAGGAGACACAGAGCCAGAATCCTGTCTTTGTGTGCTTCATTCTCGTCCCAATCCAACTTAGAGCACAAGTATTTACAATTCAGTTTAGCACACACCATAAACACACAGCTTTTGATCTGAGCAGGCAAAGTGGGATGTGGTGGAATACTAGATGGCAAAGCAAGGAAGTGAAGAACCAATGCACGAAGATGCATGCACAAAAGATTTGCAATACAAATCAAGATACTTTCAAGGGCTCAATTAGAAAAGGAAACTTGGCAGTCAGCTTGTGATTTGAATGGAAGAATCATCACACACTGCTAAGTCCCATTGCCAAAGATCCTAGCCGTTTTAAAGATGAACAGAAGCATATCTCCATTCCTTAGCCATGAGAATTGTGCTTGAAAATATCAAACAGAATCTGCATGTGTGTGTGTGGATCACTCTCATGTGTACATATTTTTGTGAGTCTTTGCCCTACTTGCTAGAACCAGATTTCTTTCAGTACCATTGAATTCAAGGGACTTATAAGAGTGATAAGATGACACCATCTGTGTAACATCACATAACACAGCAACCTTCACAGCATTGTTTATCATAAAATACTATGGGCTTTCAGTTTACTGAACTGTGAATTGAACAAGGTTCTTGAGTCAGTTCAGCAATCTTGGTAGTCAGTTTATATCTTATGTGTTTAAAGGACTGGCAGTTATGTGCTTTAACTGCATTGTATCTGACAATAGTAAAACAATTTCCTTTGAATGCAAGCTTGCATTATAGGCTGATGATAATTATCTTCATTTTGGGGATATGCTAAAGCACAGAAATGCAGTGTGTACTTTATAACAACAATAATAATATTTTATTAACATTTTACAAAGTATACAATTATTATTATTATTATCCCCACAACAATCACCCTGTGAGGTGGGTGGGGCTAAGGGTCCAAGGTCACCCAGCTGGCTTCAAGCAGAGGAGTGGGGAATCAAACCTGGTTCTTCAGATTAGAGTCCTGCCACTCTTAACCAGTACACCAAACTGGCTACGTTGCATTGGGAAAGCCCAACGCTCAATCTTAGCTAGGCTTCAGAGAGCTGAAAGTTGATAATGAGCTGGGTGATCCAGCGGTCTGATCTGTCCACATGAGAGCAACATGAAGCTGCCTTATACTGAATCAGACCCTTGGTCCATCATACTGTCTACTCAAACTAGCAGCAGCTATCCTGAATTTCAGGCAGATACTACCCGGCCCTTTCAATTGCAGATGCCAGAGTTTGAACCTGGGATGTTCTGCATGCCAAACAGATACTCTTGCGCTGAGCCACAGCCCCGTCCCAGGCTTTCTTCCTAGATTCTCTTTCATTCTGTCTCGCAAAGAGCATTATACAACTCAAATGTCTCCAAGAAGTTGGCATGATATTACCTGAACTCTTTTGTACTTTAAATTGTCATAAGATAGGAGCCTTACTGAAGTGGAAATTGCTCCCCTCTGTATAATTCCAGTCATGCAGGGCATCAATCTTTCAAACCCAATCGGCTAACATTAGGTACAAAAAGACCACAGTTGTACACTTGCACACCTGTTTGAAGAATTTAAAAACGATCAACTATCTAAGCAGATAATGAACAACAGGAGATTAGGATTCAATCTGACACACACCACCTGCAGAGACACTCGGTCTATTTGAAATCAATAAGGCTTATTTCTCTTTTCAAAACGATTGGTTCCTTTTGAGTTGGCATAGTCGAGTCTCCCGCTAAATTGCTTCTGCTCCAGAGGATACTACATTTGCCACGCAAACTGAACAGGCTGCAAGCAAGAATGTACCTTTCATCTCGCATGATGAACTCAGACTGAGATTCATTAGTTAAACTGCCCCAAGTGTGAATGAAGGGATGGATTTATTTTTTTAACCCCAATGCATGAAGCGGCCCCCTCCCAGTACCGTAGTCTCTCCTTGTAAAAGTATCAGATGATATGGATTATTAACAAGGACAAGAAAACCAATCAGAACTGAAGTGTCCTCTTTACCTCTATTACTGTATTGATTCCAAGAGCTCATTGTCAGGCATATCCCTAACATAAGGGAAAATTTGAACAAATCACTATACGGTTACCTTCAGCAAATGTATGGCCATTTACAAGGTTGAATCCAAGGAAGTATTCACATTAGAGATGGGTATGAACAGCAATACGAACAAAAAAAAAGCCACGAACAGCCCAATCTGCTGTTCGCGAACCAGCTCTTCATGAGGCCCCATTCTAAACAAACAGGTGGTCGTTGCAAGGCTCATTCGTTGCTGTTCGTTGCCAGACAGTCTGGCACCCGCAATCAATTCCCTTGGCAACTTAGGCAGGAATTGTCTGAACTCTGTCTGAACTCCTACTGTTTCCCTGGAAACCCCAATCTAAGCCCAATTTAGCTTGAGGGGCAGGTCTTCCTTTCAAGTGTGAAGCTCCAAATTTGTTACAAGAAAGCAAAGACCATGGGCGGGGGGCTCTCGGCTCTGGCTAGTCTTTGCAGACAGTGGAGAGGGAGAAAGACAGCTGCTGTTGGCATTTTGATAGAGTGCATTGGAGCTTGAATTTTCTTTGTGTGTGGTGGGATAGGGATCTACCCCTTCAAGTTCCAGGGCTGCTGCCCGGCTCTGGGGCCAAGCTATTATTTATTATTGGTACCTTTCCTAGTGTCTGCTCAGGTCAGGTTTCTGGGAGTGGTGCAGTAGGGATATTGACCAAACTTGGATGATAGCTGGAGGAGAGCCTGCTGGCCCCCACAAACATCCAACCATGAACATGTACGTGAACAGGGCTATATTCATGGTTGTTTGTGAGTCCCTGTTCGTGGATGGCAATGAACAACGAACATCATGTTCGTTTTTTTCCTGTTTGTGCCCATCTCTAATTCATATACAATTGGCTTCATATACACCAATATAGCTATAAATCTCATTAGCTAGTAGCTGGGTTATGTTTCTGATAATAAGTTTATGCATGATTAAAATATTAATTCTTGTATTATATACACAGTAGCCCTATCCCTCTGTTTACCCTATTTCTTTATTACCTTTCTTTGAAATGTTAGCTTTTTCAATCATTCCTTTTCTGTTTATACACACACACACAATTATTCAATTTCCTACTTCTATTTTTGGTAATATGAATAAGCCAGGACTGAAGGTGGATACAGAATTCACTTTAGAAGCTTTACTGTTTCAGACACAACTAATATTCCATTGCAAAGCCAATAATAAGCCATAAGGTTTAATGGAAATGTTGTCATTATTCTCTGCTCTGTAAAGTGGTCAGTACCTGGAAATCTGTTAAACACCAAGTTATCCCAACAAGAGTCTCAAAACCCATTGTGGTCTGATTTGATCAATACCATGTCGACAAGAGTATAAGTATTGCCAGAAATGCTGTTTCAGATTTCGAAGTATAGAAAAATTGCTGTTCAATAATTCAACAGTGAAATGAACATAATGTAAAGAAGATTAGGCATGCTTTTTCATTGGATGCTATTCACAGTGGTGCTCTCATTTCCTAGCCTAGTTTTTTTCTAGTAATATTTTAATCAAATAGTTTGAATTGAAGCTTTGTTCCAATTTCTTTTCTGTCTTTGGCCAGAGCAGGAGGGGAACCTTTTCCCCTAAAAGATAAACCCATCTTTTATTTAATACTTCTATTTTTACATAACATAATTGAACAACGCTGATCCACCATATCATGCTTTGCTTTTGTTCCCATCATAGTATTGAACATGATGGGTTTGGTAGACACATAAACCAATAATTGCGTCTATAGTAAAAAAAAAAGTACCTTTTAGATGTTATCCCAGTTATGTGGCATTCATGAATGGTTTGCACATGACTAGGAGAATATTTAAATCACCCAGCTACAAGGTCAAGGGATTTTTGGGGTGGGTCCTCTGTATAATTCTAATAATAAGGAATATGTACAAAGTTCTTAACTGCCAGAATATATCGCACTTTTAACTTCAAGGGCTGCAAGCTATTCTTTCCATTGTTGTATCTAACAAGGCTTTATTTGCTTGGGATGCAAATCGGGAGTACAATTTATGTGAACATTTTTTTATATTATGGATTATGAACTCCCTGGAATGTTTTGTTCTTTATACAATTCTAAATGACTGATCCAAATGGAAAATATCTATATGGCACAATCAATACTTTTCAGACCACATTTTAAATCATGACCTTTTCCATTGTTTCTTTAGCATATCTAGCAGAGAGCATAGATTTAAACTAAAGACAACATAAAAACAAGCCCAAGCAAGCAACAATACAGAATGTTTATTGAACTGTTGGTGTGAGAGGGGTACAATATCACAATGCTCTTTGGGGGAGGCCCAACAGAGAGAACTAAGGACACCTGTGCCCGATTACCCATGTCTGCTGAAAGCCTTTTATCTACTAGAAGGAGAGATGTCATTCTCTAACAAAAAAATACATCCTGGGCAGTGTATTCTTTTCTAAGTTTTATTGGAATACATCAGGAAAATGGAGTGACAAGCACGGCTTTGGGATGGAAACCAAGTTTAATTTCTCTTAACACCAGTCTGTTTCTCCTTTTTGTAGGAAAACAGAAAACACTTCCAATAATATGCCAGCATTGATTTGACTCTAATTTGTTGCACTGATGAATGCAGTCCCAGTGAGCAGACTTTGATTCTGGGTCAGATATCCAGACCTTGACTGGCACACAGATATCCCAATCTTTGCACAAATATAACACTCAGCTCTGAAATGTACTGTGGGTCAAAGTGATGGAAAAAAATCTATCAACGTTCACAATGGAAAATTATGGTTGAGGCCTATTCATCACACCCTTTATTATATGCAATAACAGCACTGCTTTTGTTAGCAGTCAGATCTGTCCTCATGTTAATAGAAGGGTTATGAATATGGCTATATTATAAACCCCTCTCCTCTTGTGTTTTAAACATGGAAATGCTGCCTAGCAAGGCAGGAAACAGCTGCCAGTTTCCATTTGGGAGCTGGAAAACTACTGGTATGGGAGTCACCAGGTGTGACTAGCTCTCAGCCCTGCACCCCCAGAGATGTGCAAAGATAGGATCTTCCAGGACTTCCTGAATTAATCACCTCCACACCCTGCTGATCTTCTCCTTATCCACTCTCCCATTCCTGGCTATTCAGGGCTTTGATAGTTACCCCCATCCAGCCATCACGGCTCATCAGTCATCATCAATAACTTTAGTTTTTCTCAAGAAAGCTTAATCAACACTTTCCCAGTTCTTTCCCGGAGACAGCCATTAAGATATTATTTTGGGTAGAAGATGCAATCCTGCCCCAGGGTACATTCTACAGAATAATTGGGCTACCCTTCAGCCCTAGTTGTGAGCATACCTTCAGATTTACCATCCACCCTCAGACCCCAGTCTCAGCCTCTCATTTTCCTGCGGCGAAGTGCTAGTTGCTCAACACTCTCACAGACACCCCCTTGTATTCTAGATTGGTAACTGTCACCCAATCCTACAACTCTCTCCAATTTTCCTCCCTGTTTTTCTAGTTAGCTCTGTGTGTATGTGTGCAGTGTGATTTGTGTGCAATTGGTCTTTAAACAACAAGGAGACTGCAATGAGGAAATCAGAAGGAGATTGAGACTTGAAAGAGCAGCTGTACTTTTACTTAACTTTAATGATACTGCTCATACAGCCTATTCGGCTCTGGGCAGTGCCACACTAGAATTAGAGTTAAAATAGGAAAAAATCTTTTAATATATAGTCTATATAATATTAAAATTTAGCAAGTTTATTCTTTAACCAATTGGGAGAGGAACTTGACTACTGCTAAAGTAGTATTAAAATCCACCCCTGCTAAGAGGAGCCTCAAATTGTCCTCTATACTTCCTGGGTCCTGGATATAGGGCTTGATCCATCTGTCTCTTGCCGCGTTTAGAGTATTACATTCAAATAGACAGTGTTGAAGAGTGTCTATTTGGCCAGAGCCACATTGGCAGAGTCGCTCAGAATAGGGAACCCTAATTAAACATCCCAGCAACTCTCCTGATGGAATGGCATTCAATCTGGCTAACATAAATAATCGTCAATAATGCAGAACTGTCAAGAAATCAAAGTAAGCTGGAAGGGATTGTGGCAATGTTAAACCCAAGTATATCAGTGAGCATACTCTATGTGCTCTTATCATAGTGCTTCTATAATCCACTTTACTCAAACAACCTAAGATCGAAGAGAGAGCTGCTGAAGGCCCTTGTTCTTTCAGATTATGAGGGTTAATACCCAAGGCCTAGACATGGTTTTCGATCAATTTACTCCAAGGGCTTTGATAGGAATCAGTTTGTAGCAGGTGCAAATAGCCATTTGATTCCATGGAGAACAAGGTTTTAATCCAAAACCTGAAGGTTGCTGCCCATACCCGTGCTTCAAAGGACCTAAGTCCCAATTCTGCCCTCAATGATACTCCAGCTACACAGTTAGGGGCACCAGTAATTTTCCAAAGAAAATAATGGAGGAGGGAGTCAATTGATTCTCCACAGACTTCATCCCACACAGGTGCTCCGTATAAAAATTGCGAGCCTACTTTGCTGTTAAAGACAACGACAGCTGGAATGTACTGTCTGCCTTTAGAATAAAAAAAACGAATTATTGCCTTCATGGTTATAAGCGCTATGGTTCGAGCATTTCTATGTGAGCTGTCCAAGACATATTTGAGCGAAAATAAATCCCAAGATATTTGAACAGAGTAACTTGTTCAATAAGATTTCCATTTACACGCCAGAGATGATTCTTCTGGCATAGGGATCTAGAGAACTGCATCACTTTGGATTTATTGTAGTTTATAATCAAACCCTCTGAGGCCCAATATTCTGCAAAGGAGGATAGAAGTTGATGTAGACCCGCTGGGGTTCTAGATAACAACACAGTATCGTCGGCATATAGTAATACTGGGATAGCAGTATTTGACAGTACAGGGGGATGGAACTGTTTATCATTTAATCTGCAAGCCATATCGTTGATATAGAGGTTGAACAGAATAGGGGCCAGCAAACACCCTTGTCTCACTCCTTTCTGCAGAGGAAAAAGATTTGTCAAATGCCCTTTCGAACTACAACGGACCTGGGCAGCCAAGGGTTCATAAAGCCTTTGTATTAGCCACAGAAGTCTCTGGTCCATCAAAGTCTTCCCTAGTTTTCCCCATAAGCACTTCCTTGGTATCGAGTCAAAGGCTGTCTGTAGATCTATAAAAGCCACATATAGGCATCCCTTTGCAACAACTGTATATTTCTTAGCCAGGTGGTGTAATAATATACAATGGTCAATTGTCGATCGCCGGAAGAGCAGCTGTGATGGAGCTAGATAAGATCCTTAAAGATAAAGATGTCTCTCTGGGAACCAAGATCATGATAATCCAAATTATGATATTCCCCATTACAATGTAGGATGTGAAAGTTGGACAGTGAAGAAAGCTGGCAGGAGAAAATGGACTCGTTTGAAATGTGCTGGAAGATAGTTCTGTGGATACCATGGACAGCCAAAAAGACAAATAAGTGGGTACTAGATCAAATCAAGCCTGAATTCTCACTACAAGCTAAAATGACAAAACTGAGACTATCGTACTTTAGTAACATCATGAGAAGACAAGATTCTCTGGAAAAGTCAATAATGCTAGGAAAAGTAGAAGGCAGTAGGAAAAGAGGAAGACCTAAAACAAGCTGGCTTGATTCAATAAAAGAAATGACGTCCTCCAGTTTGCAAGATCTGAGCAAGTCTGTAAATGATAGGATGTTTTGGAGATCTTTCATTCATAGGGTCACCATAGGTTGGAGGCGACTTGATGGCACATAGCACACACACACATTTTATAAATTAAAAACTCTTTTGGTTGAAAATCTGCCTGTTTATTAAGAGTTCTCTAGAGGAACAATCCTCGTATACACAGTGGAGATCTCACTTCTTATCTTCCTCTCTCTGCCTCTCCATGCATGCTAATTCCCCCCAACTTGCAAGGAGACCCCCCATCTGGGTAACATTTTAGAGAGCCATCAATAGGGTTGCCAGCCTCCAGGTGGAGGCCATTCATCTCTAAATTGTAGAGATCAATTCCCCTGGAGGAAATAGCTGATTTGGTAGATGGACTCTATGAGTCCTTCCCGTCCCCAAACCACACCCTCTTCAGGTTCCACCCCAGAACTTCAGGAATTTCCCAACCAAGAGTTGGCAACCCTAGCCATCAGTATATTTGTGATGCCAATTTCCACAAACTTATCTGGCCTATTCATTCAACTTAGTCCCCAGTCACCATGGCCCTCCCATCCTCCTTACGAACTGGTTGCCTTTTGAGGGGGTGGGCAGGACCTCTTTCATACTGGCCCAGAAGGAAACCTTTTTTGCCTGCTCTATGGTATGCTGGGAGTTGTGGTGTTTTCTAATTATGCTTGGCCAGGTTCGATATGTGTTGTATTTTTTTTAAATTAAAAAAATATTTTTATATGTTTCTATTTTAATTGTTTTTTAAGGTTTGAAATATTTTCATTTTTGAAGTGTCTTAATATTTGCTGCCTTGGGTTCCCTGGATAGAAAGGCAGCACAGAAATGTTCTAAATAAAATTCTCAACCAATCAATAAAACATTAATCTGTACTTCTTGATTAGTCATTTTTATAATTTGTATGGTTTGGGCATTGCTGCACTCTCATATTTCATTCATTGTTAGTCAAGACTTTGAGAGAAACTAAAAGCTAATACAAATATAGCGACTGGATATTTTTGTTTGACTTCATTGGGCAACAGTTCTTTCTTTTCTGTTTGTTTTTCTGTGAGATCCACTTATTGCATGACATCATGTACCATTCAGAGAAAGCAATAACCCAAGGATATCTGAACTGCAAACCAGATCTGCTGTCCACAGTCCCAGAAGTTCCAGCTTTTCATCCCCTAATCTGGGATGCAGTTATTTCACAGTGTTTTTGATCTCTCTGAAGTTGATTCATTTCATCTCTTTCGCTCACCTCACATCATTGTCATCAAAGGTTACAAGCTGTCACATTTTGTTCACTTTTTTTCTTTTTGTAGGTCTGTACATTTTGCCGTAAGGGGGAAAAAGCATATTTCACTAAAAGAACTAGTTTACATTAAATTCAGGGTGGGAAAATGTAAGTGTTCATCACAGAATAAGTGAAGGAGAGAAAAATTAAAGTCAGATTCTACGGTCTACCTTGCAGTCATAATAATCTCCTACTGCGATCATAGTATCTTGCTGCACCGTGCTAAATTCATCTCTCAGAAATATTGTTTTGCATCCACGCACTCTCTCTCTCTCTCTCTCTCTCTCTCTCTCTCTCTCTCTCTCTCTCTCTCTCTCTCACACACACACACACACACACACACACACAAAGTTGGCTCCAAACAGCATTTCCATTGTTGAAAAATGGAGTAGAGAGTCTCCTTTGATCAGCCATGTTGTGAAGCATGGGACCTGCATGGACAAAAGGCATATGGGACAGGGTCAATAATGACGAGGGCATTAGGTTAGATTGAGTAGAGAAAGCTGGCTGGGCCCAACCCAAATACTTTGGAAGTTCAGGACAGCTTTTACATAATATATTTCCTTTAGAAGGGGAAGTACTGGAGACCTCCAGTGCAATCCTATGCAGAATTATTCCAGTGTAAGCTCATTAGTTTAAACGATTGCACTGTTAGTGGCTCTGACAGAGTTAAAGACAGTCATAACGAAATCCCATTGGAAGCAATGAGACTCAAGTTAGATAAAGCTTTGTCAGAGCTACCTAACTGGAGTAGAGCCACAGTGTCTCTTTTATAAGTGTCCTTACTACATTGTATGCCATTGTATACAAGTGTCCTTACATTGTATGCCAGTTACAAATGTTGCATGTGACAGGAAGGTACACTTATCTTTCAAGTTTTAGGAAAGTGTATAACTGTTCAAAAAGGAGTTACATGGTGGTGCATGCCTGTAATCCCCTTCTTCGGGGAGGCTGAGGCCAGAGGGATCACCTGAGCTCGGGAGTTTGTCACTGCAGCACACCAGCCCATAGGCATCACACAAAAAAAAGGAGGAGCCAGGAGCTGTTCCCTCCTCTAGCCAAGTAAAGTGCTACAAAAGAGTAGCAGTTTACTTGGATAGAGTTACACATACATACAGAGAGACATGTATTGCCCCAAAATGTCCAAGGCATGCTGAGTCATCTATTCCAATAGAATGTACCATGTCAGACCTTGCAAATTAATCCACATTATCCAGACTACTATACTCCATGAACAGAAAACAAATACAAAAGGAGTGCCTCTTAAGAAAGCATTTCTACCTGTCCCAGGCAGAAAACAACACATACAGTCCATCTACCGCTGCTCCTTCACATTCTTTGTTTAGAAAAGCTGCACAGAACATAAGCAGGCTTCATTTAAAATAGGGTATCTAAAATCTGCCCCATTGTATCGGATGATTTTTCTGGCCTGTCTCATGGTCTTGCAGATACATGAAAAATACTGAAGTGTCTCAGATATCTTGCTTTTCTATCAGTGATTCTGTGCATACTGGAGTCTCTTGGAGGTTTTTTCCCTCATTAAAAGAAACATTTGCCCAAATATAGAGGCCTGGGTAGCCTGATCTTGTCTGATCTTGGAAGCTAGAGATCACAAAAAAGAGGCTGCCCTGTGAAACAGGAGACTGCAAATGAAAGGGACCCCCCCCCCACCCGCAACAGGGCTATAACTAGGGGTGTGCAATTCAGGTTTCTAATTCAGGTAAAATACCCAAATCGGACCCGATTTGCAAAGATTTGAGACTTCCGAATCGGGCCCAGCACACAGGGCTCAATTAAGAAACCCCGAATCAAAGCTTCCCGAAGCAATTGGTATTGCTTTGGGAAGCTTTGGGTCAACGGTTTAAATGCCACTTTCCTTGCCCCTGCAAAACAGCAGAGAAAGAGGCATTTAAACCCAGGATCAGCTGTTTGGTGGAGAAATGCCTGCCAAACAGCTGATCCAAGGGGGGAGGGAAATGCCCTTGGCTTTTTCACCCAAGGGGAGGGAGGAAGAGGGAGCTCCCTCTGCCTCCCCCCATTGGATGAAATAGCTAGGCTTTTCAGCGCTGCTCTGAGCTCTGAAAGTTTTCTGGTTGGCTTTTTCACCCAATGGGATGAGGGAAGAGGTAGCTCCCTCTTCCCCCTCCCATCAGGTGAAAAATTCAAGAACTCCTGCTGTGATCTTCTGTATGCTCCGAATTTTTACGGAGCATACCGAAGAGGCTGAAATGCCCTAATTCTGAAGCGGCTTGCCACTTAGGGTTTAGGAGTTTTCCAGATTGTTTTCCTGCTTCAGGAAACCCGAATCTTTTCTCTGTGCACACCCCTCGCTATAACCTAATAAACAGAACAATTAATCAGTATACAAAATTAGATATTTCTACAAATTTTTATATGGTTTTATAATACAAATACCTGATACTAAAGTGCAAGGTGCTCAAAGTGCTCATATCAATTCCTATACGTAATCATCCTATTTAATCATAATTATTAGAGACAAAATGCAAAACCTTATTCACAATACAGCATTATAAAAGTTCACATTGGCCGGAAGAGACATTTTAAAGCAGATTTCCTTTTTGTTGTGCTATCGTCCTTCATTATCGCAGATGTGCCCAAATGTGATATATGTCATTCAATGCCCTTGTCTAAAAATCTATATTGGTAGTACTACAAGACCCTTAAAAATCTGTATCCAGGAACACACATTCGCATTAGGAACTGGGATCTATTAGTCAATGCTTCTCCTGATAGAGACAGTAGACAATTTTGGTCCCTTATTGCCAATGCCGCTAATACCAAGCGTTACTCCCCGTTACTCTATCTCAGTGCAAGTTCAGTGTTTCAGAATCAGGACAAGTTCATTAGATCAAGGTAGAGCTTAAGTTAATCAAGCTCTTGACGTGTGCCAACAGGGACTACCAGTCTGCCTAATCTGATGAATGGAAATTGCAGAGGTGGAAATACACCTATGGAAATATATGTCATTTTCTATTGACAAATGGACTAATAGTTCTAGGGCTTGAGAGACTGGTTCTTTTAAAAAATGAGCATTGAGAATTTCCTCTGCTGATATTGTACACCCATTATGTTCAAACCTTAAGGCATCTCTAATGATCATTTCCATCTTATCCAGAATTCAGCTTCATCTTGTTAGCCCTCATCCCAACCATGCACTGATTCTCAGAATGTCACTGCTGTCCCTGAAGCAGCTGAAAATGAAAAGCAGAGCAGAATATTGATGACTTGCATTCCAAACCTTCAGATGAGCTCTTCTACTGGCTTCATGGAACAGAATTTTATGATTCCCAGCTGGTGAACTCCCATGGGCTTTTGCTGAGAACCGTCTTCCAAGACCTCTCCATCAGGAAAGACTCAATGGTTAATCACTATTGTCGACTCTCTAGTGTCATCAGCCTCTTCTAGCAGATAAATTGCAACAGAACAGGGATTATTTTGTGTGGGGGGGAAATCTACTGTTGTGTTTCTTTGGTTCTTGCAGTAGTGACAACTGACTCCATGGCTCACTTCAAAATAGCCCTTTTCAATTGAGAAAATGAGTTCCATTTTGTAATCTAAGTCAGTCGGCCAGTCATTTTATGTATTGACTGTTCCATTGTTTCAAGCCATTTTTCATGACTAGCACTTTCCTTTCACAATCCGCCTGTGCCTTTTTCATGAGTCAATAAATATAGTACACAGTTACTCGTTAGCAAGTGAGTTATTGCCTGTGCTGCGGAACTTCAAATTTCACCCTCATCCCATAGAAGTGTGATGCAATAAACTATGGCAGTAACTGAGCAATGTGGGGAGGGTGGCACCACTGCCAGAGAAAAACTTAGAGAAAAGATTTCCATAAGAAATCAATGGGCCTTATGTTGGATTTCGATCTGACCGACTGAGTTCAATTTCACACAAGAAAAGATATTTTTGATACAATATAAGGAGTAAGACAAGATGAGGTGCTGGAAGAGCCATGATTGGACACCCAGGACATTTTTTTCTTAGTCGGCTGCTAGAAGCCCTAATTTGCACTGGGATTATGGCACAGAAGGAAAAGGGGGATTTCCTCCACACCAATTTGCAGACCTCAGCCAAACCCCTGGAGCTGCTAAATGACACCCTATATATTTCACCCAACAGGGCAAAATGCAGTTCTGGGGGCTGTGATGTTGGGGAATTGGTGGCTGTGTTAAGACAACAGTCCTAGATGGAATCATGGCCTTCCACTGATGCTGAGAGCTGCTGTAACATAGTGGTTATGTGATTGGGATGTGAGTCAGCAGTCTGCTGGTTCAAATCCCATTACTGCCATGAGCTCAGTAGGTGGCCTTGGGTCAGCCACTCTTCTCAGCCCAGCTCCCCAGCTGTATTGTGGGGTAATAATAACACTGATTTTGTTTACCCTTAATCTGTCTACAAAAGTGGTATATAAGCACGCTGTTGTCATTGTTATCCAAGGATAAATGTCCTGTTGATCTAGTCCCAGTTTTGGGGTCACCCTTTTCAGGTGACTGTACATCTGTTAGTTATTAAGGTACAAAAACACTCCTTTTTTTGTTTTAGCTCTAATACGGCAGCTCTTTAGGAATGGCTAGACGATATGTTGGATCCATTCATCTTTTTCAGTTGCTCTTCCCCTTACCTCTCCTTATCACAGCTACCTGTCCCACATGACTTTTGTTCAAGCTGCTCCCATAATCCCCAGTGTAGCATTTGTGAGGGGGGCAGCTTTCATTCCTTTTTCAGTAGCTGAAAAGCTGGCTGGATTCAACCCAATGAGTACATGAGCCTGAGAAGCTCATGCACCAGGATCTTCATCACTTTCCCTTGCCCAAGCAGACTCAAATGCACCTGAAAAAAATCCCTGTTAAGGGTCAGGGGGACAGACCATGGCTCAGTGGCAGAGCCTCTGTGTGGCATGCAGAAGGTCCCGGATTCAATCCCTGGCATCTCCAGCTAAAAGGATCAAGTGGTAGTTGATGTAAAAGACTTCAGCCTGAGACCCTGGAGAGCCACTGCCTGCCTGAGTAGACAATACTGAACTTAACGGACCAATGGTCTGATTCAATGTAAGGCACTGCATCTGTCCATGTGTGTTAGAGGACCCTAAAGAAGAAAATGCCACATGACATGAGGGAGGGCTTCAGGAGATGAGGGGATCATAGAAACTCAGCCTTTCTTGCTGACACACATGCAGCAAGTCTCAAGATGAGCTTTCTGCACTTGTACAAGAACAGAAGGGTAATTGTGCCCTCTGAACCTGAGCAGAACTTTCTTAGGATCTCTATAAGGATGAAAAATAGAGAAGATTTCCTTGCATGATCTCCTTCCTGCCCTTCCTCCAAGAAGCCCAGAGGGTTGTCCATGGTTATTACTTAAACCAGTCCCCAGGCCTCCTACACACAAAGCATCCTTCACTTATTTAAATCCATACACATGTTCATGGGGTGATTAGGTAAAGGTAAAGGTAGCCCCCTGTGCAAGCAGCCAGTCATTACTGACCCATGGGGGGACGTCGCATCACGACATTTTCTTGGCAGACTTTTGTTATGGGGTGGTTTGCCATTGCCTTCCCCAGTCATCTACACTTTACCCCCAGGAAACTGGGTACTCATTTTACCGACCTTGGATGGATGGATGTCTGAGTCAACCTTGAGTTGGCTACCTGAACCCGGCTTCCACCAGAATCGAACTCAGGTAGTGAGCAGAGCTTGGGCTGTAGTACTGCAGCTTACCACTGCTCCATGGGGCTCTAATGGGGTGATTACTGAGGACAGTTTCAGTATATTGTCTACATGAGTCCCTTTTTAGAACAATACCCTGAAAAAGACAAGACAGAGAAAGAGGGTATCATACAAGAAAAAAATTATTCCACTAACAAGATACAAAGCTAGAAAAATAAAATGTGAGGAAAAGCAAAAGCATAAAATGCTGTTGCAATGTAGTAAGGCAATCCTATTAATATTGCCCTTGGTTGTTGCCTAATTGGCAAGAGGGAAATATAAGGGGAAATGGAAAGAAAATCATACATTGGCTGTTCTAAAGAGAAAAGTCTGATGTGCTGAGGTCTGGGGCAGAAGAAGGATAAGCTGGCTTGGAGTGGAAATTCCAAAACTACCTATGGAGTTGGAGATACCAGTTAAGAACAAAAATCATTAAGTCCACAAGCAAAAGTTAGGTTCAACAATTCAGCAAGGATGGGTCAAAATCTGGAAAATAAATCAACTACAGAGTTGGGGGGAGGTATCCTGTAACATCAGCAGAAGAAGGTCCTGAAACAGAACCAACTATGAGGAGTGTGGATCCACCAATGGAAGAAGGTTGGCCAGGGGAGTGGAATCAGCAGACGATGGTCTGGAAGCAGAACCATCTACAAAGTAGGAGGGGCTTGAGATTCCTTTTGATGAATTCTTAAGTGGTTGACTTAATGGATAATACTATTATCGGATCAGTCTGAGCAGAGTATAGAACCACAGTGGGACTGGATCAGTGGTGCAGAATCTTGTTACCTATCGGTAAGGCTGAATTTTGAATAATAGCAGACCAATGAGCATTTAGAATGGAAGTGGAAATGCAAATATGGTGATGCATTGATTGAGTTGCCTGAGCAGCAGACCTGCTTGAACTGGTTTAACAAAGGCTGACTGGAGACTTGATGGACTTCCCTGTGCCTGTGATGGCCCCCCTCCCCAAATCAGAATGAAGAGATAGACACAAGTATTGGGAACTAAAGGGGTGATTTATCAACATTACAACAGCATATTTGTCAACACGGCAAGGGCCTAACTAGTGGTAAAGGTCAGGCTCTGGGAATCTCTGCCCTGACTGGTCTGAACGATCCGCGTGCTGTTCTGGGGGTGAGCCATCCATCATATGGCTGGGACCTGGCCTGGCCAGGCAAAGTGGTCCACCCCTTTAAAGCTCCCCCACCCATCTGTAAAGCTGGAGGAGGACTGGCTTGTCCAGGGGTTCCCCACCAGGGCATTTGTCCTCACAGCTGGGCCGTAAAGCAGCCAGCTGCTCCTGACAGACCCCAATTCCCCATCAATGGGGATGTGCCAAGGATGGTCACTGGCCCACTCATTTTCTTCAACTTCTAACCTGCCAATGGAAGGGAACTCGACTTGCTGCCACCAATTATGCCCCTCTTCTAACAGTGCAAGGTAGGTGAAAAACTCCTCACCCAGTTGCCAATTGAACGAAAGGGGGGGGGAATTCCTACCTGGCTCCAATAAACAGTGACCAGCTAAATCTGCACTGAAATAAGGTGAGGTGGGTGGGCTGAGCATGAGGTGCAACCGAGCACTGAGGGGCGGAGTGATCTTATAAAGTGTCTAGCTCTACCTCTCACAGAGATCCCAGATGACCAGGAAAGCCCCGCTGCCTCTCCCTCCTCTGGTGATGCAAATCATGGTCCCTGGCCGCAGCAGCTGTGGCCGCTGGCCAGGAGTGCTTCATTGCATTACTGGAGCAGTCTATATTGTGAAGGGGCTCTGATGTCTCAGGTTTTTGGCCAGCAAGCTTGAGTCCTTGCTCAAGGCCATGGTGAGGGAGCTTCTGGTGGCTCTAGACAGAAAGCCATCTCTGGAGCATTCTAGCAGTCTGGTTACTTGCATATACTATTGTCCAAGGAAATTCCTGGTAGTCCAGAGTCCTCTGCTTTGCTATTGAGTTATATATTTTATCCCGGCCTTTGTCAGTCAAGTCTGAGGATCTTGTAGGCGATCAAATACAGAGGTTCCCGTGGTAAGTGGCCTCATATCCAACATGGTTCCCTCTCCCACATTATCCTAACAGTAACATTGTGAGATAAGTAGGTTGAGAGAGAGAAACAGACTCTCACACTGAATTGCATGGTTGTGTAAGAGGACGCTGCTGGATCAGACCAGTGGTCCATCTGGCACAGAAGCGAACCAGTAGCCCTGAAGGCAAATAGGGCACAGAGGCCGAGGCCCAATCCTGCTGTTGCCTCCCAACACTGGCTTTGCTGCCTCTGGATAATGGAGGTATCCTCCAGTCAACATGGCTAGTAACCATTGATGGACCTTTCCTCCATGAGTCTGACCAGCTCCCTTTTACAGCTCCCTATATTTGTGGCTTGAAGCCAGCTTTGTCCAACACCTTGCCCAACACCTGTAAGATCCAGCACACTTATAGCAGTCTCAAGAGAGAAAGGGGGGGGGGACCCAGAGGGAAGCCAATTAAATTGGCCATTTTGTTCAAACAAAATTTAATAAATTAAATGATCATTGCATCACCTTGGAACTCCTAGTCTGTGGGAATCACTGAAAAAATATTCTCAATACTCTATATAACCAGCAAGTCCCAGAGTTGCTTAGAGGAAGCCATGACAGTGAACCCAGTGTATATTTTAATGTGTTACAGATGCAGCCTCATGCATTTTGCTGCATTTTAATCAACAGTTGCTGCTGACACTTATTGGATCATCACATACCTACACCTCCCAGGTGAGAACATCCTTTTGACTCCATAGGCCACACAACAGGAGCACAGAGGAGGAGATTCTTGATGGCTTCTCTGCAATTACAGCCATTCTCCCCCTCTTTCATTGCTACCAGACTGGTGTTTAGGCAAACCTTTAATGGATTAAGATTATACTATTATCAGTTTATGGTGTATATCGGGTCATATGTTATACTGAAGTGGATATTTATACTATTGATTTTATGATACATGCTTTATGAGTCTTACTCACCTAAAGCTCTCATGAGAGGAGAGGCAAAAAACTAAATAAATCACATTAAAACTTTACTCTCCTTCAAACTAACGTTGATATCACTGCTTGTTTTCCCACCCCCTCAGTTTTCAGGGAAGGCAGCTGTAAGTGATACAGAACTCTCTGGTGATCTGCAACAGCAGGCTTCCACAGTACCCCCCAACTTGAAAGTGGTAAGAAAATTCTTGCTTTTGGACAGCGGAGAATGGAGATAGGAAGACAAGTGCCTGGCAAACCACAGTAAAGGGGCAGTTTGCTATGGTATGCTTTGCAGGTCTCAAGTTATGCAGCCCTTGTCTAAAAGATAATAAAATGCCATTCACACTCCATTGAGCTGCCATAGAAAAGAACAACAATAGACGTGCATGAGATTAAAAATTTTAATTTTAAACATATGCTGTTCTACTTCGACAACATAAAAAGGAGAAAGCTCTGTCTGTAAAATTACAATAAAAGATCATTACAAACGTATCACTGAGCAAGTTTTAAAGCCGGATTTGCCAAGCAACAGCAGCACTTGGTTTTCAACATTCACTTCGATCTTTGAGTTTCTTCCCTCAAGCCATTAGCTAAAGGAAGAAGTGCTCCCTATACTATCACTATCTCAACGAGGGGAATCATATTCTCTGGAGTGACTTTGACCCAGGGAAGCCCTTGAGCTAGAGAGATATAAAGGTATAAGTCAGTTCTAAGAAACTGAGACTCCCTATAAATAATCTGAAGCAGTACCAAAATCCCTTTGGCGAGCAAAACAGAGAACAAGGGCAAGACGTTGAGTAAGGCAAGCAAATTGAAAATGCGAATTGTATCATCCCTGCCCAAGGGTTCACTAATAGGGCTGATGGTACTTAGAGAAGAAAAAGAAGAAAATGGAGCATTGATTTAATAGCAGAGTGAATTTTGATATCCAGAAAAAAAGGAAGAGGGAACGTTTCTTCCTATTAAATTGTGTTTCTTTCCACCTTTATCAATATTTTCTGTAACTTTCTCGCTATGACATATTTTGCTTTCCTTAAGAAAATGCATAACATGTACTTCTATTTCTGCAGAGTCTCACATTGTTCCACCCCATGTGCATAAACTCTATGGTATGTCTCAGTTTTCTGCTGAGTTTGGGGACAACTTGTGTACATGCCTACATGTGTCTGTTAGGGGTGTGTATTTTGAAAATTACCATTCCATTTTCATATCCACAGCTGCCGAATGAGATGTTAAGCATGATTGTGTAGCCTTCCGGTGGGGCGCTGCCAGGTCGGACTCCAAATTTCCTAGTTGTCTTGCGTGATTTTCCTGGCCATTCTTTTCAATGGGAAAACATTAAATCAAATCAGATAAATCAGCCTGATCCACAGGAAACATTTCTACCTAATGCTAAAATCCTGCTGCTGTTGCACAAAGAAGTCCAGGTATGGCTGAAGCTCTGATAGGTCCTAGCTTCTACTTCCACCATCTCCTACCAGGTTCACATGGCTTCTGAGCACCCACTCGCAAAGCTACACTGCAATATGTGAAAGTTGGTTAATTTCCACTTACTATACAGACTTCATTTCATTCGTACAACTAGATCAGGATGCTCTCTGTCTCTCTACCTCCTCTCTCTAAGGGCCAAGCTACAAGTGACAAATGACACTTGAACGGCAAGTGTATTTCTCCCTGTTCACTTGCCCTCCACTCAATCCACTTGCCAGGCAAGTGTCTTTCGTCATGTGTAGCTTGGCCCTTAGTTTAGCCTCTAGCCTTTTAATAGAGAGTTATGAAACCTGTTGTTCCTTTAATGCAAGAATTATCCAGCAAGTTGCTGTTTGGACTGATCCTTCCAAACAACTTGGGGGGGATCACTATCTTAAGTAACAGCTGTATTGATCACGGGAGTATAGAACAACGCGTTCTTTGATTTCCATGTCAAGCCTGGGTGCAGAGACTTACTAATTAGCAGACAGGACTCCAGCCTCCTTCTCTTATCAGGTTTAGCACCGTACAAAGTTAGAAACTGGAAATCTATGAAGGGAAAATAAGAAATGACCTTCCATAGCACGATGTTTTGCTGATTGGCATCAAAGGCATTTGAGCAGGACTGTATTGGCATGTTTGTATAATGAAAAGAGGGAGAGTTTCAGTACAACGAACCCAGTGATTTTGCCAGCTGTGTGTGCAGGCTCATGTGCCTAATATCTGCATCAAATAGGAAGTCAAAATGCTTGGACACAGAGTTCACATCTGCCCGGTCTGTGATTTTTATCATCACAAATGCTAGGTCTTTAAAAAACATAATCATTCCTGTACGTGTAAAGCCATTTACATACTGAACCAGATATTGTATGTATATTCCCAACTTCATGACAAACTGTACACACAGTATCACAGGTTCAGTAGTCCTATCCAGTCGTGATCAAACTTTGCTTACGATGTGTGATTGTGGGCCAGGTTGGTCTTAGGTGTTATTTTTGTACATTGCTTCAAACTATTCAAGATCTCCCCATCCCATCCAGTTTTTAATCTGTTTCTGTGCTCCATAACTCCTATTTATTTTAGTTCTTTGTGCACTTCTATAGCACTTTCAATGTGCTTCATGCTTTAGAGAGGACAAGAAGATGAGTCCCAACTCAAGTAGCTTCCATTCTGGGCTGTGGCATAGGGACCACAAGAAAGGCAGAGGTTATAATGATAATAACTGCGCTTATGTACCGCTCTTCTAGACAGATTAGTGCCTCACCCGGAGCGGTGAACAAATTAGTGTTATTATTATCCCCACAATGCAGCTGGGGAGCTGGGGCTGAGAGGAGTGGCTTACCCAAGGCCACCTACTGAGCTCATGGTAGTAGTGGGATTCAAACCAGTAGACTGCTGATTCGCAGTCAAACCACTTAACCACTGTGCTACAGCAGCTCTCTGAGAGGGCACAATAAGCCTCTTAGGGCAGGGAACACATAAAGCTGCTGCCTGAAACCAAATCAGACTATTGGTCTGTCTGCTATGTGTGGCAGGGGATCTCTGGGTTCTTAGGGTCAAAACATACAATCCTCATGGGCAAATGTTGGATCCTGCAATGATCCCTGGGAATTGTAGTTTTAAAAAACCATCCACTCAACGTGATTCTCAGCTGGGGAGGGACGGGGGAGTTTTGCACACACACACACACACACACACACTGTTTCAAATATTGTTTGAGAACTTGAGATGGGAATGGGTGGGGGAACGACGTAACAAGAGACAGAAAAAAAGTAGAGGTCTTTTGCGAGGAAGAGAGAAATTCATCCCTCCCGGCAGGGAATCACAGCTCGGATTCCCCCCACCCCACCTCCATCTCTGAGCTGAAGCAAAACCAGCTGACTGGATTTTTGAAAGAGCATCAGTCTCTCTTTGAGAGAATCTCTTTGAAAGACAGTCTCTTCAGTTGAGCGGCTGTTCTTTGCAAGAAATTCTACTTCACTCGGAGATGGGAGGGGGAGGTTTAGACTACCATTCCCAGCAGAGATTGTGGGACCAATCAAGTGCTCTTCATGTGAAGTTTGCCTCGTGTGTTCTGACCTTTAGGTTGAGGTCTTTCATGTAACCTTCTACAAAATACTTTTTACTGGAGATGCCAGGAACTGAACATACTACATGCAAAGCAGATGCTCTGCCATGGAGTCATGGCCTCACCCCAACTGGTGCTCAACCACAGTTCGTTTCCCTTTGAGTCTCCTTCAAATAAAGAACCACATGCTTTTTTCTTAGCCACCTATTTTAATACATCCTGAATGTTGGCGGCAAGTTTTAGAAGTCCAGCAGAGGCCTTTCACCTCACCAACTACCTGAACCTTTTAGCTGAAGGTTGTTGGGGGTTTTCCGGGCTGTCTTGCCGTGGTCTTGGCATTGTAGTTCCTGACGTTTCGCCAGCAGCTGTGGCTGGCATCTTCAGAGGTGTAGCACCAAAAGTCTTTTGGTGCTACACCTCTGAAGATGCCAGCCACAGCTGCTGGCGAAACGTCAGGAACTACAATGCCAAGACCACGGCAAGACAGCCCGGAAAACCCCCAACAACCATCGTTCTCCGGCCGTGAAAGCCTTCGACAATACACTTTTAGCTGAACATTTGAAGTTTTCTTCCACAGAACCGCTTAGAGTTTCACAGAAAGTGAACGTATTCACGGCAAACACACTCACAAGACAAATGTACATTCTTCAAACTCCCTTGGTTACATGTGCAGAGAGCTCATGACTGAGATGCTTCAATCTTTATAGCATAACATCAACAACAGCAACATTCAATTTATATACTGCCTGATTTATATACTGTGATCGCTGGAGCGGGCAGGCACCCTCTGCGGCCACCCCACATCCAATTGAATTGATGCGATGCTGCAGTGACCAAACTCCCGAGCTCAGGTGATCCCTCCGGCCTCAGCCTCCTGAAGACTGGGATTACAGGCATGCACCACCATGTGCATGCCTGTGACTTTGACTCACCCAAGGTCACCCAGCTGGCTTCAAGTGGAGGAGTGGAGAATCAAATCCAGTTCTCCAGATTAGAGTCTGGCCACTCTTAACCACTACACCACACTGGCATCATACTAACCATCTTTGTGCTTATACAACAGCCACTTGGTCAAGGTAGCTTAAGACTGAACCAAGAACGAAATCATCTCATTTACTGGAGAAGAGTGTCTGTGGAGGTCATGGTCATTTTAGCTATTCAATAGTCTGATATATGAAGTTTGGAAACATATGCTATTTAACCATTCTGTACAGTTGGATGCATCCTTTAAAGAACCAGCCTTCATTTGGTATCTTTCTTGTACCTCAAAAGTCAGTAGTATCTATTTGAGACATGATCACTAGAACAGAGTGCAAGATCAGCTGGTTTCATAGGTAGACATTGAAGGAACACTCTGAAAGCACACTGAAACTCCTAAGCAGTAAGTCTCTACTCAAAAGTGGGTGGCGTGAGCTCTGTGAGAAAAACATCCGTTCCTGAGATAACTGTAATTATACAAAATGGATGCATCCAAAATTACTCAGATACATTTGAACAGCTCACCAAATGATCATCTCCCCACTTGTGCCCTGTAACCAGAACATGATCCAAAGTGGCTGGTGCTTGAACATAACAGCTTATGACCACATTCAATATCACTGTTCTGGTTGCATTATAGATCACACAATTCTTTCCCCGGTTTAAGAAAAGCAGCTGGGTATCAGAGGAAACCTTAAGAACTAGTAACAACAAAGAACTGAAATGAAAGTCTCTGGTATTTCTATCTATATTACACTTTACATCTCCTTATTTGAGAATCATCCCTTTGTCAGATTTCATGTTCAGTAATGAATAGAAGATTTATGATCATCTCTATCCTGGAGGTGGTAATCCTGGTAAGTCTTTAGCTCACAAGAATCTGAAAGAGCAACATCTTTTCTAAGCTTATGAATTAGAGCTCTATCAGCAGAAATAGGAAGAAAAATGCAAAAGCCCTTTCTTGAATTTCTATTAGCCAATCTGGATATAGCTACAATGGCAAGAAGGTAGAGGGAGGGCTTCCCTTCACCCCCGATTTGCATTCTTGCAGAGGTTCTGGCCTATTGCCATTTATGATGCTAGTTTAATATAGTTTATGAAAAGCATTTTTTTTCCTTGCTGGAATATTTTTTGCTGCTTTCCTGAATTAATTATGTTATCTTGTTCATCAAGCTAACAGGCAATAGGGAACATCCTATGCTGCTTTATTAACCAACTGTACACTTAATAAACACAAGCCATTTACCAGTAATTAAACAATAATATGATTTATTTGGTTCATTTTTAATTTCTGCAGGGTAATTGACTTGTAGCAACAGACTGTCCCTTTATAAAGGAATTATCTTTCTCTTGCGGAAAAGTTACTGGTCTTGTTAACATCCAGAAGACTTTCAAATACACAGGAATTACTAATGAAGCCCTGTCATATAAAAAGGCCTTTTGATTCACTGTATGTGGTGGTGGGGTTGTATGCATTCTCCAAATTATTTTCCAATGAGAAGAAAATGATGTTGATAGCTAGCAGAGATCCATAGCTGGGGAGTTTGGCTCATTCCAATGGGGTTTATCCTCTGCAGTGTCTACAGGAATAAGTACTTCTCAGCCTATTTAATGAAAATTATTGAATGAAGTCATCTGGAAATGTGCAGAATTGTCTATTTTTGATAATACCTCTCTCTGTTTTTCTTTTCTTGCCATCAATTTGTAGCCAACTTATGGCAACCCCAAAGGTTTTCAAGGCAAAGGACATTAACAGGAGGTTTGCCATTGCCTGTCTCTAAGTAGCATTCCTGGACTTCCTTGGTGGTATCCCATCCAAATACTAACCAAGGCTGGACCTTGTTAACTTCTGAGCTCTGATGAGACCAGGCTAGCCTGGGCTATCTGGGTCCAGGGCTTTCTTCAAATACTGATGGGGCATTAACATCCCCAAATAAGCACTTGAAATCAGTTATGGAATGAGGCTGAATAAATTGAAACACAGTCCAGATAATGATGGTTCTGTTGTTTAGATCGATGGGACTATGCCTGTTCTAAGAGAGCTGCACTGCCCCTTAGAGATTGTATTTTCAGTTATGGAGATACCTAGAGTGCTTTCTTACTTGCTCAAGTTGATACTCCAACTGTAGCCACTGCAAGGAAGCAAGGATGTTGATGCTAGTCCTGTGTCCTGTACACATGACCTATTTGTGGCCAAGACAACATTTATAGATGAGAAATAAATCCAAACGTGCTGGCCCCTACTGAAGTTCCACCCTTCCTGTGTGTATTTGCTCGAACATGCACACAGCACCTCTACTCAAGCTAGCTCCATGGATTGGGACCTTCATTGGTAGAATGCATTATTGGAAAAAGGAGTTAAAGGGGTGTGCAACCCCAAAAGATTCAGGTTTCCTGCTTCTAGTTTACCCAGAGCAGGAAAAAAATTTGGGAAAGCCTGAAACCCGAAGCAGCAAAATGCTCCAGGTTCGGGTATTTAAGCTGATTCGGGATTATTAGGGAAGATTTGGCCATTGTTTCCAATGGGAAACACTGCTCCCGGCTATCCGGGGACCTGGGGGGGGGGTCATTTTCTTTCCTAATAACACCAAATTTGCAGGGGACCCTCTCCCAACCCTCCTCTCATGGCCACCCAAGTTTCAAGGAGATTGGACTTCAGTGGCCATGTTATGTCCCCCCAAAGAAGGTCCCCCCAGCCACTGCCTATCTCCATTGTTTCCTGTAGGAAAAATGGGGGGGAAGGTTCCCAGGAGGCTGGAGGTGGCATTTTGCAAGCAAAATACACCAAGCCTGCAGGGGACTCTCTCTCAACTCTCCTCCCACGGCCACCCAAGTTTCAGGGAGATTGGACTTCGGGGGGGATGTTATGACCCCCCAAAGAAGGTCCCCCAGCTGCATTATACCCTACACGGACTAACTTCACACCAGAAATTCACAATAAGAAAAATGTGATTAAAAATACACAACAAAACCATATGAAGCAAGTGAATGAGCAACTAGAAGTGAACTAATGAACAAAACTGGTGCCTATGAAGGGTGAGAACACAAGGGCTGTAGGCTCCTGGCCCGTGGCTCACAGCAGGATCTTTGATGAATAGGCTATTTCAGTGGACATGGCAGAGATGGGGGTGAAATTTTTCAAAGATGCTCAGTATCTGGCAAGAATTCTCTCTGCTTATCTAATTTCTGTAGCATCTTGCGAGGTGACAATACAAGGCCCCTCTTTCCCTCACCTTTTTTCTATACCAGATCAGTGAGGCACAAAACTGCATGACTCTCCAGGATGTTACAGAAAGAGGAAATTGATCTGGCTTGCATAACAGAGACAAAGTTAGAAATAAATGATGTCGTGTGCCTGTCCCAACTAACTCTGCCTGGTTATGCAGCCCTCCACACAGGTGGCTGGGCAGGAAGGGCTGTCATTATCCTCCTGGAGTCCTTCAACTTCTGCAGACTCCTGGTACAAACTGTAGGTGGCATTGACTGTATGCTTCTTTTGTTGGGGGCTAAGGATAGGTTATGCCTTCTCCTTGTTTATTGGCCATCTAGTTCCTCACTGGGCACCCTCTTGTGACAGAGGTGCTCTCGGATCCAGTGCTGGAGACATGTATACTGAGATTCTGCAGGGGCAACATTCATGCCCTGAATTTTATAGTCTCTGGGCCTCTCTCAAATGATGATGGGTCCAGCACATTAGAGAGGCTACACCTTAGAATTAATCTTTTCCACCAAGTCTTTGAAGGGGGAGCTTGTTTCTGGTTTGGAGATTCAACCTGAATCATTATCTACTGAAGGCAAGGGTGAATTTGGCACTGACACCCCACAAAGAGATGGGGAAGTTAAAATGATCTGCCCATTGAAAAGCATAGATCTGTGTGGATTCCAACACCAGAGAATCACAATAAGAAAAATTTGATTTAAAATACACAACAAAACCCTATGAAGCAAGTGAGTGAGCAACTAGAAGTGAACTAATGAACAACCTCCCTCAGTGCAGCCAAACTGATGAAAGGGGATCAACTTAACTCCAGAGAATCATCCACTGAATTCAACCCAAACCAAACTGAACCATGCGTTGAAAACTAGTAGGCTGTTCTAGGAGGCTGGGGGTGGCATTTTGCAAGCAAAATGCACCAAACTTGCAGGGGACCTATTCCTACCTGCCCTCTGGAGATCACCCAAGCATCAGGGAGAATGGACTTCGAGGGGCCATGTAATGGTCCCCCAAAGAAGATTGACCCGCAGCCACCCCACTTTCTATTGTGGGAAAATACAGACTCCCACAGTAGAAACACATGGAATGTGGCATCCATGGCCACAGGCAGAAACCCCTCAATAAACCCCCCAACAGAACCAAAGACAAACTCCCCCAAATTCCCCAGCACCCCTAGAGCTCGCTGGCCAGCCACTCTCCATGCTTCTCTATGGGTTCAACCATCGCAACAGAGATTCACACACACAAACAAATCATATTTTTTAAAAAAATATTTCTTGGTAACAGCAATAAATTAAAAAAAACATCATATCACTGTTAAATCACAATGTACAGTCCTAGATTAAATCAACCCCCCCCATCATACCAGAGAATCAAAAACACTCCAAAAACAGAACCAAAAACGCAACAAAATGTTTTTTTTAAAAAAATTAATTTCTTGGATTTCTGGGAACAGCATTAATAGCACATTCAAATCACAACATACAGTCCCCCACCTTGAAACAAATTCTAACTTCACACCAGAGAATCACACACCAGACTTTTTTAAAAAAAACATCATTTCTTGAATTTCTGGGAACAGCATTTATAGCACATTCAAATCACAGTCCCACTTTGAAACCTTTTTTAAAAAAAAAATACTGTCCCCCCCCCAGAGAATCCCCCAATCAGGAAGGGAAGAGCTGCTTGCTGCTGCAGTGACTGGCTTTTTCTCTCAGCCAATCTCCCTTCCCTGATCACCCCCCTCTCCCCCTCCTTCTCCTGCCTCTCTCACTCCCCTCTTCCCCCTCCCTTCAGTTGAAAGCAGCAGGAAGAGAGCTCTTTGAAGCTTTTTTCCTCTTGCTGCAGCAAGGTAAAGTCTTCACAGAGCAACCTGAATCACTTCAGGTTGCTCTGCTTCAGGTTTCCAGAATCAGGCCAGCTCTGCTGGGGCCAATTCAGGAATCATAGATCAACTTGAATTGGGGTTGATTCAGGTTTGCTTTGGGTTTCTGAAACCCAAAACGCACATCCCTAGGAAATACAGAAGGACCTCCCGAGTTCAAGATATTTGAGGACCAATGGGAAGAACACTTGGAAGGGGCATACAATAGCAGCTTACTTTCTACACCAACACTGCCTTTTCCTGGGTTGGGGATTAATTCACCTTTCCCAAAGATTCTCAACATTGCACATGTTACTAGATTGCATATATTACTGGGCATGGGCCTGCTTTTGGACACCTCAGAAGCTTCAGTTGGTACATAATACAGCAGTGAGACTCATGTCTGATGTCAGCCACTCAGAATATATAATCCCAGTGCAGCATCAATTGCACTGGCTACGTATTGGCTTCCAGGCCTGTAGATGGGTAGGACCCTCTCCTTAGCTCCTGCCTGAAGGCCACCTACATATCGCAACACACATCATTAGAACATGTAATCCATAGTAATCTAAGAATATAATAAGAGGCCTGCTGAATCAAACTCAGTGATTTATCCAGTCAGGCATCCTGCTTCACACAGTGATCAACCAGTTGCCCTGGAGATCCAAGAAACAGGATGTAGAAGCCAAGGACATAGGAGTCCCATTATGTTGCTTCGTAGCACTGGCATTCAGAGCATCATTTTCCTTTCTGAATGCACATTTTCCTTTCTGAATGCTCTTTCCCATAACTATGCTCAGCAAGATTTTCAGAGTATTAAGCTTTCAAGAGTCAGAGCTCTCTTCTTCAGACTGAAGAAGGTGTCTGAAGAAGGGATCTCTGACTCTTGAAAGCTTACACTCTGAAAATGTTGTTGGCCTCTAACCCTGGACTCTAATCCTGCTGCAGACCAACACAGCTACCCACCATAATGAGATCCAGTTATACTGCTTATTGAACCTTTCCTCCATTTCATAGCTGTTTTTATCCCAAAGTATGCTATTCTATATGTATCTAAATTTCTAATTTAAGAATTCCCCTTTTTTAAAAAAATCTACTGCCTCTTATTCCATTGTTGTGATGTTCCAACTTTGATAGACACATGTAAAATGTGGGTCTTATGAATCACCCAATCCCAATAGCATTGTAAAGCTAATGAGTGTATTAACGGTAAGTGAGTTTTTAATCTGTCAGATAAACAGTAGGCTGGAAAACTCACCAGGCAAGCCAGTGATGTTCTAAAGGAAAAGAAAAGGACTTTTTTAAAAAGAAGAAGAAGAAGAACATAAGCTGTCCAAGATCACCAGCCAAGGGACATCACAACAGCATTGTTGGCGGCTGCTTTCAAACGATTGCTGTACACTCTAGAGGACAGAAAAGCTCCCACTTTGGTTCTCTGTCAAAGTCTTGTTGCTTTGTATTCCTTTGGATGATACAAACAGTGCCCAGTTACACTAATTGAAAGAAAATAATATTTCTGTTGGGACTCACCTCTTGGCTGTAAAATTCACAAGATGCATTTATTTACTGGCAACTTAGAATGCCTCAAAGCAAATGATCTGATGTAAAGCTATGAATCTCACCCCCTTCCTGTCCCTGTCTATTCTATTCAGGCTTTCAAAGGCTAATCCCCCTTGAAGGCCTTGTAAATTTGAGTTGGCAAAGTATGCCAGAATGGGTCATTTGAACACGATGATTGAAAAGCCACCTGGAACTGGGGCTGGGCTAATGAGGAGGACTCCGTAACTTGGTTGTTTATTTGGTGCTCCTTTGTTTGCTGGAGAAGTGTGGAACTGTCCTCGAGAGAATCTGTCCAGCACATTAAAGTTGTGGTTTATCGCCGACATCAGCAAGGTTAGCAGAACGTTTTTAGCAGGCATTTATGGAAGGCTTTTGAAGACGCGAGAGCAAAACTGAGTTGGAAATTGAGGGTAGGACCCTGCAACATTGTGCTGCCAACTTTCTTTTATCAGGAAGGTCAACACCCCCACCACAGAGAAAATCCCAGAACGATGATTTCTCAAGTGTCACTAGGCGATTAGATTCTGTTCCACCGTTTTTTAAGGAAATGTAGGATCAGACTGAAAACAGCAATGGAAAAGACCTGCACCTTAATCATCTCAAACGTTGCTATTGATGTTGCTGTTTCTTGGCCCAAAGTTATAAAACATAAAACTGGGGCTCATTCTTAAACACTGTTGTTAATTTCCTTGTTTGTTTCCCAGAATTTTGCTTCCTGCTTCTGCCTCAACAAGGACCCACAAGGAGGCATGCTGTATGTGTTTGAAGGCTAAAGCTTGCTTTCTGTTCATAGTAAGCAATTTCATTTAGGGAAGAGGGGGAGGCTGATTTTCACCAAACCCTCCTTCCTGCAAACTGCTGCTGCTTCCACCCCTGCCACCTCTTGCACCATGTAAGATACAAGCTGTAGTATTAAAATCATGATGCTAATAAAAAACCAAACAACTAACAATAATATAGTTAAAAAAAATTAAACCGGCAATGAAACAAAGCAGGAATTTTAGAAGCAATATCAGGGATGTTAAAAGCTCAAGCAAATGGGATGAACATCACCAGCTACGCAACTGATGACAGTGTGAAGGAGGCAGGTGAACTTCAGAAGCTTCATAGTTGGGGGGACACCACAGAAAAGTCCCTTCCTCACACCCCATGCTGTAAGCAGTCGGCCCGGCCTCCGCCATTTTAATAGCAGCTTCATATTTATGGCTGCTGGTAACTATTAAAAAAGTTCAGGCCTCTGGAATAAAATGGCTGTGGTTTGGCCATCAGAGGACCTCTAACAGTTGCTGAATCCCACCCAGGAGACATGGCATGAATGAAATGCCACAAAGGAATGCAGGGTGATTAAGCAGCAATTGGACTTGCTATCTTCCTGGTCTCACCCGTGACCAGCACAACAAAGGACTCACAGCATCAATCCTACTTAGCACATTCCTCTCCCTCCGTAATGAGATCTCCTGTCCGTGATTGAGGAACTGATCAATAGGCATTCGTAAGTACGTACAGCCGTTCCTGGCACAATGCATCTCCTCCCTAAAAACACTTAACCTACCTTTGGTGTACTTCATCAGAAAACTACTCCGTTGTGCAAACGCTGGAACACGCTTTGCATTTGCTTTTACACACCCTGGCAGCCATTGACCAGAGCCATCAAACCTTTTGTCCAACCCAGGAACTAACCATTGGAGTCTTTGTCCTAACTGATAGGAGGACTCTCCTCCACCTCAGGGCACATTTTACCAATAAAGGTAGGCCCTGGCCTCATTCAAATCATGCAAGCCTTCTGGCTTCTCCTTTAGGGTCACTTCCCTAAGCCACTTGCTCTCTTGGCCAAGGATGCTGGCATTCAAAGATACTCTTTTCCTCCATGGATTGGACCCCTTCTCCAGGATAGGTAGATATACTTACTCCCTCTATCTCTATTCCCAATTTCTGACTACATTTCTTAGGACTCTGTGTGTGTGTGTGTAATTATTTTCCCCCAAGTAACTTTGTGTGTATGTGCATGAAGCCTTGTTCTTAATAAAAGTTATTGTTTGATATTAAGCACCAGACTCGCTTTGCTTATTGGGATTGGGACCCCATAGACACAGGTGATTCGATTCCAGTTACCGCCTCTCGTATAGCTATCTTTCTTGCTAGCTAATTCCCCCCATAAATTGTATTTATGCAAGGAGAGCACTTCAGGTAACAATGCCTCAGAAACAAAACACAAGATCCAGGTATGGTTTAAATTATGGTTTTATATAACAACAGGTCTGCACACACTTCTTTAAGCCATTTCCTTCCTATTTTACGGTGTGCTTCCTATCTACAGGTAGCCTGCGCAGGCTATAAACATTTGTGGCAAACTCAGCCTGGCTCAGGCTTCAGCATGGCGTTGATGCTGTGCTTTATTTTCCCCTTGCCTATGCACCAAATGTGTGGGGAGATATTGAGCCACACCACTGTTCTCCTGAGCCAGTCATAGTTAAGATATAATAATGTCATCCAGAACAAAGGGGCCCTTCATTGATACCCTGGATCTGATCACTGATGAGGGCCTCGTTTAGGTCACCTCCTCTTATCTTTGGATGTTGCAGGATGCTTACCCCTTCTTCCCTACAGTTCTACATCTTACAATGCAATTGAAAGCAGAGTTACAACATTCTAAACCCACTGATTTCAATGGATTTATAACTTTACTTAGGGTCACACTGAAAAACCTGCATTATTCTTACCAACTTTAGGTCGTATCTAACCAATAAACAGTGGATCAGGTTTATATAATCCTCTTGAGTAATAAGAAGCAGATGAAAAATATGCCCTTCTTCTGGCTAGCATTGCCAGCCTCCAGGTGAGAAAAACAATATACAGGAGGCGCCTCCACCTGACAAAGAGCAAATATAACAGAACAAACTGTATGTGGAGGGAAAAATGAGGCCTGGAGAGCTCATGGAATTACAACTGATCTCTGTATGACTTATATCAATTCCCCTGGACAAGATGGCTGCTTTAGAGGATGAACTTTATGACATTATACCCCATTGCAATCTCTCCCTTCCACAAATTTGGCCGACTCTAGGCTCTACCCCCCAAATACTCAGGAATTTCTTAACCTGCATTGGCAATCCTACTCTTGGACAACTTGAGAACGGGCCAAAAATTCCTATTCAATCTCAAGGCAACTGACCAATCCCAAATTTTTGTACACAAGTCTAGGAAGGATTTTGTCCCCCCACTCTGACCCTCCAAGAAATCTTGACTGACATTGCTACTATCAGTCAATCAACCTTCATTTATATCCCACTCGAAATCTGCTTGATGTTATATACAGCTGTTTATATTCAAGATTGGTCTGCAAATATCATTTAATACCAACCACCTTGCAAAAATTGCTCAGGAAAATTATTCTCTCCTACTGTTTAGAAAATGATTTTGTTTGCCTGTCAGAAAAACATACTGTTCCATAACAAGGAGTGGATAAGTAGAACTTTTTAAGACTGGTGAAAATTAATCTAATTAATGCAATCATAGTTTGAAGAGTTTCAGAAAACCGTGTAGTTGTCACCATGAGAGCTTAATCTATCAGAGTCCTTCCATGAATTCTTCATGCTTAAGCTTAATTAAGCATAGCACTTAATTAACAGAACCAAATCCTCCCAGACCGGGTCAACACCCTTCCTCACAGAAAAGCTGGCCTGGATTTTAACTAGAGATGAACACGAACCAGAAAAAAAATGAACCATGTGGTTCGTGGTTCGTCAAATTTGATGAACCACAAACTTTCATGAACCTGCCCCCGGTTCGCAAACTGGTTCGTTTGGTTCATGAAAATGTCACATCCAGGTCAGAAAATCATCACTTCCAGGTCAGCAGAAGGTCACTTCTGGGCCAGCAGAAGGTCTGCAGGAAGTCCATCCCCTGTTGCCTAGGAAACTGATTGATCAGCACCAGGCTGTCTGCAGTGACGAACCAAAAAATGAACCAAATGAACCAGCCTAAAGTTCGTGGCGGTTCATCAGAAATGGGTTCTGATGAACCACTGGTTCACGAACCACGAACTGGCCTGGTTTGTCATGAATGTTGGTTCGTATTTTGGTTTGTGCCCATCTCTAATTTTAACACAGATATACGCCCAAGCAAACTTTCCCAGAAAGTGATACTTTTAACATTTCACATGAGACAATAGCCCTATAAACACTTACTCAGCACTATGAGCCACACACCAGTCAAGAGAGAAGATAAACTGCTGCCCCAGGGCTTGAAGGAGGAAATGGAACAAACACAGAGACCCAGTAAAGTCAATGCAGTAGTGAAGTTTAGTGAAAAGGAAACATGCAAAGAGTGATGGAACAGACTTGCAAGCTCCTTAGGCCCTGGGAGGTCAGAAACCCCTGCAGGCATACCAGGTCTCCACCCAAAGAGGATTCCCCCTTTCCCAAAGGGGGGGGGGGTATCAAAATCAAACATTTGTAACTGCTGCCACCAGAAAATCTGAGTATCTCCCGCTAGACTGACTTGCACTACTTGCCCTCCATAGCCATTTAGAGATGCTGCTTAAATGCATTCCATTTCTCAAGGGAAGCTGAGCTCGCCTGCTGCCTCTCCCATTCACTGCTCTTTGGATAGCAAGACTGAACAGGCATGGCGTATTTATAGATATCAGGCTCAGAGCATTCAAAATAAAAGAAAGTTTAATTCACAAAATTAAAATGAGTACACATGGGAGTTCAACATCAGGCTAAGTGAAGATACACACAAAAAGGTGAAAATACCTCTTACTCTAACCTCTATATTTACTCTAGCAATGTTGTTACTAGGATAGTCCAGCAACTCTGGAAGTTGCAGCATTTAAAAATCCTTCATTGCCTTAGTTCTTGGAGTTGGGATTTCTCCCCATTGTCCCTTGCCATGTAGACCAGATGGAGTCCCTAGGTTAAGGTTCATGAAGCCCTGGCTCCCCCTAACTGGCTGGAGCCTATGAGACCCTCAGTCTACTGCCTCTTCACAATTTCTCTACTCATTTCAGGAGAGGATTAAGTGGAAAAAGCTATATACCACAGTAGGGTGGGACCAGATATCTCTGGCATATAACCTCCATTCAAATGAATGAAATATAGTTCAGCCATGTTATACAAACAGCAATGTAGAAACAGTATCCATTTTAGTTGCTAATGAGCTGGAAATAAGGCAGCTCAGCAGAGCCCATTCACTTGAATGAGGGGGATTTGCTGGGGAGCCCCATAATTACATCTCCAGCCCCTCTTTCTCTGAAAAGCCGATATGATTCTCCATGCATGTGTTTGTAACCCAGCACGAATTGGCCTTGGATTGCAAACGGTGTGTTTATGCATCCCTGGAAAATGTTCAATGTATGATCATGGTAGGCAGCCCAGCAACAGAAGAGCATTAAGACTGGCTGACAGAATGTAGAAGTCCATCTTAAGGTGCTTAGCAGGAGCTGACCTCATCTGGAATATCAGCAAAGGGCAAGGCTCTTCCTTTCAAGCCAGCAACAGTGGCTGTTCTATTATCTTTAACTTGCTGGTCGTGACTAGCCCCTGGTATTTAAAGTGCACGCTGCCCACTCTGTGGGCGGTCTCATCAGCCACTCTGCTAACTCTGCATTAAAACCAACTCCTGTCGAGTCCAGCTCAGTGGGGGCTGAAATACAGTGTGATGGTTAAGTGCCTTCTGCAGTATGCTTCCCAGTTCCCCAAGTTCATCTCCAGAGGCACAAACTGTAAAATGGAAAAGTGGAACAAGAAAAAATTAATAACTGTAGGGAAGATTAATCCATAAATATTGTATTTTTGATATGACGTTTAAAACAAGCATGATTTAAACATTGGTCTTTTACTCTCTATTAGTCATTTTGGCTATGCGGATTACAATATTGTTATGTGCTGAATTACATACAAGCTGGTGAATAAAATGATAAAGTGATCTGGCATTTTATCACGAATGTAGCCCGTTTCACCCTAACTCTGTTGGCTGATTGGATGATGCAGTTTTAAACCATTTTTTACTGTGAGGTGATATAGATTAAGGGAGTAGGTAACGTTTTGTTTACATTGATTCATAATTGCTTTCTGCACAAATGTGGCTGCATATCCCTTGAGTTTTAGGGACGCCATTTTAAAAAAAATATTTCCAATGGAATGTTGGTTGGTCATCCATAATTTATACAAATAATTGGGGAAATCATTAGTATTAATAAGTGTAACTGAAAAATATGCACGGCTATGCATGTCTATATTTTTAACGATGTTTGAGAATACAGAGAATTGAAATCCCTGCTGCTTTGCATAGAATTTTGGAGAGCAGTTCCACAAGCGAGGCCGCTGTTGCAGGCATGGCAAGGAAAACCAATAGGCATTTTGATGCAAGATTCAAAATTCTTGCTATTATTCTGGCTCTCCCTTCTGAACTGTCCAGTGGGCTCTGTGATGAATTGAAAAATGTTTACCTTTGTTTCAATGTGAGTTGGAACTGTGACTTCCTGCCACTTCTACCCTTCAGCTGAGTCCATCAGGTTTTGACTAATCACATGCAAAATGCAGGGATGGGAGGATCATTTTCCTGACAGCTACAATCAGCTCAGTACTTGCTTTGCTTCCCCGCTTTTCCTACTCTTACCTCTTGCAGATTATCAAACCACTGAAGATTAAATTCAATTTAGGCCAGTTTTGAACCTGAATACCAAAACATTTGAATTGGCATTCTGAACCAGGGTATGTAGGTCAATTCCTTTGAAGTCTTAAACTGTTTGATATGACTACCTTGGGGTCAGGTAGCAATTTTCCACAGACCAGTTTGGCTAGGGTTCCTGGAGGTGTTTTGCCATCTTCTGGGCATGGAGCAGGGGTCAATGGGACAGTCGGGGAGGGGGAGTTGTGAATTTCCTGCATTGTGCAGGGGATTGGACTAGATGACCCTAGAAGTCCCTTCCAACCCCATACGTCTGTGATTCTATGATTCTATGAAACATGGTCCATTCCCTTTCTCGGGCACTTATGTATATGTGATTCTCTTGCTACACATCTATCAACTTAGGATCTTGCAAAGTTAATAATGAATCTTGTGCACCCTTCATGTTTTGGGGTGGGGTGGGCACATTGCACTTACAAGTTTCTTGTGATCCTACGATCCAGAGAATAACATAAACATAGTTTTTGATGGTTTAGATGGGTAGCCATGCCAGTCTGTAGTCGAACATCAAGATATGAGTGGCACCTTAGAAACCAATAGGGTTGCCAACTCTGGGTTTGGAAATTCCTGGAGATTTTGGAGGTGGAGCCTGTGATGGGTAGGGCTTGGGGAGGGGAGGGACCTCGGTGAGGTATAATACCACAGATTCCACCCTCCAAAACAGCCATTTTCTCCATACAAACTATTCTCTATGGCCTGGAGATCAGTTGTTATTCCAGATCTCCAGCTGCCACATGGAGGCTGGCAACCCTAGATACCAACAAAACTTTCAGGGTGTAAGCTTTCAAGAGTCAGAGATCCCTTTTTCAAACTCTTCTTCTGACTCTCGTTTTAGATGCTTTCAATGCTTTTTCTGTTTTGATGCTTCACTGGCTGTATGTGTGTGTGAAGTGTGTGGCAACCCCACAGGGTTTTCAAGGCAAGAGACAAACAGAGGTGGTTTGCTATTGCCTGTCTTTGTGTAGCAATCCTGGGCTTGCTTGATGGTATCCCATCTAAGTACTGACCAGCGCCAACCTTGCTTAGCTTCCAAAAACCAATGAGATCAAGCTAGCCCAGGACATCCAGGTCAGGACACTTTTCAAGTTATCTCATTAATTTTTGGGCAAAAACTCCAGACAAAGTTGATTGCTTGTTTTACATAGATTAGATTCAGCCGATTTTTCTGCAGGTAAAAGAGGAAAAGAGGGTTCCTTTGACCACAGAAAAGGTTATGCTGGGGATCATGAGACTTGCATATACAAAATCCAAGTGTGATGGGAGCTGTAATAAGGAGGGGAACTGGATGCATGAAAAAGCTGCCTGGATCCTACCCAGTGTGTGCTGTTACTCCATTATCCCCAGGGATATACAAAACATTACCTATGATTTCTGCAGATGTCTGTGCATTTTCAAAAGGCAGCATTGCATTTATTTATGCATAAAAGGGGATGTGTAATTTTTTTCTGGAGTAGAATTTTCTAAAAGCTAAACTGCAAGTTAATTCCTTAGCATCAGTGTGTATCATTCCCATTCAAGGGGCTGACTGCCTTGTTATTCGCACATGGTGCTTTGCTGTCGCCTGACATTATTCCTCCTCACAGCAAGCTATTATCATTTTTTTCATGGGTAAACACTCACTAGCTTGTTTGATGCTGACCATTAAAGTTGCTTATTGTTCATGGTTCTCTCCACTTGCTCAAATGAATGGACATTGCATTCTAACGTACCAATCAATTGACTGATAGATATCTTTCTGTTCAGAAACCTATGTCTGTTCAGAAACTTAGTGCTGTGTACTAAACAGCACTTTATAGTTGTGAAAGTGAATTTTTTTTGCTTTGGGGACTGAAATCCACAAATATGCTACACTGCCACAAATTGCTTAAAGGTACAAACTTTTTTCTCACACAAACTGTATATATTCCAGTCAAGTAGAACAAGTGATCATCTGCGAACAACACTTTAAAAAAAAAGAAAAGAAAGCTATTCCCCTATGCTTGCAACTAATCTTCTTTTAAGACATCTTTAAGGGAACAGACATTATGCAATCTCATAGTAGCTGCATTCTCACAATATTGTACAGATCATTAGAATGAATGAGATTCATTCCACTCAGCTTTTTCACTCAGTCTCCATTCCCCTCCATACCACAACCCCTTCTCATAAGACTGTTGTCCCTGCAGATCACACCTGGTGTAGCATTTTTGGTGGTCAAAAGGGACTCCTTTTTTACAAGCCAAACATCCGGTTGAATTCTGCCCTTTATCTGCAGTATCTGTATTCTAATTATTTTATGTCCAATTGTCTTCATTTTTGCAAGCCAACGAATCATGTATATGAAACATTAAGACTATAAAAGAAATGATGCAGTGTGGTACAGAAAAAAACAACTTCAGTCTTAAATTGAAGATACCAACGGGCAATTTGCAAGAATAGTAGTACTGATAGAACCAACTGAAATTAAAGAGATTGGTGGTTTTTCCACAGAAAGCTACTGTGAAAATAGGGGTGTGAATTCCAGAATTTCCAAGCCAAAAACAAAAATTGCTATATCGGGTAGTTACTGTGATTTTCTAGAATGGTCACACAAAGCCAAGATTCTTAGGCATTACAAAAACACACATGCATGAAAAATCCATGTTTTTTTGTGTTCAGGTGCTTACTGCCACCACCACCACCAGCAATAGCAGCAGCAGGAGGCTTTGATTCTACTAGTTTTCCAGGCCGTGGCTCGGGGAAGGCAGCTCTGGGCCAGTGCATACCAGGCTCAGGGCTAGTCAGAGCTGGGGTTCTGGCTTGCCCCTTCTTCTTCCCTCCCTCCTTTATGGGGGTTGGGCCCTTTTTTGTTCTGCATGTAGGATGGCTACAAATGCCCCTATTCAGGGGCCCATAGAATTGTTCCCCTTGGTCCAATTTCATTGAAACTTGGAGAATCTTTAGTGGGCATGCACTAGTAGCTCTTTGGCAATTCTAGTGACATTTGATTGATTGATTGATTGATTGATTGATTGATTGATTGATTGATTGATTGATTGATTGATTGATTGATTGATTGATTGATTGATTGATTGATTGATTGATTGATTGATTGATTGATTGATTGATTGATTGATTGATTGACAGCCATTCTACCTCCCCACCCCCCGAATATTTTCCCCATAGGATATAATAGCAGAGCTGCAGTTCTCCTTCCCTCCCTTCTTTGAGGAGATATGGACCTTTTCTCTTCCAAGTCTGCAGCTCTGCAACTATGATGGCTGGGGCCACCTTATGCAGGGGCCCATTGAATTGGACTCCTAGATCCAATTCACTTGCAACTTGTGGGGAGGGGGGGAGTTTTTTACTGGACAGCCAGCACTAACTCCCCTGCCATTTTCTTTCTTTCTTTCTTTCTTTCTTTCTTTCTTTCTTTCTTTCTTTCTTTCTTTCTTTCTTTCTTTCTTTCTTTCTTTCTTTCTTTCTTTCTTTCTTTCTTTCTTTCTTTCTTTCTTTCTTTCTTTCTTGTTCAATAGCTAGCCTTTCTCACTGAGACTCAAGTCAGATTACACAGTGTGAGATTAGTACAGTCAATATCAAGGACATTTCCATAAACAATGTCATAGGGTAAATAAATATAAGTTTACAAAGACATGGCATTAAGAAGAATCCAATACAGAGTTGAAGAAATGCTGAAACAGAACATAAGCTATTTTAGGACTGATATTAGACAACATGAAGCACAGGTAGCCCATAGGAGCACATATTTAAGGCAACAGATAGTCGAAAGGCAACATAGTGGTGAAGTCTAAGGTCCATAACTCATTAGTGAAACATATGAGACCCCCTCTCTACAATACAGCCCTCCTATCTAAGTAAAAAGCCTTTTTGAATAATTCAAACTTGCATTGTTTCCAGAAAGCCAGGAGAGTGGGGGCTCTCTTGACCTCCTCAGGCAGGCCATTCCACAGGATAGGGGCCACCACAGAAAACGCCCATGTACAGGCTACAATTGATTTTGCCCATGTGCACAGTGGCACCTGAAGGAGACCCTGTTCAGAAGATTGGATTTTGGTGTCTTTAGCTGAAAAACAGCCACTACAGCCAAATATGTCCCCTCCTCCACCATAGGGAATAATAAAACCTGAATAATTCTGGAATCCCAGAGAAACCCAAACCTGAATCCCAAAATGATACCAGGGATCCTGAGTATCATTGAATACTGATATTTATGCCCTTCCCAAAATCCAAATCTAACCCTCACTAATTTTTTTCAGATATATAAGGAACTGGAAATAAAACCTTAATTGCATGTTTTGAATATGCCTAGGATGTTGGGCAGGGGGGGGGAATATACCCTAAAGTATTGATTGACCTAGGGCCAAACAAATCTTCTTGTCCTTTTCTAAACTCTTCATACATAACCCTACATCACCCAAAAATGTTTGTAGAAGAGAGATGGCAAACAACATATGGAAGAGTTTAGCCACATTGTTTGATGCAATGCTCAATGGACTGGAAAGAGTTTAGATGGTCCTTGATCATGCAAATGCTAGGAGATGAAACTGAATCCAGTATATATGTATAGAGCAGTATAGATCAGCAGATTTTCCATAATTATTTAGTGGGGGGAGGGGGGAATCCGAGCAAAATTACTGGCAGATGTTAATTCCATTTATGATAAAATTATTTTTGCTTTGCATTTAGAGTTCCCCAACAGCCTTTCTTTTCCAGGAAGCAGATTTTTAACCACACACAAACCATCTATGATTGCTAGAAATGTATTTATTCAAGAAGAAGAGTATGGGGAGATATCATGTCTCTTTTTTTTAAAAGAAAAGCTGTGGAGGGGATCTCATTCCTTTCATTCGTCTGTCTTCATTCACAAGTACCCTGGGAGGATATGTTCCAGTTATTCAAACCATCTCCCAGAATTACTCACATGAACAAGTTTCTGGAATATCTATCTACATTTACAGGAACAAGATGACTCTCACAAAAATACTTTCAGAGTATGCACGTTCTGCTCTGCCTTGGCTGTACCATAAAGTGCTAGCAGGGCTGCCATGCATGGTATGGTTAATGGTACAATCTCATCAACTTCCCTTTCTCTCAGCACAACGGAGGAAAGTTGTGCAGAGAAGCAGGCTGAGAAGGAGTAGGGCACAGGGGTCCTGGAAGCTGGACGGATTTTGAAAGGCACCATTCGCTGATCTTCTTGAAAGAAAAGTAGGCAAAAGTGGATAAAAGCACATAAATGCACTCAGAACAAGTAATGCCCCATAATGACTAAACTGCACATCTACAAAATCACTTTGAGGTTTATTATTCCCACTTCCAAAAGTCTCGGCAGGTGGGATGGTAGGGGACATGAGGAGAAGCAAAAGAAGGGGGGGTGGGAAATCACAGCTCTCCATTCTACGTGCCAGTTAAGCATCCCACAAAACAGATTTTACTGGAAGGCTGTAGTGTGAGATTAGGTTGATATACAGAACAGATAGCATGGATAAACACCAGGGTGGAACTATTTGGCCCTTGCTTCACAGAAATACAACCATACAATACAGACATGACCCAGATCAGCTCAAAATATCTGACAGGACTGTGATGCTGATGAGGTTCTGAACACAGATTGGGGACCCACTATGCTTATGAGCACACTTCTTCCCTTTGTTCCCATCACAAACTCTTACATCAACAAATACTGCCCACAGAAGATTAGCCTCTATGTACCAATTTACAAATGCAAGTTGATTTTATGTAGAAGCTGCCTTAGAATCATAGAAACATAGAGCTGGAAGAGTCACAAGTGCCATCTAGTCCAACCCCCTCCACAATGCATGAAATTCACAGCTATCTCCCCCTGTCACCTTCCCCAATGACCCCTGCTGTATGCATAGAGGAAAGCAAAAAACCACCAGGATCCCTGGACAATCTGGCCTGGAGGAAAATTCCTTCCTGACCCCAAAGTGGCAATCAGCATGTAAGAAGGAGCCATAAGAACCTAGCACCAGCTCATCCCTTCATGCCCTCCCTCTTCTGAAATGTGTACATTCATATGGAGTCATAGAATCATCATTGCTGACAGGCGGCCATCTAGCCTCTTCTGAAACACTGCCAAGGAAGAAGAGCCCACCACTTCCTGAGGAAGCCTGTTCCACTGAGGAACTGCTCTGTTAGGAAGTTCTTCCTAATGTTTAGCCGAAAACTCTTTTGCTTTAATTTTAACTCCAACCTGGTGGGGCAACAGAAAACACCTCCGCTCCATCCTCTATGTGACAGCCCTTCAAATATTTGAAGAAGGCTATCATATCAACTCTCACTCACCTCCTCTCCAGGCTAAATGTGCCCAGCTCCTTCAACCTTTCCTCATAAGTCTTGGTGTCCAGACACCTCATCATCTTTGTTGCCCATCTTTGGACAGGTTCCAGCTTGTCAACATTCTTCTTAAACTGTGGTATTCAAAACAGAACACAGTACTCCAAGTGAGGTCTAATCAGAGCAGAGTAAAGCGATACCATCACCTCATGTGATCTGGACACTATATTTCTGTCGATACAGCCTAAAATAACATTTGCCTTCTTAACTACAGCATGACATTGCTGACTAGACATGGGCACGAATTGAAATACAAAGCAAATTTCATCATGAAATAGGTTGTTTTATGTGTTGTGAAACAGCATTTAGTGGGGGCATGGTTATCACGAAATTATCATGAAATACATTACTTTGGGGCCTGTTTCCTTAGCTTCATGAATGATTCGTAATTGCAGACAGGCTGGTGCTGATCCATTGATTCCCTAGGCAACAATGGGCCCAGACCTTTCGTTGCCATTGGAAACCCCAATCATAGCCCACTTACCCTTGACTGGCAGCTCTCCTAGCCATCACAGACCTCCTGTTCTGATCTATGTCTGGGTTTTGCTGGGATTAAAGTGAGAGAATGTGTGGAAGGATTTGGGATTGTGCATTTGCCTGCTGCTGCTTTAAAGAGACTGAAAGAAGCCTCTTATTTCCAGCTCTTGGCCTTGCTGTGGGAAGGTGTTTGGGTGAGGGTGCCTTTTTTCCTCCACCCCACCCCACCCCACCCCTCACTCTGTCTTCCCAGTCCAGCTCTACCACGGATGGTCCTTTGTCCTTCTCTGATCCAGCAACTCCCAGTCCCCATTTCAGTTATGCACTCTGGCAGCACTTCCCTTCCCACCCTTCCCAATCAACATATTGCAAACTGGGAGGGTGGGTGGAGGAGAGCCTGCTGAAGTCTTCCTGAGAGTTTGGCATCTCCGGGTATGAAGTGGGTCGTTGGAATGCCCCGGGTTCTGACACATCACAAAACTAATGAATCGTTTCTGCAAACGTGTCAATTTCATGAAGTTTCATGATTTGCAATTCGTAGATCGTGTCGAAACACAAAACTCTCATTTCAGGCTTTTTCCATTTCACGCACATGTCTATTGCTGACTCAGGTTCAGTGTACAATCTACTAAGACCCCTATATCCTTTTCACATATACTACTGCCAAGATAAGTCTCCCCCATCCTATCAATATGCCTTTGATTTTTCCTACCGACATGCAGAACTTTACAATTATTTCCGTTGAAATTCATTTTATTAGTTTTAGTCCCATATTCCAGCCTGCCAAGATCACCTTGAACCTTACTTTTCTCTTCTACTGTGTTTGCAATCCTCCCAATTTAGTATCATCTGCAAGTTTAATGAACATCCCCTCTGTTCTTTTAACAAAGTCATTAATAAAGATGTTGAACAACACAGGGCCCAGGACAGATCTCTGAGGCACTCCACTTGTCACTCCTCTCCAAGATGAGGAACCATTAACAAACACTCTTTCGGTGCGATCTAATGATAACATTTGATTTATATACCACTCTTCAGGACAACCTACTCAGAGTGGTTTACACGCACTCAGAGCAGTTTATAAAGTATTTTATTATTATCCCTCAACAATCACCCTGTGAGGTGGGTGGGGCTGAGAGAGCTCTGAGAGAGCTATGACTGACCCAAGGTAACCCAGCTGGCTTCAAGTGGAGTAGTGGAGAATCAAACCTGGTTCTCTAGATTAGAGTCCAGCTGCTCTTAAACACTACACTAAACTGGCATCGATCTGCTAGTTACAAATCCACCTAACAGTAATAGGATCCAAATCACATTTTACCAACTAGTTATGGGTAAACTCTTGGATTGTGGACTGGACTCTAGGACGGTTAGATGAATACAGAACGGGCTGGATAAGTGCATCAAAAGAGCAGTTCTCAATGGCATCACATCTGATTGCAGGAAGGTGTCCAGTGGAGTGCCACAGTGCTTAATCCTGGGCCCAATGCTTTTCAATCATACTATATAAAAGAGTAGGCTTGTTCCAGATGATTCACTTCCTACTCTGGTACACCACCAGAGGGCGCTGCCACACAGGGAAGCCCAGGTCCCTCCAGACAGCATGCCATGGTGGAAAGCCCAGTCCAGGATCAAGAGGGGAGCAGGTGGCAATGCCCACCCCCAGCCTTCACCCAGCTGGGATCAGGAGCAGAGCAGGTGGCAATGATGTGCCCCCTTCACACAGCCAGGATTAGGCATGGAGCAGGCAGTAATGCATGCCCCTCTTCAACCCACCAGAATCAGGCATAGAGCAGATGGCAATGCCTGCTCCACCTTCACAGCTGGGATCAAGAATGGAGCAGGTAGCAATGCCCACCCCCCCACACACTTTCACCCAGCTGGGATCAAGCACAGAGCAATGCTCCCCCACTTCAACTGGCCAGGATTAAGCACGGAGCAAGCGGCAATGCCCGCCACTCTTCACCCAGCTGGGATGAGGAGCAGAGCAGGTGGCAATGCTCACCCTCTCCCCCTTAACTAATAAAAGAGAGGAGAGAATTTGAGATTTTTTAGTTGAGACTTGCTATGTAGATGCCTCTGAATTCCTTTAGTGCCTGACAAGGTTGGAGAACTTCATTTAGTGATGTTGCCATCTTCACCAGTGATGTTTTCCAAGTTCAAAGTTACCCACCTTGCAATGCTTAATTTCTCTTGATTCAACCACCCAACTCTCATCCATCATCTCACAAGGCCATATTGAAGAAGAGTGGGGCAGATAAGCCTATCAGAAGCTTAAAGATCCATCTGCCATGGCTGATTACTTTCCACTCCTTGGGGAAGGAGGCGATGTAGTGGCAAGAGTTAGTGGGGAGGAGGCAGACAGCATAGGCAGACCACATGGGCAGCTGTGCATGGGTGTGCACATGCATGCACATATTTTGAGAGATTCCTGCCAAAGGCTCATGAACGCCCACAGAACATTTGTGAATATTTGAAAGAGATGCTAAAAAAAAAAAGGAGTGGTTTCATGTCAAGCACGGAGTGTTCACCTAGCAATTGTATTTTCAAATCCTGTCCAATTTTATGACATAGAAGTACGTTAACATTTGTTTTTCAAGCTGCTGTTACATACCCTGAGACAGTATTCATAGTGGTTAGAGTGTTAGACTAGAATTTGAGAGGCTCAGGTTCGAATTCCCACTTTGCCCTGGAAGCTTGCTGGGTGACTTTGAGCTGGTCATATACTCTGAACCTAACTCACCTCACAGGGTTGTTGTGAGAACATAATTGAAGAGAGGAAAATGATGTAAGGGCTTTGGGAGGAAAGGATGGAGTATTAATTAATTAATTAATTAGATACCCTATAAACTAAAGTAGATAATATCTACGGTAGTAAAGAAATGGCATTGGTAAATGGGGCAAAGACTACACTGTGTTTCTGTCCCACTATTCCCCTTAAAGCAGAATCCTATGACTTAAAACAACAACACAAAATGGGCTTTGAGTATTTGTTTACATTGATTTAAAAAAAACACAGTTCAGTTGGATGCTCATGGTATTCCTACACAGGGCTTACTGAATCCAGAGCTTGTCTTTACAGCTCTAGCTGCTACTCAATTTTAATAGTTACTTCATTCACCTTGCTAAGAAATCTGTCAAAAGAGATAGAAAAAAACAGAAAGAGGTGGGTGGGATGTGTACAAACGCATTCTTTCAAATAGCATATGTCAGGAAGAGGGAGGATGAGATGCCGAAAGTGAAGATGTTCAATATGACAGGCATAACCTTATATGAAGCATCTGTTTCAAATGTCAAGGAGGAAAAACAAAGACATCCATTTTATCGTAATCCGTAGGAGTATTGCTACTGAGGGAGGGGAAGATCACACACTATCCATAGATGGCCTTCACCCCCCCTGCTGATTCCACATATATTATCACTACCACCAGATCTCCCATCCCTGCTGTTTCAACCTTGTTTCAATTTTGCTTCTCCCTTGTGTGAATTGAACCTGCTATTTTTTTTTTACATTAACTCCCTTTTTTTGTTTTCCCACACTGAATTTTTCCCATGAAACATACCCATTTTCCAATACTGTTTGTGCACCAATGAATTAGCATTATATATGGCTTATAGGTCCAGCAGTGCACATGATACATATAAATTGCACAGAAAAATAATTCAGCATGCACATACAGTAGAAGTGAATCAACACAACGGAGAGACAAAAGGACTTTTGATTAAAAACAGAAACAAAGATTAGGGAGCTTTGAAAGAGTGGAAGAACTAAGAATTTGGGCTGTTCTGCGGAAGAGGATAAGAAGCTGGAGTAGACATTGGAGGATATGGTTGTAGCCTGCAGACCAGAACTGCTCTGCTGGCACAAACTTGTGCTACCATCAATACCGTATGCTTTACCAGACGATCAGGCTGCTGATGGCATCCCCCAGTCTATACATACGACCAAATTCCACAGTGGATTCCCTCTTTTTGTTGCCCCCTTGTGTGATTTGAACCCCGGGGCCTCTATTTTTGCACCATTCTCTGTTTCCTCATCCTGAAATTGGTCCTGTGAAATATATATATATATATATATATATATATATATATATATATATATATATATATATATATATATATATATATATATATATATATATAAATATATATATATATTAAAAATATCTAAATCCCATGCAAATAAATGTCTTGTAAACAGTGTTTTAAAAAATTAACAAATCAGGAGCCCAAGCTAAGAAAAGGCACAAAATGAACAATTTTGCAACAACAGCATACAAAAAAGCCCAAAAAAAACCCAGAAAAGGGGAATGTTTGTACATCCCTTCCTGCTGCCATATCCCTGAATCACACTGTTGTAGTCCTAGTGTACCACAGCATTTCTCTTTTCTTTCATTCATTATTAGGATGCATACCTAGAAAAAAAATGCTCCCCTTGTACCTTTAATTAAGTCTTAACAAATGCACATGGTCAAAGTGACTGGAATGGAATTGCTGGTGGAAGGCTGAACTTTGCGGTGTGCTGGGAGATGCATCTTAGTGATGAACGAGATGTCGCACAAGCATTGCCTTTAGGCTACGTTATACCTTAACAGACCATCACGGAAACTCATTTTAACAAAGAGCAGCTTTATTTCCCCTACATCTCAGCCTGATTCTGTTCACTGCTATTAATGCAATTAAGCGCTCAAAGATCTAGTTATACGCTGCCTTCACGTTGCATAATACCAGCCAGTGGGAAGTCCCTGGTTTTCATTACTGAATAGCTTCTGCAATATGGTGGGATTGTGACTTCAGGAAAGGGCTTCTAACAGCACGAGGCAGCTTGATTAGGATTTCTGAGCCCAGTGGGAAGGCTTTACAGCGCACATATCTTCAACGATATTCGGCTTTGCATCCGAGGGATTATTGTAACATGATCCTCTCCAATCAAGCTAAATCGATTTAGAAGGCATGGCTGCTTTTAGATGCTGATTAAACTCAGATCCTATTGCAGCAGTTCTCTCTCACACTGGACTGTCCAGACTAAAGGTCAGATAACTAATATTTCCACTGTTACAGAATGTCAGAAATTATTTCGGCGAGATGATTTATGTAAACTATATTCAAGAATGGACATGATTTGGGATGGATTTGCTCTAACTGAAATGTATGTCTCTGGGGGAGCAATTAAATAGGGTTGGCACTTTTATTCCAATTCTACATTTGAAATGTGGTGCTGGAGGAGAGTTGGATTCTCCCTAGAAGCCTGAATTCTCCCTAGAAGCTAAAATGACAAAACTGAGGATATCATTCTTTGGTCATATCATGAGAAGACAAGATTCTCTGGAAAAGTCAATAATGCTAGGAAAAGTAGAAGGTAGTAGGAAACAAGGAAGACCTAAAACGAGATGGCTTGACTCAATAAATGAAGCAATGTCCTCCAGTTTGCAAGATCTGAGTTAAGTCTTAATGATAGGACGTTTTGGAGGTCTTTCATTCATAGGGTCGCCATAGGTCGGAGGCAACTTGACAGCACATAACGCACACACACATACACATGTAATTCATTTAGTCTTAAAAGTTGACAAAGTCCTTAGATATATGGACTGGGAATGGAGGAATTTGATTTCAGGATAAATGATTCTTGGCACCCATCATCCAATATTAATCTCCCTTTCCAGGATACTAAAGGCTTGATAAAGGCTCAAGGATTTTAACTCCTTAGCTCTTATCTATTTTCCTCACCCACCCCTGCCTTTGACTGATGCTCAACTGCCTTCAACATTCTGTAGCAGTTAGCATATGGTGAGTGCTCATTGGTCCCTTTGGGGGAGAATTCTTCTGTTCAGTTTGCAAAAAAATGGTTTCTTTGCATTTCTGGAAAACACACAGAAACACTGCTAAATCTGAATCCATTCACAAATTCAGAACAATGGACAAACACACACACAGGCTGAATAGGGATATAAGATTCTTGTCTCACTAATTTTCTGAATGTTCTCCTCTGTTTTAAACAAGCCGATTACATCTTTCATTGTACCTTTACTTCCTGGCTCTCTTCTCTGCTACCCCCCTCCCACATTATAAGGGCTCAGGGATCTCCATTCCTCCTTGTATCTGACAAAGCGAGCTTGACTCAAGAAAGCTTATATCCTGGAAAACTAGTGCTACTGGACTTGAATCTTGCTCTTATACGGCACTTCCTGAACATGCAAAACCCCTATTGTTGTGTGTGGTTGATCTTGTTTCACTGCCCTACTGATAAGGCCTTTTCCATGTATTTTAACATTGGAAAAAACAAGTTGGGAGGGGGCATGAGGAACGGGGAAAATCTCCCCTCATCCACTCTCCCCCCTGCAGGATACTATATAAACTCCTAGGAATTTAAGCAAGCCGCCTTCCACATCTTCTTCATACAAACTATTTTTTTCTGTACATCTCAGGAGTCCCCCCCCATCCCTCCCCATATAAAGAAACCTCAGCCTTGCCTGGTGGTGGTTTTTCACTGTCCTCTTGATAGATATTTAAGTACATGGTTTGCTATTTGAAGAAACTAACTTACATCTCACAAGGAATCATTGATAAGGGAACAGGAGAGAAATCATTTGAGAATTTGCTACCTGGTTCACCTCTCCCCTTCTGGACTCTGTCATTTCTCAGGGGTTGGGCAGGCCAATTCTCTCTTTCCCTGTTTCACAACCTTGGTAATTGACTCTCAGCTAGGTTTGTTATTCTTTTTTTAGATGTAGCCATGGTTTTTTCTTGTTCTCTTTCTTCTCTTTTAAGAAAGGGTTTTTCTTTCATTTCTCTGATTTCTCTTTGTAGAGAACCACAGGGTGATTCTCTAACAGGAGGATAAGAAGGTTTGAGAAGGCATTGCCTGCCTCTGAGCATCTATAGAGTGAAATTCATCCAATACAGTTAAGATCATCAACATTTCATGACATCACAGCTGTTCAGTCAGTAGGTTGAAAAGGCTTACAGACACTGACTTCTTTAGGATCAAAATAGATCTTCTAATACAGTTGGTTTCCACAGATCCTTTCTGCTCATGGTTGCCGTTAGGATCATTTGACAAATGCCAGAGGTTCTTCAAAGGGGCCATAGTGTCGAAATAGCAGGACATCATAGCCCCTCTCTATACTGCCTTGGTCAGGCTGCACCTGGAGTATTGTGTGCAGTTCTGGAGGCCTCACTTCAAAAAGGATGTGGACAAAATCGAGAGGGTGCAGAGGAGAGCGACGAGGATGATCAGGGGTCTGGAGACTGAGCCCTACGAGGAAAGGCTGAGGGCCTTGGGAATGTTTAGTTTGGAGAAGAGGAGATTGAAGGGGGACATGATTGCTCTCTTTAAAGGCTGTCATTTGGAGGAGGGCAAGGACCTATTCCAGTTGGCAGCAGAGGGTAGGACCCGAAGCAATGGGCTTAAATTACATGCACAAAGATACCAGCTGGATATTAGGAAGAACTTTTTCACTGTCAGAGTAGTTCAAAAGTGGAATCAGCTGCCTAGGGAGGTGGTGAGCTCCCCTTCACTGACAGTTTTCAAGAAGAGGCTGGATGAATATTTGTCAGAGATGCTTTAGGCTGATCCTGCACTGGGCAGGGAGTTGGACTAGATGGTCTGCATGGCCCCTTCCAACTCTATGATTCTATGATTCTACTGGCTAAACAGCCTGCTGCATCAGGGGAAGGCACCTTGCACTGGATAGAAAAGTCTCACTATTGGGAAAATGGATCCATGGCAGTCAACCCAGTGTTTTTAAAACCCAAATTGCAGCTGTGTGGGCTTAAATATCTAGGGCTAAAAGCAGCAGAAGGATGAGAGTTTTGTAGGGGGGAAGCATGCTGAATTTAAAGATAAACACCCACTCCTTTCTCCATGTGGCACCAATCTAAATTGGAATTCACAGGGCCCCAGATTACCTGTTAAAATGTGAAGAAGAGCCAGTCTTAGGGGAGGAGCTGTGATTTATTAACAGACTTTCTGTTCGGCATGCAGAAGATCTCTGTTTCAAAACCCAACATCTCTATTTAAAAGGATGTGGAAGTCCTATGTCTGAGACCCTGGTAAGCCCACTGCCAATCTGAGTAGACAATACTGAATTTGATGAACCTACGGTTTGGCTTAGTATAAGTCAACTTTGTGTGTCCAGTCATGGATCTCTCAGCATCTCATCTGTTTCAATTTTTAATCTATTTTACTTATTTATAAAGATGCTTGCTGTTCTTGGAAGTGCGTAGGATACGGTTGCATTAATTACTGAAGTTGGACAGTAGCTATTTAAATGAGTCTCTGGTTATGAATATCACCCATAAAAATAGACTACCCATTGTGTTGACCTCTTTTCAATCTTCAGTGTGCTTCACAATTAAAAATAGCAGTTTTATTTTCCTGGAGGATTCACATTGAAGCCAGACCACCATTTCAGATGAATCTATCTGAAAAATTCTGAAACCCATATTTTACTTTTTTTATAAACACACACACTTCTATGTAATATTTTTATATTGCATGTTAGGTTTCACTAATAGTGCTATTAGTGAAACCTTGCTTTTAAAAAATGGCAGTCAAATATATGGAAAAGTAAAATTAGTGCCATGATGTGAGAATCACTGCAATGTCAACATTTCTAAATATGTTTCATTCATGAGGTATCAATTAAAAGGCCAAAGATGTACAAGCAGCACTTCTTGAATGAACTAATCAATATTCAAATTAGATATGCCAATGACTTTCAATGAATTATTTTTAGCTCTTTACAGGAGCAATACACAGCACAAGCTTGTAGACTTGAGTTAAAGATATCAAAATAAAACTAGTTAATCCTGGTGATTTGAACATCACAACCAATTTCAAGTCCTAACTCAGCTATAAATCCATGGCACGTTCTTAGCAAGTTCAACTTGTTCCAGGGACAGTTCAAAGTACATAGTCTAGAGTGAGAGTATATGAAAACCTACTTCCTTTCATTTGATGCTGGCCCAGAATTTAAGATCTTCGTTAGCAGCCTTTCTCCAAGTGCCCCTACTTTCAGGTTAGGTGGGTGTCACAGAAAAAAGACCCTCTTTATGACATCATCACATGACATCACAAACTTTCTTGATAGGGAAAACACAATTCAAACACTTCCACGTCCTTTCTGTTAACTGAGATTTTAATAGTCACTGAGTATTTGATTTTTTACTGAAACTGAAAATAATTATTGTTGATTGTTTTTATTACGTTGCTTATTTTATCATATAGTACATTTCAGAAGTGGAAAGGTCATGTATAGACGCTAAAATAAAGTCCATATAGCCTCTCTGTAACTAAAATGAAAAGAACGTGGACCTACTTTGCAGGATTCATATATGTGATAGTGAACTATAGCCCAAAGGGTGTGAAAAATCTTTTTAAAAGGAGAGAGGGGGTCATTGTAAAAAAAAGGAGGCAGCTAGAAATTAAATCAAATGAAACAGGATATAAAACCCCAAATTCTTTTCGCAAGGAATTGTATTACTTATTCATACCTTGAAAGTTATATCTCTCAAAACTGTTTACAACTCATCTGCTTAGCCTTTTCTGCTATACAGGCTGATTTGCATGCCGAGAATAAAGAAGTAATGATCACGAATTGCTAGTTGTACATATGAAATATTCCAAGTACTAAATTTAAAATGTAGTTAAAATGGTTCAAAGTCTGCTTTTATTGAACAAGTGATCAAAATCACTTATCCAGAATGCTCTACTGAAGAAAAGATTAGTGTTAGCCTAGTCAGTTTGTTGTGAACTAGCTTGTATTGGCTTTGAGCTCTGATTCTAGCAGAGACCTTTGAACCTATTACAAAGTTCTCATCCCTGCTGTTTCAGCATGAAAGCCTCTGTTTTGATTTTGCTTCTGACTTGTGTGAACCAAACCTGAGATTCTTTAGACTGGATAGCTATAAACTCCAAGCTCAAGAATGAGAGTTGAGGGACCCTGGTGAACAAAGTGCCACAAGGCCCAGGAGATCTTAGTGACCAGGAGAGATTCATGGGGGTACTTAAACACCCACTGGTTTAGTTCACATCATATTTACTAGTCATGAAGAGGATTTTTGATGGACTATTCATCTGTTTGTAGATCCATTTGTGGCTATTTGGCAGGCTGCTTCACCATATTCCTTCTTAACAGTGCTGCAACAGAGTGCAATCAGTTTTCTTACATGTGCATTCGTATACAACTTGATGGAGTCCTACTTCCCTTCATCCTTGACTGCGTAACTGCTCCCTTCAGCAGGCAGTTGTTTATATGGACAGTAAAATCAGTCACAGATCATTGGAATCAATCGTAAATAAACACTGTGCTTAAAAAGGAACCTGCCCTTTTGTGTTTGTCTAAGTCAGTTCTACTCACTCAGTTGCTTGAGAGCCATATATGACTCTTTGACGTTACACCTGTGGCTCCTCTGAGCACTATTCCTCAAATATGGGACCAACCCCATGTTTCAGGAAAGTGGGCAAGGCTTATGCAGTGGGGCTTGTAGTTGACAAGTAATGCCCACCTTAGAATAGCCATTGGTAGAACAAGTATACTGCAAGCCTCCCAGAGTTGCAAATCTCATGCCAGAGATGGAAGTAAATGTGGCCCTTTTGGTTGATGGTAATTGTGAATGTGGCTCTCCTCCAGCTGTGGACTGAATACCGCTGGTCTAAGTAGTCCTTACTTATGTTCATAGTTGCTGATCTGTTTGGATTTTCAGCATTTTTGCTGTAAATTTTGCACAATTTTGAAAAAAAAATTGCACAATTTTGAGAAGAAAAAAAACTTTGTACACCAAGGCAATAAAGAGGAAAGGGGAGAGCACTATATGAGAAGAGTGCATTGAATCAACATTGATAGCTAAACCCCAAATGGCTGCTGCAGGAGGTGGAGCCAAATGCAGTACCTTCCTCTTTGCTTTGCAAGGAGATGGGACACATACAGTCCAGGGCAGAATTTTAGCTTCCATCATCAACGGAGCTCTCCTGCTTAGGCAGTCATTGCATGTAACAAACTTTGGCCAACCTTCAGGTGAATGTGAAGTGTGAATCAGGCTAATCTAGGATTCATAAGTGACTTTACTTACTTTAAAAAGGATCTTTGCCTGGGAATCTTGGCCTCTTCAGTGCTGGATACAAAGCCCTGCTTTAGGGTCTGATCGGCCCTGGGATATAAGGTAAAGGGGCCACAGGTACAAATTTGTACCTGACAGTACTACCATGACATTTGTTATTTGGTGTGACATCAACAGGTCCCTACTCTGTGGCATCAATTATACCTACACATGACATCATCTGGTCCTGCCCAGTGAGTCTAAGGGTTGGGGTTGATAGGAACTAGGCAACCCTAGCTGCCTCAATGTATTCTTGCATTCTGTAACCTTGACATTTTTTACTGAAAAATTCCAAGGATTTGAGTGCTGAACTTTCAGAGGTCAGTGGCTAGAAGTAGAAACAAAAAGCATGCAGTAAGGGGAAAATATCTTGGGAGGGGAGAGCACATGTATTCACAAGTTCTTCAGAACTTCAATAGATGCCTATTGCATTTCCATAAGTATCTATGGGATGGCTGTGGAAAATATCATGGAAATAAAAGAAGTTCTACACATTCCACCTCAACATAAATTGCCTCAATTCACGTGGCTTAGGGGGTGAGTGGCATGGTGGCCACTTCCAGGGTCAGCAAGCTGAACATACCACTGGAAGGCTGATGATGGGCATGAATAGTGGCTTTCACCTCTTTTTGCTTTATAGCCTGCTTCCCTGGTTATTGCCAACAGCTCAGGGGGGAGGTTTCACTGCCAGCTGTGGGGTTGTCAATGGCACCTATCATTCCCCACACGTAACATGCCGCACCACAACCTGAGAAATCTGTAATCAGTAAAGTTGTGGCCTGATTCCACCCCCCATTTTAGTGTTTCTGCTTAATCTTTCTCTCCTTCCCCTCCTAGCTGGTCTTTGTTCAAGGTGCAAAGCAACCTAACTCTGCACATCTCCACTGATGAACAACTGCTGTTCAGTTGGAAACAAGGCTGTTGAACTCTCCTTGTGACTCCCTGCTCTTACACTGATTATTATACAATAGGAGTTTCTGTTGGGTTGAATCTAAAGAAATGTGGGCAGAAGGAAAGTGGCAACAGCTGCTAGGCTTGTCCTGCAAATGCCCCATATATGTTTATGATAGAAGAGGTAGCTGAAACAGATATTTCCCTCCTTCTGCCTTGTAGAAGTTCTTGCACAAGATCTTAAGCAAGCCGAAGAACATCTTTGGATTCAGTTCTCAATTTTTTCATGCAACACTACAGTAGGAGGTGTAAAACATCTTCCTCCGAGGTGACAACATGTCCCCCATGTAGAGAGGTAATGTTGTTGGACTGAAAGGTCTATATCAATAATATTCGACACTATTCAAAATGTGAAATAAAAAAGAAACCTTAACGTTACCTCTGACACAGTTAATATCTGTTCACAACTTGCTCCTACACTGCATGGTGTCTCGTGCCTTGTTTGATAGGTCTAGACAGTCAAATGAAATGGGCAATTCTTTTCAGACCAGCTAGTTTTCACTGTGTCGAGGAGAGTTGTCGTCCCTTCAAGGAGAGGATCGTTGAGTGACACCTCACCTGGATATTTCACACAAATATTGCCTGTGTTAGAAATGGAAACTTCAGAAGAAAAAACGTGTATTATCGATTTCTTTTCGTTGCTACACACATCTACTTTTGTTATCTTCTCAGGACAGACTGTGTCTCCTTGAAAACCTTCTTTTACTCCTTCTTTCTTTGATGTAACATTTTACAAAGCAGACTAAATGAGTTTCAAAATCCCTTCTTAGGGCAGAATCAAACTTCTCCAGAGTCAGTGAATATTTTTCTGATGCTTAAAGGACCTGCCAAATCAACCTCTTTTTTAAAATGGTTTTTATGGTGATACCATTTTTAAAGGGGAAAAAATGGTAGCATGGTACAAGATGCTAAAGGAATGTGTTGGGAGAAATAGGAAACATTTTTTCTCAGGCTGAGACCAAACTAACTTCATGGATTTTGATAAAGTTTCCTGTTACATGAGAAAATAGAGGGAGGGCCATCCAACCACTCAGTTTCTCCAACCAAAGAAGCTCGCAGACTCACTGCGGGCAGAGTTGCCACAGAGGGCGAGGCTGAGGTGGAGGCACGGTCAGAGGCGGAAGAGGAGGAATGCAGGAGGACTTTTCTGAAGAGTGGGGTGCAATGTGGTTGGCACCATTCCAGAGATGCTCTGGCAGGAGTAGGACACTTTCCCGCCCACCCACCAGTCAACTAGGGCAGTTGTGGGCCTGTCACAACTTTAATGGTTTGGCGGTTTTGAGGCATTGGGTTGGATCCTTAAAGGGAGAGTGCAGCAGTTGGGTTGCTCACCCTGGCAGAAAAGGGAGGCAAGGGTTGACCAGCATGATTGGTGGCAGAGCACAGCTTGCTGTCCCATGGGGCCAGCATTGGGCTGGAGTGGTGTGGCGGCATGGCTGGAGGGTTATGCATCAAACAGCATGGGACCTTTCAATGCCAGCAGAGGATCTGTTGCCCATATGCCTGGCCAATGCTCCAATCTGCTGTAAATAATAAAGTTGTGGCCATTCCAACCAAAACAGAGGTGTCTGTGTATTATTCACAGGAACCCAGCTGGAACATAGCACATAGGTGGCAAAATAGCATTTCCATTTGCAGAAAAGAAGTGGCAATTTCCACTGATTCCTCTTGGCATTGCAGACATACACACCCCGTTTTGCCCCCTATGCTGTTCCTGAGGGTCCACTGACCTCCAAGAACAAAACTGGGGTGGGTCTTAGCTACAGCAGAAAGAGAAAATGAGAAATTCCTACTTCACTAGCAATGTAATCCTAAGTGGAGTTACTTCAGTCTAAACCCATTGAAATCAATGGTCTTAGACTGGAGTAAATCTTCTTAGGATTGCACTGTAAGTCTGTGAGTGGTTTGAGACATGCCATAGAAAGGTTTTACCAAATGTCATGCCCCCAAAATGTGCAAGTTACTCTATTGCAACATATTTCTATAGTACAATGTAACATACTCATGTTGTGAGCTGTGGGTTTTCCTTAAGTCCTCTACATATGGTACTCAGATAGGTTTAGGATAATGGTATACATGAGAAAGGGTTTTCAGCCTTCCCTCTTGTTCCATTTTCCTACCCTGAAGCAGTCCCTGGGGAGCGCTGTTGGGATTGTTGGGGAAACCTATGTGTATCTCAGGGGACGCACAGGTTTCTCCTAATAGGGAAAAAGGCATGGGTAGGAAGGCTGAAGCCCTTTTCCCATATGCATCAAGCCTAATCAAGCACCACATATGCAGGAATTAAGGAGAATGCACAACTTGAGTGTGACTATTCTCAAAAATTAGCACAAGGTAGGGATCCAGACTCAACCAGCATATCCCATAATGTGTGAAGAGGATTTGAAAATTGTGGAAGTATGGCTGAACTAATTAACCTCTGTAATGGGTGGGATACACAGGATATTCAGAGAACTGTAAAGTCCTTTTTAAGCACTGTGAGAAGGAAAGGTAGGGTTGAATCCAAACTAAACTGGCAATTTCTGCTAGTTCTCCATTCCTGCTATAGATTTCACTCCCCAGCCCCCAGTCATTCCTTGATGATCCCTATCTCATAGGAAAAGTACCTTGTGGACATCAGTGAGCGGTAGTGGGAAGGAAGAGGAAGACATTTCTGTCCTGTTGATAGAAAATTTAGCCTGAATCCAATCTATAGTATTAAAGTTCTTGATTAATCCTAATTCAGCAATTTTGTGTTGGAGTTTCCCTTTGCTGTTCTTTTTATAGAGTAATAGTGAGTGCAGATTAGAAACAGAATACCCCGGAAGAATAAACTATACCCACACTGGTTTCTGAATATTGAGATTTTTAATGGCAGATTTGTGTCTAGATGGGATGTCAACAGAACTAATTCAAGCAATAGAAACTGAGTCCATTAAAATCTTAACAAGGATAGGTCAACAAATATGAAAAAAAAATCCCAATGGTCCACAGATTGGAAACAATCTACATTCCAATTCTGAAAAAAAGGAGATGCCAAAGATTGCAGCAACTATTGCATTCATTTCCCAAGCAAGCAAAGTGATGTTCAAGATTCTACAACAAAAATTCTCACAACATACAGAATGAGAAATCGCAGATGTTCAAGCCGGATTCAGAAAAGGAAGAGGCACTAGAAATCATATTGCAACTTTACAATTCTCTGGAGCGCTCCAGAGGATATCAGAAGAAAATCAGCCTGTACTTTATAGATTACAGCAAAACTTTTGACTGTGTGGATCATGAAAAGCTATGGAGGGTGTCAAAAGGAATGGGTGTGCCACAACATCTGGTTGTGTTGATGCACAACCTCTACTCCAGACAAGGAACTGCTGTTAGGATATATGGGAGGTGTCATACAAGGATATGTTTTATCTCCCTATCCATTTAATCTATATGCAGAACAATACATATCATAAAGAAGGCTGGGTTAGATTAAGTGAAGGTTGAGTGAAAATTGGTGGAAGGAACATTAACAGCTTGAGATATGCAGATGACACTACTTTACTGGCATAAAATAGGGAAGACTTGAAATGACTACTGATGAAGGTTAAGAGATAAAGTGCTAAAGGAGGATTACAGCTGAACATAAAGAAAAATTAATGACTGATGAGGAATTATACCATTTTAAGGCTCACAATGAAGAAATTGAAATTGTTAAATACTTTCTATTCCTTGGCTCAATCATCAACTAAAAGGGAGTTTGCAAATGAGAAATCAGAAGGAGATTGAAACATGGAAGAGCAGCCATGAAAGAACTAGAAAAAGATCCCTAAGGATAAGGATGTGTCACTGGGGGCCAAGATCAAAATAATCCATACTGTAGTATTCTCCATTACAGTTTATGGATGTGAAAGTTGGACAATGAAGAAAGCAGACAGGAAGAAAGTTGATTCATTTGAAATGTGGTGCTGGAGAAGAATTTTACAGATACCATGGACTGCCAAAAAGACAAATAGATGGGTTCTAGATCAAGCCTGAATTCTCCCTAGCAGTTAAAATGATAAAACTGAGTTGGTTGCACTTTGATCATATCATAAGAAGACAAGACTCACTGGAAAAGGCAATAATGTTAGTAAAGATAGAAGGCAGCAGGAAAAGAGGAAGACCCAAAATGAGTAGGCTTGCCTCAATAAAAGAAGCCACAGGCTCCAGTTTGCAAGATCTGAGCAATGCTGTTAATGATGATAAGATGTTTTGGATGTCATTAATTCATAAGGTCACCATAAGTTAAAAGCAACTTGATGACACATTAACACACCCACACATTATTTTCAATAGGGACTGACCTATTTGTCTTATATAAAGAGTAGCAGGGCATATTGGCATGTGATGGAATATATAACACTGGAGGAAGAGTAGAAGCCCAAGGTGATACAGCTGGTTTTATTCTGTCCCGTAATCATATTGTCTCTGTGTCCATGGAGATAAATTTGGCATCTAGGTATGCTCCCGTGTCCAGGCCCTGAGTTTGTATCTCTGTTGGGCGATCCATTGTTGTAGGAGAGAAGTTGTTTTAGGATAAGTGCAAGCAAGAAGAGACAAGGGATGGACTCCTGTTCTTCCTGTACACCTTGTGGTGGAGCACGGCAAAGGGAGCAGAAAGTATCAAGGGGCCTAAGAACTCTGGAATCTACAACTTTCTGCATCTCTGTTGATCTGATCGGAATATTTAGAGGTACATCTGCATTCTTGGGAGTAAGCCTCAGACTGCTTATGGCAAAGAAAAAAGAAATCAAACCAATATCCCTAGAACTTGAATGGTCATGATGATGACATTGGATCAGATGAACCCAGTTTTCCCCTCCTTACTACATCCCCCAAACCCGTATGGCTTTTGTCCATGCTTGTCCCATGATTCCTAGTATAACCTTTTGTGATCAAAAGGATCTCATCAGTGGAAGAGCTGATTGGATCCTGCCCATTAAGCTTCTTTTCCCAATATAGGCTTCATTTGTGTATTAGTTAGTTGCTTTCCAAACATTGCATCACACTATTTATTCTGACTGATTATATGAACTTAATTTTAGTTTGTATGAGAATTCTGTACTGTTTGTCATCCCAATTATTTTAATTTGTAGCTTGTCATCCTTTGCAGTTGATGTTTATGTCTTTTTTTTGTATGCATATAAGTTAAGATTTTTTTAAAAAAAAGAAATGTTCATCAGAGCATTCTCTCATCATCACCAATATGTTATTTGAAGATGTGGAGATGGAAAGCAATTTTCTGGCAGTGTCTATGTCTCAAAGTGGGTGAAAGATAAATAAATGGTAGATGACCCACCTCACTTAACAGATCAGCAGAGGGTTTTCTCTCCCTTTACCAGAATTATTTCAAGGTTGGTTGCTACACACAGAATTTGGGGGCAAAAAAATATTGTATATATGTTGGAAGATGGGGGAATATATTGCAGAAATTGTTCAGTCTCTAGCATTCCAATCACAGCTATGGAGGAAAAAAAGTTCAGAAAAACACATTTTATTTCTGCCTCTTAAAGATTTGCATTAGTTTGAAATCCTGTTTAATATCTTCTTTGCCTGAAATGCCTGTTATTGTTGTGTAGTTTCATGCTCAATAACTTATTTGTCACTCTTTTGTATTTAATCTTATGCTCTAAAGGGCATTGATCCTTCTGTAAGTTACAGCTAAGCCTTTTCTATAACTTTCATGTTAGCGAAGAATCACACGATAATGGGGGGGGGGGAAAGAAATGAAATCCATCCATCAAAAATTTACACTCATCAAAAGTTTAAAAATAAAACTGGCAGATGTTGTAATCCATTTAAAAAAATATAAAAACCAGAAGAACTTGGGTGAAAATAAATGCTTACATAGGGAAACACTCCCTTCAAAAATAGAAGGCATATATCTAAGTATCCTTTCATGTCATGAATATGTTCACAAACGATGTTTTAAGTAGTCTGTTGCCTATGTAGCATAACTACTAAAATGCAGGGGATTTGTCTTTCTGCTTCATTGATAAAAACCTACAATAGCCACCATGGGGAAATTGCCAAAAATAACATTCTCCTAAGATCCCCCTCCCTGCTATAAAATCGGGGTCTACTCAACATGCAAAACTTTTTGTGAATTCTCTAAAGCCTTCACCACCACCACCACCACTACAATTTCATGTCAATAGCAAGAAAGGTCATATTATAAGTCTGTGTCATCTGGAGAGTGATTCCACACAATATGTCACAGAAGGGAGAAATAAGAACCTGACACCTAGCTGCCATTTTCAACAGAATCCCCATGGCAGGTGCCACTGAGTAGTTGAGCTCTCTATCATTCTTAGATGATGAGCAAGAAGGTATAATGATTAGCAGGTTCGGGTAGCCCTTTACCCCATCTGCCACATCCTGGATCCATGCATATTGGGGAATTCACACTTTGTCACAGCTAACAGGTCTGGGTGGCTGTCACCTGCATTTGTCCTTCTCATTACCAACCACAACAACCCTTCTCCAATTCTTCCTGCAGGTGAAGGTGGAACCATCTCTGTTCGCAATGGGCTAAGAGCCTTCCAGTGCGGTATCCACTATCTGTTTTACATACAGTTCAAAAGGAAGTGTAGAGTTATCCTTTAAACTTCTAACTACTGTTGATAAAAGGTATTTTCCTCCTCCTGCGGTGTAGCCTCCTGCAGCTGTCCTCCATTGGAATACTCAGAGGCACTCTTATTGGATAGTTCCTGGAAGCGGTTTCTTAATTTATACATTTCAGAATGACTTCTGATTCGCCAGTTCCAGAGTACCACTCTACTCCACGGAGTTACCTCCTTCATTCAGACTGCCACTTCATCCCTGAGAGTCTCCACCTGCAGTTATTCTCATGTCCAGGCAATCCTCATTCTCTATTAAGGCAAGCATGAAAACTTGCTCCTCAAATGCTCTTACCTTCTCTTCCAATCGAGCAACTAGTTTTCACTTGCTGCAGATGTAGACTCTTTTCGTTTAGTCAAGAAACACTACATCGCACACACAATACAGGCCATAACTCTACTGTTTTTACTTTCCATTTTTTTAACATTCTGTTCACATCCAAACATCTATTAACAGAATGGTCCTTTCTTTCTTCCTAACTTCACTCCTTATTGAAGAGAAGATGTTTATTTGGAGACATACTATTATTGGAAAGATGACAGTAAGGCCTTGAATTCTGCGCCCCCATTCTGAACACACATAGCAACTTGCTTGCTTCTTGCCCTTTCTTGATGCTTCATCTCTGGAGGACTGCATTGCTTGCAAAGCAACATGCAACCAAAATAAACTCATGTGGTTCCTCTATTTTTTCCACTTCCACCAACCTTCCTTCTTTTCAATTAGAACTGAAACTATGCTCTGAGCAGCAACCTCTCTTGTTGGAACCTGTAAAGTTTGTTTATTTATTGATAGAATGAATGTGTTCTACTTTATTCCACGTTCAAAGCAGCCCACATACCATATCAACTAAAAATAGAAAGCAACCAAATACTTTAAAAAGATCACATGTAATCATATCAAATAAAAAAAGAGTCAAATTTAAGAATGCCCATTGTAAAAACACTTGATTGTTCCAGCTATAGGATAAAAGCTTGTTTGAAAGCAAGTTTTTTTTTTCAATCCTCTCAAAAACCAAGATAGAGTGGCCCCCTTAAGTATCTGTGCAATGTATTGGTAGCACAGAGTATGTGCCATTAATGAAAAAAATCCATTTCTGGTCACCATACTCCTAGCCTGATGGAGAGAAGAAACCACCAAGATTAGTTGCTAGTCAGAGCTCAGTAGGCAGGTGGGTTCTTATGGGAAGATGCAGACTTTCAGTTCTCTAAGGGCCAAGCTACAAGTGACAAATGACACTTGCGTGGCAAGTGGATTGAGTGGAGGGCAAGTGAACAGGGAGAAATACACTTGCTGTTCAAGTGTCATTCGTCATGTGTAGCTTGGCCCTAAGAGTCATGCACGTGGATGGAACTATGAATGAAACTATATTAATCATCACCTCCACCATGTTCAGGTGAACAAGCAGAATTACAAATCATTTCAGACCTTTGATTTGGCAACAGCTGGCTGGGGGGGGGATCACAAATTTCGTAGATTACTCTATATCTTCCGTCAAGTAAGACAGCATGTATATTTTTATCTCACCTTCCTCCAAGGAGTCAGGATGCTGTACTTGGTTCTCCACTTTATCTGTACAACAACTTTGTGGGGTAGGTCAAGCTGAGAAATAGTAACTGCCCCAAGTTTCATGGCAGAGAGGTCATTTGAACCTGGCTGTAACCACTATACCCCACCATCTCTCATTTTTCTCATCACAAAAATCCTTCCTGTTCTATATACTGGAGTTTTCCATTTTGATCTAATGCCCATATACGCAGTCGGTTAAATAATGGAGAAAATGTTCAACTGAACCAATGTGATGAATGCATAGAGCAATATTTTAGAGTTCTGATCCCAGCCTACCAATGCTTTTGTTTTCCATCACAGTTGAGGAATGGGGTCCCATTGCCTTCTAAGATTCACTCTCCTCAATAGGAAATAAGCAGCCAAAATTTTACCTGCCCACTTTTGTCCTACTTTCTTCTTGCACCTTTAAAATCCCCCAGAGTTTATGTTCTTTTGTGATACTTTCTGCTACTGCAGCTTCAGATTAAACCTCATGGTTTTCCTTTCACAATGTTATCATGGTTGATGATATTAAAGATGGTTGAAAGGCCCCGGAGAATCAACAGGGACACATCTCCCCCTCCCTTGCACTTGGGATAGAATTGGAATGAGGCATCTTTCACATATTTGCCAAAACACTAGCAAACCCTCATATTTTCTGAGGAAAAATTCTCATATTCAGAACATCTCAGAAGAATCATTTCCTTTCCTCTGACTAATATCAGTCATTACATTTCCCAAAGTATGTGTGTAAAATGCTGTCAAGTCACAGCTGACTTATGATGACTCCAGAGGGTTTTCAAGACAAGAGACAAACAGAAGTGGTTTGTCATTGCCCTCCTCTGCATAGTGACCCTGACATCTTTAGTGGTCTCCCATCCTGTTCTAACAAAGGCCAACCCTGCTTAGCTCCCAAGATCTGACAAGACCGGGTTAGCTTGAGCCAACATGGGGTGCTAGAGAAGGGGAGTAGAGAAAGAATTAAGACTCCTGCACATAGAGTCAATGGCTTTGACTGACCTGCCACTGCCACCAGCTCTAACCAATAATGCCAAGCGGGCAGCTGCTATCAAGCCACTGCTAGCCCCAGTTGTCCAAAAGGAAGTGAAGAGAAAAAGAAAAGAGGAAAGGGAGGGGGAGGGGGAGGAGAAGTAATATGATGGAAGAGGAGTTTTCATCTAGCCTGAATTATATATGTATGAACTAGAGAAGGATGCATTACTCTAATGCATGCATCATACAAGCAACCCAAGCTTGCATTCCAAGTTTGGGTGGCATGTCTAGTTCTGTCTAGAGATGGGCATGAACCGAAAAAACCCCAAACCATGCGGTTCGTGGTTCATCAAATTTCACGAACCATGAACCTTGAACTTTCACAAACCTGCCCCTTGTCTGCGAACCGGTTCGTTTGGTTCATGAAAACATCACATCCGTGTCAGAAAATCATCACTTCTGGGTCAGCAGAAGGTCACTTCCGGGCCAGAAGAAGGTCAATCCCAGGTCAGCAGAAGGTCTGCAGGAAGTCCATCCCCTGTTGCCTAGGAAACTGATTGATTGGCACCAGGCTGTCTGCAGTCACGAACCAAACGAACCAGCCTAAAGTTCGTGGCGGTTCATCAGAAATGGGATCTGACATACTGCGGTTCGCGAACCATGAACCGGCCTGGTTCGTGATTAATTTTGCTTTGTATTTCGGTTCCTGCCCATTTCTAGTTCTGTCATGTTCAAATGCTGCTCACCACACCAGCTCCCGAAAGCCTCCTCTTTGAGTCAATTTTTCTTTCAGGATTTCAGGAAAGCCTCCTGCAGGATTAGTACAGGATAAAGCAAAACAGATCTCATAGAATCAAACTGAAAATGGAACAAACATGTTGGAGAGAATGAAATCCTGAACAGTCTTGCCCACCATCAATACGAAGCACTTTCTAAATAATTAAAATTAATAAAGAGGGGTGAAGTCATCTGTGATATTAGAAACTTCATACTGCCACCTTAGATAGTTGCATTCTTTCTTAGAAAATATGCTATTGTGGTTTTCAAGAAAAGGACAGAAACTGTTCTCTACCACAACTGAAAATAGGCAGGCAGGGAGGGGAAGAAAGCTTACAATATTTAAAGGCAAAGCTAAGTAAGCGAAATGGCTTGTGTTCTCTTTAATAGGCCCAAAGCCTCTGTAGAGAATCATAAATGCATGAGCTCAGGGCTGTTTCACTGTTTTGAAATATAACACTGATTATAACCGAAAATCTCATAGCAGCAGCTTAGAGATTTTTAAAGGGTATCTAACGCTGTTGCACCTTGCTAATAACTCATTCTGACTCTTGAGTGTTACTCTAGCTATTGAATCCAGGATCTCTGCCTGAATATTAAAGACTTGTTAAACAGACATTTACAGACAAAAGAAATTCACCATGTGTTTCTGCATTACCAAGCATGATATTAATATTCTACTGGTGAGCTGCAGAATAAAAAGGGAGGCCTGTTAGGAGCTCAAAATGCTAGAAGTATGTCTTCATTGACTGTAACTGCATACTAAAAGCAATGCTCCATCACAGAGCACAGAGGAAAGTTCACAATCCATTACAATATGGCAACTGTCTGAATTTAAGGCACTCGCGTTGAGTTCCCAAAATTAATTAAAATCTTGTGCGCGCTAGGGAAAACAGTGACAACAATGGTGCGACCACATCTCCACCTACATACCCTTGTGGCTCTCTCTCTCATGAAATTAAAGTTAGCATTAGCTTTCTGATTTGATTAATCAGTGTTTGAAAGGGTTTATGTGTGCAATGGTTGAAGAGTTTGCTTGAATTAAATTAAAAGGAGCTTGCTTTTTTAAAAAAGAAGAAGAAGAAGAAGCTTTGCACTATCTCTAATGGTGACCTGGTCTTTAGTCTGGTCTAATGCAAGCTGTAATTGACAAACCACTTAGGTCTCTGGTTTCATAATGCGAGTCCTTGGCATAAAGCAGATAAATATACAAAGCAACCATTTGAGGAAAGAATGTGTGTATATGGGGCTGGGAAGATAGAAACGAGGGGAACATGTCCTTTTTTAGTGTAAACTTTACCAAAATATCAGAGCTGCCTATATAACTCTGATTCGCAATCAGTTCCCAGGAAGATCAAAAAGAGTCCAGTAGCACCTTTAATACTAACCAACTTTACTGTAGCATAAGCTTTCGAGAATCACAGTTCTCTTCATCAGTTCTTGCATCTGACGAAGAGAACTGTGATTCTCAAAAGCTTATGCTACAATAAAGTTGGTTAGTCTTAAAGGTCCTACTGGACTCTTTTTGATTTTGCTACTACAGACTAACACTGCTAACTCTGCTGGATCTAGTTCCCAGGAAGAAATGATAGATTTTATTTAGATAAGCTTTTAGTCAATAGAGACCAAGAAACCACCTTAAAGGTGGCAAAATTTGCCGTGCAGGCCATGCAGCTCCAGAAGTATTTTGTAGGGGGAAATATTTAAATATTTTATTAATTTTAAAGTTTTAAATATTTAAGAATTTGGATCCTGGAAATTCAATGTTTTTAGATGGATAGATCTGTTAACGATATGGTTTACCTTGAGTGTATGTTTTAATTAGATTGTATGCTGTTACTTGTCTGGTCTTTGACCATGGATGCTTCCACACACATTGGATAATCCACTTTCAATACACTTTAGTGAACATTTGAAACTGATTTTCCATGTGTGGAACAAAAAATCCACTTCCAAAGGATTGCGAAAGTGCATTGAAAGTGCATTATTCAACATGTGTGGAAATGGCCCATATTAAACTTTGATTGATTGCATAAAGCAATGGGAAGAAAGTATAGATAAAAAGCAGGAAGTGACTTTGAGCAGAGGAGGGCTTGTAGTTATGACATTATTTTTGGCACTTGTTTGTTGGCTTTGGGCTGCCTTTCAAGCATCAGCACTTGACCTCATCCCATTTGCCTTCTGAGGGCCAATCTGGGGGAGCTGTTGAGTGCCAGATGATTTGGGAGACTCACCCGCACTGTGTCACAAAGTTTATTGGGTGACGTAGGGTCAGTTGCTCTCCCACCTACCTCACAGGGTTGTTCTAAGGGCGAAATGATGGAAGGGAAATCAGTGCATACTGTCCAGAGATCCTAGGAGAAAAGGTTGGATACAAATGTACGAAATAAGTAATAATAATAAATACATTGTTACTTTTTTACACTGTCACAGATACACCATCACTGTACCCTTCTGGGACTCATGTCCCCTCAGATCTCTGACCCTCTGCCTCTCTGTCTATCTGAATATAGGGTTGTATCCACCACACCCTAGTGATGGTACTAGTGATGGTACTTTCCTCAGACATAAGGAGACTTCTCTTGATGCAAAAGATACCTGTGCTGCCCAAACATCCTCTTACATCTGAAAGGCTCTTTGCACCAGGGGAAGCACTCCCATTGGCAGAATAGATTTGTGATATCAAACCCAATCCTTATTTTCCCTGCGCCTTGTCTGAGGTCTGTCCTTCAGACCCTACTATGAGCTAGTTGGGGGTTCAGATGTGACAAGTGACCTAACGGTTGTCAGAGTCTCAGTTCAATTGACAGTTCTCTAGCCAGAGTCATGCCATATTAACATGCTATAATCTGTAGTTATTTAGTTTTCTCCCTCTAGGCCCAGGTAGTGCCCAGGCTGCATATATCCTTGGGAGCGAAGAAGCCTTATCAGCCCGTTCCAGCCGACAACCTTGACATCCTCGTCTTCCCATGCCTTCGCAGACAGGACTAAGGGGGGAGGCTGGGAATGGGTGTTTGAAACATTGTTACTTTCATTTCATGTGTCATTCTGAACAAAGCTTTTGTTCAGCCAAGGGCCTCAAGCCCTTGGATTGTGGATACCTGTATCCTGAGCATAATCTTCCAATAAACTTTTTGAAGCCAAGAAACCTTGTGCTTCTTGCAGAAGGGGGGAGACAAACTCTAGATAACTGGGATTCCATAGTCTGACAACGGTGTTCAGTAGGACTGTAATATACAGGAACAGCAACTAAGCCCATTTTTTTTAAAAAAAGGGCTTTAGAGAATTGAACACCTTCTGGAGGGACAGGCTGCCTTGCCTGGGCTTCCCGCCACAGCGCAGCCTCCAGAGGGACGGGCCTCCTCACATGGCCTTCCTGCTGCAACAGCGCCCTCTGGAGGTGCACCAGGATAAAAGGTGAGTCGTCACCAATACGGCTTGCCATTTATGTAATAGGATTGTTTTGGTGCCAAGATTTAAATACCTTTAAATATATTTTTTTTGCTATTGTTTCACATTCATGTCAAACTGGGGGATCTTATTTCTTTGGAAGAGCTATCCTGTATCTTTGACCTTTCTCACTTGTTAAAGCAATCTAAAGCTGTAATACTAAATATAGTCCAGGTCATATGGATATCTTGGTCACTATCCTGACAATCATACATGCAATGTGTTCCTATTGTTGCAAGGGAAATTTGTCTGTTTGTTTATAGTCAGCCTTTCTCACTGAAATTCAATGTGGATTACACAGTGTAAGCCAATACAACCAATGGCTGGGAATTCAATATATAATACAATAGATTATGGATTGCAGAAACTTAAAAGTAAAACATAAATCTGAATACAGAAACATTGCTGAAACAAAATATAAGTAATTTGATGTGACATATTAAATGACATGGAAACTACCCAGTAGGAGCATACTTACTTCAAGAGACAGTACACAGTAGTATAGTCACCAGTCCCTGTCCCTTTGCCAAAACATCTCTCTGAGCCATTTCTTTAGCACAGCCCTGTTGCCTGAATAAAAAGCCCTCCTGAATAATTCAGTTTTGCCTAGTTTGTGGAAAGGCAAGAAAATGGGATTTTTTTCCTGACCTCTTTAAGCAGACTGTTCCATAAGGCGGGGACCACCACAGTCAGTGTATGTGTACAGGCAGGTGGTGATATAGGCCAACTACAGGTTGGTATCTGCAGAAGGCCCTGTTCAAATGAATGAAGCTGCCGTGGAAGAACATAAGAAAAGAGGTGGTCCTGCAGATATGAGAGGCCATGACTACGAAGGATTTTATATGCAGCAGTCATGACCTTGAATTGAGCCCAGTCACTGATGGGTAGCTGATGTTCCCATTTTTCAAGGTGGTGGACATAGCATCAAAAGAGGATAATAAAAACCCACATCTTGTTGGTGAACAACAGAATAAATGAATTCAGGATGAAACAAAATACGCTAAAAAGATTCATGATTAGAGCTAGGGAATAAAGAGAGGTAAAACATCAGTTCCTGTTGTGTGTCCCTTCCCCTGGAAGAGTAAACTGCAATTAGGATTTAACAATTGGAAAATAATACTGAAATAAGGGGGAAAGAACCCTCTCCCAGGGCCATTTCAAAACACTTACATGGGATTGGTAATCAGTAAAAAAAAAAAAAAAATTAAAATCCACTGGAGATCTATGATCATGGATCTCCCATGACATATCTAAATGATCCTCTACAATCAATCTCTTTCTTCTCATACAATTCGGTAATGTCTATGGAATTAAACTCTGTTAGGTGTGATCTGAATCCATATTTCACATATCTGAGTCAAACATTATCTAGTGCATTGAAATACTAGCTCCAGTTCGTACAAGCGAATTGATTTTTCAAGGCTCAAGCTAAAACTTATCTGACTGTTTGCAAACAGTGACAAAAAGCCATCTTCTACTTGGGATGCTCCACGATAAAATGTTCGCATATTCACTTAAACGGCACTGTCTAGGGTTGGTTGGAAGACAGCTCTGACTGATTATGATTTTATTTAGTGACATCTGGTGCTATCGTCCCATCAGATGGAACGTGATGTCATACATTTCACTATGATCCCTGTTTGGATTGTATCACCCATTTGACTAATTCAGAAAATAAGTGAGGGGAAAGGAAGGCAGATGAATGAATTGTATTCTTTTTTTTTTAAGATGAATATTGGCTCATTCTGAATTATACTTCGTAGAGTACGTGTCCTCCAAATCTCTAGTTTTTCTCTCCCAAAATGGCAGATATTTGTTATATTTCCACCTATTGAAACTTCTCTCCCAAATTGGCAAATACTTTCTACATCTACACTATTGAAAGTTACTTGAAAACACAGAACATGTTCCATATTGGTCTATCAATCCAATATTGAGAGTATATTGTAGCAAAAGAGTCAAAATTGTGACCCATCATATTTAGCATTAACCTGCAGTACAACACTTCCAGTGCAATTCTAAAATGGCCTTACGCTGCAGTAATTCTGTTTAGGATTGCATTGTTTGGTGGGGGCAGTCATTTTACAAAGCAAATAGCAGCCAACAATTATGACAAACCTAGTCTTCTATAGATTAAAAAAATAGAAATGGCATAAAATATCAGAAACATTGTGGCTGGAACTCATCATGCCTTTTTTTTCTGTAGAGAAGTAATAAACATGATAATTTTAGCCATGACTCACTGGCATATTGTAATGCACTGCTGAGTATTGATGTCTATCTTACATTTTTTAATGCATTAGTACAGAGATTTTCAAACTATAAGCCTTCAGGGAACCTTTTCCATATTGACTAGTCTGCCTGGAAACTTGTGCATGTTTATCATAGAACGCCCACACTGCAGAAAGTATTTGGAATTTTGGATAACCCAGCAATCCCTTCCCCTCCCTTGTTTGCAGAAGAGTAGTAACATTGTATTGTCGAAGGCTTTCACGGCCGGAGAACGATGGTTGTTGGGGGTTTTCTGGGCTGTATTGCCGTGGTCTTGGCATTGTAGTTCCTGACGTTTCGCCAGCAGCTGTGGCTGGCATCTTCAGAGGTGTAGCACCAAAAGACAGAGAGTGACACTGAGAGATCTCTGTCTTTTGGTGCTACACCTCTGAAGATGCCAGCCACAGCTGCTGGCGAAACGTCAGGAACTACAATGCCGAGACCACGGCAAGACAGCCCGGAAAACCCCCAACAACCATAGTAGTAACATTGTCTTTTCATTTCGAAATGCCCTCGAAGTGTCTCTGCTACAAGCAATACACTGGTGAATACGTAGCGTTGCCAACATTTAAATTAGCAAATACTGAGTGACATCAATTACCACTATCATACAAAAAGATTTGACTGCCCATTTTCTCATATTTAGCCTGTATTTAAAGGACAAGACATTTTTCTCCCTAAGCTAGTTAGGAACTCTGTGTGCGTGCGTGCGTGTGCATGCACACACACACAAAGTCCTGTACAGATAACATTACCTACATTGAATTCAATGTATGTAGAGGAGTGTGAAAAAAATGAAATCCTGCTCTCAAGTCTTAGTTGACTTATGGCAACCCCTGGTGGGATTTTCATGGCAAGAGACTAACAGAGATTGTTTGCCATTCCCTGCATCTGCAACCCTGGTCTTCATTGGAGGTCTCCAATTGGACATCTCTACTGCAGGTCTAACCAAGGCTGACCCTGCTTTGCTTCTGTGATCTGATGAGATCACGCTTTCCTGGGCTATTCAGGTCACACTTTGGCCACAAACACACACATACCCATATCTGGCTGCCAGCTTGTGAGAACAGAGTCTACATAATTAGGCGATATCCACATAATCAGAAACATTCAAGAAAGTAACATGCATGATCATAGGGTCTGCATGTATACACTTCACACATGTAAAGACTCTTTCCTCACAAGCCGGCAATCATATGTTGTTGGGAAGGTGGGATCAATGCATCTGTGCCTGCTCTGACTTTTGTTGTATGTATAATACCATCTGTCGAGGTCTTGTGCATGATAGAATAGATGACTAACTTGTGGGTTGGATCCAACCAGGTTCTTGTCTGGTCAAAAAGGAAAAGGGAGTCCCTTTTGACCACCACAAAAATGTTACTCTGGGGGTCACGGGGCCTGAACAGGTGAAAATTCTGTGAGGTTCACAATCAGGAGATGAGCTAGTTGAGAATAAAGGGGAAAGGTGGCTAGGCCCACCTGATTTCTGCTCAGAACAGAATATGAGAGTGAAAAATTAAGAACTGTTGCAGCGACGGGAACCAAGTTCCCAGGGGGAGAGTGTTCCTGGAACAAAAGACGAGAGCTTAATTTCCATGAGTGCACTGCCAGCAAATGCAGCCGTCCCTTTGCAGGAGCTCATTTTTTCTGTTGTCATCTTGAACTCTTGCTCTGAGCTTCTCCTGTTGAAGAAGTAGATATTTTCATCGTTGCTGGTTGCAGAACTCATCTGGAAACAAATACATTGGTCCTGTCTTTAGTTGTTATCAAAGAAATGCTACCCATTATGCAATCAGACCCCAAACTGAGGGCCAAGCTACACATGACGAATGACACTTGAACAGCAAGTGGATTGAGTGGAGGGCAAGTGAACAAGGAGAAATACACTTGCTGTTCAAGTGTCATTCGTCATGTGTAGCTTAGCCCTGAGGCCAAGCTGGACTTGGACATTTCCCACGGGGGAAGCTTGCTAGAAAGGAGAGATGCTGGCCTGATTTCTGTTGCACTTACAGTTCAGTTCTAAGCAGAGTTAGACTCTTCTGACCCCACTGAAGTCAACGGGCTTAGAAGGGGGAAACTCTTTTATGGGACTGCACTGTAAAATTCTTCCATTGCAGATGGCCAACAGCAGGGGAGCTCTTAGTGATTTGGGGTACCTGGGCAGAACTCGAGGGGGAATCACTTTGGGGTCCATAGCCTTTGGCCTTGCCCCTCAAAAGGAGGGAGGGGCCATGGCTCAGTAGTAATATATCTGCTTAGCATGTAGAAAGTCCCAGGTTCAATCCCCGGCATCTCCAATTAAAAGGATCAGTTGGTAGGTGATGTGAAAGGCCTCTATCCACTGTCAGTCTGAGTAGACCATAGTGACCTTGATGGATCAATGATCTGATTCAACAGAAGGCAGCTTCTATTGTGCACATATGTGCACAAGGAGGGAGAAAGCTGGCTGACTTGGCACTCCTCCCCACACTGCAGCTGAGTGGTTTGGCTGGCCAGCCAGGCACTTCCACGCTGCACCACATGGCTGAGGGGTTTGTCCAACCAGCTAAGCACCTCCCACCATGTGGCAGAGGGGCTTGGCCAGCTGACTGGGCACCTGTGCACTACACAGCAACTCAGGCACTGCTTTCTTGGATGTAATGTAAAGGTTTAAGTGCTCGATCACTTAGGTCTTTGCAGCAGCACCAACATATATTTGTAGAAGTGACCCCATCCATTTCAGCCCTTGCAAAGGAGCCTTTTAAGCCGTAAGAGGAGCTCACAGGAGAAAAGGGATGTCTAGCTGTTGCACAGTTGAACTTCCAAGAAGCCCTGTCCAGGAGAGAAGGTCAAACCAATCAATCTCAAAAAGAGAGGTTGCTCTCCCTCTCTTATACTAAGAACAGCGTCAGTTTCAGTATGACTGATGCCTTCTCTGTGGGGCAAAACAGTCATGAGCATAGACATCTATCACCAGAGCTCAAGCATCAAAGCAGCTGCATACAAACTTCAGGATGTGGCAGGGAAATAAATTCCCTTGCTTCCCTTATCAAATTAGCCGCTATACATAAGATATGTTCATGCATCTCCCACATCATGTTTATTTGCTGTGTTTGAACAAATATTCATCAGCATTGAGGAATACATTATTATTAGATATTTTCTTGAATATAAAATTGTCAGTGTGTGTGCAAACTAAAGCCATAAAGTGAGGGTGGTGGAACCACAATTTAGAGGTGGAACAAATGATTTGCATGCCGGAAATCCTAGTTTCTATCTCTGGCATTCCTAGCAAAAGGTTGTCAGGGTTTTTTTGGTAATTCAAGAAAGATCCGTAATTCTGCCAGTGACTTTGGGGGATCTGCTCCTGGTCAAAGTAGAAACTATAAGGTGTGATGGACTGATGAAGCCACTTCATATGTTCATATAGAGCAATATAAAGTCAAATCAAATTGCACAAGAGAGAAGTGGCAATGAACAAACCTCTAGAACTCTTGTCTTCTCCAAAAAATATTTCCTGGGGAAGATTTGTGAGTGTGTCACATGGGGCATTTCAAGGAACCTTAAATGTTTCCATAAAGTCTTCCAAATGACATATTTTTCTTGTACCTAATTACGTGGTGTCACTGGCCCTCAGGCAATGTGCTTCAATACCACTTTTTTCTTGCCCTCCACTGTGTGGTCTTCTTCCTCAAACCAAGAAGGACCCAGGAAATCAGGTACCACACTGTGAATGTGATGATGTACTAATGACAAATAGCCAATTGGATTTGTCATAGGGCAACACTATTGGCAAGAGAATGTAGCCAGTTCAGAGTGAGGGCAGTTCTTCCTGTATGACATTTTTGTCATTCTGGAAGGGCAAGAGAGGCAGCATACTCCAAACAGGAGAGGAAGAGATGGGGTTTCCTCCTGGGTGACTGTTTTGTGTCAATTGCAGAGCAATTGTGTAAAAAAGCCATTACAGAAACAAATGAAAACAAGAAATTTGTTAACCAAGGGACACAGGCTGAGAATTGTCTTTATAACTATGCACAGAATTAAAAGAACAAAAAAAAATATTCATACATCCCTAATGGGATTGGCAAATTGAAGAGAGAGCATGAGTCATTGAAATATTGGTAAATAATTGCTTCTCCAAGTGTTTTATTTTTTCCCCTTGTCTTTTGTCTGGAAATGAGTGTTCCATAATGGTTAAGATCTGTCTTCTCCATAGTGCAGCAATATAAAATATTTGCAGATAGTTAAATCCTTTTTTTAAAAAAAAACTCTACAGACTTCCTTTTAATGCTGACATCCTAACTCCATTCATTCCCTGCCAGACAGCTGTAATCCTATCCACCTAGTCTGAAAAAAGTATGACAAAATTAGGAAGAAAAAAAATAGTAAACCTTATGCTGGGTCATGCTGTACTTATTAAAGAGGATGAGAGTTTTTTAGCAATGTGCCACAGCCTAAGCGTAAGGTGCTAGTCATTGTCTTTGATCAATATTTTAAACCCCACCGCTGATAAGGATGAAAAGCAATTATAGAGCATTACAGCTGAGGTGTTATTCAAGGTCCATCATGTTTTTAATTCCTCCCCCACCCCTTTCCCAGTTCTGAAGGTGCTCAATAACACACTAGAACAAGAAATCACATTTTACACTAAGGAACTGGAAGGCACTTTTCTTTCAATTAAAAGCTATTGATAAAACAGTAATAATCATACTTTATAAACACCTACTGGTGGGGCCCAGGGAGGCTCAGCTGGCCTTGACCAGGGCCAGGGCATTTTCTGTCGTGGCCCCGACCTGGTGGAACTCTCTGTTGGAAGACACTCGGGCCCACCAAGATCTTATATCTTTTCGGCGGGCCTGTAAGACAGAGATGTTCCGCCAGGCATATGGTTGAAGCCAGCACTGAATCCATCTAATTAGCCTCCCTGCCAGTCTCCTACCAGTGGGGAGGGGCATATGATCCATCTGCTCCCCCCCCCATGCTGAGGAGTTAGAGTTTCACCAACCCACACCTCCACCCTTTTCTTCCCTTTTCTTCCCTTGTGGATAGCAGGCATGGAAAGGGGAAGGGTGCCCCATCTGGAATACTCCAATTCATGTTTCTATTGAGATACTATTTTATTGTTTTTCTCTGTTGTAATTTATTTATGATTTATGATTGTAATTTATTTATACCCTGAGCCTGCTTGTGGGAAGGGCAGGCTAAAAATCTAATCAATCAATCAATCATAAATAATAATCATATTTAAAACAGCATACTGGAGAACCAGTAAGAGGTGCATAAAGAACTACATGGGCTGTGGAACCAGGAACTATAAAGATCAACCAGCATCACTGGTTCTGCCCACATAGTTCTCTACAGGCAGATACTTTTCACTTTTTATTTTCACTGTATATTTCCCAAAGGTGCACATCTCTGCAACGAAGCAACATTGACCGATTTTATTTTTGTTCCTAGTCTCATGGCTATGTTCTCATCCAAACAACACACCCAGTGCTCTCCAAGTGTATGGGAAATGAAATTGACTAAGGCATCCAGCAGCTAAGAAACCCTTGGTCAATTTCATTTTCGATACACTGGGGTGAGAACTCTGCATATATTACTTTGAATGGGAGCACAGCTGGAAGGCTAGGAGCTTGAAATGAAATTAACCAAAGCTTTCAGAGCCACAGACTTTACTGTGGCTCACCTTCAGGAAATATACAGCACATCACAAAACAAAAAGGTTCCTGGCTGCCCAGAGCTTATCCCTAATTGAAAAACAACCAGCTTTTGTGCCTGTGTGTGTGTATGTATTCCTTTTGGGCAGGAAATACGGCTTTTCTTCAGAACTGTTTTCTTTGTTCAAAAGAATACAAGCAAACTGCAATCTGAATAGAGAGATGAGTGAGCATCAGTACTTTAAAGTAGTGGTGGTGTTGGTTGTAGGAATATTCTTCCCCCAAACTCCTTAATTAGAAGAATGTTCTTTTTTTATTCTTTATCCTGCCACTTTTTAATTCTATTCACAGACATTTTTTTGTCTCTATCTTCTCAAGCTTTAGTGCCACTTAATAATAATAATAATAATAATAATAATAATAATAATAATAATAATAATAAACCCTTACTGTATTAACTTCTTCCTAGATTAGCCACATGGATAATTCTAGCCAATAAGAGAGGCGTAGCCCACCTCCTTGGCTTTAGCCTCTATTCTATTATATATCTATTATTATATTATCTGCTAAGAGAAGAGTGACATTTGTGCAGTATTTCTGGCTTACTCCAACTTCCTTTACATCGTGGGCAACATACACATAAACCCGTATATAGAGCAGCCTGTAAAATTAAGATCATTTGAAAAATGCTTTTAAAAGAAACATACGTTTGTGAGTCAAGGTTTATTGATTCCAATTATTTTATATGTAATGTGGCTGCTTTGCCATCTGTATAAAGGGTTTTGTAAAGAAAAACACAAGTTGTTCACATTGGAAAAAAATATTCCATGAAAATTAATCCTGGTGACAAATGCTGTTTGTCTTTGATTACAAATGTTGTGCATTAATCTATTGATTCTTTAAATCTTGCCAGAAGGGCTAAGACAACACTTAAAAACATCTTTGGGCAAAATCTAGGAGAAATACATTTTGTGTTCTATTCATCTGTGACCAATATTAAAATCACTGAGTGAGGAGCTTCCATATCCATGGCAGGGACTTCCTCAGAAGGAAGTTCTTACACTGTCTAGCATAATTTTCACATACAAGAATTTACCAGTAGCTTCCAGCTCAGTGTCACTTATTCTGTTATAGCACTCAGCAAAATTGGAAGCCTTTCTCCAGCCTAAGTATCTTAGGGTGGCATAAATTGATCTCCCATCCTCTATCTTATTCTCACAGCAACAAGCCTGTAGGGTAGATTAGTCACTCTCTCTGAGAGCCAAACTACAAGTGACGAATGACACAGGTTGGACACTTGTCAGCTTCCCTCAAGTTTTGATGGGAAATGTAGGCAGCTTGGCGGAATGTTTGACAAGTGACAGTTGAAAAGTCCATTGGACAGCAGTCAGAGAGCGAAGCTGCAAGACCAGGATGCCTACATTTCCCATCAAAACTTGAGGGAAGCTGACAAGTGTCCAACCTGTGTCAGGCGTCACTTGTAGTTTGGCTCTCAGTGACTGACCAAAGATCACCCATCAAAATTTATTTATTTATTTACTTACTTCATATAGGTAAATGACCCTGTGCAAGCACCAAGTCATTACTGACCCATGGGGGGATGTCGCATCACAACGTTTTCTTGGCAGACTTTTTATGGGGTGGTTTGCCATTGCTTTCCCCAGTCATTTACACTTTACCCCCAGGAAACTGGCTACTCACTTCATATATACCTTGACTTTCTCTCCAATGGGGAACCAAAGCAGCTCACATCATTTTCCTCTCCTCTGTTTTTTTTCCCTCACAACAATCCCATGAGCTTACTTGGCTGACTGGCCCAAGGATACCCAGAAAGCTTCCATGGCAGAGTGAGGATTCAAACCTGGGTCTCCCAAATCCCAGTCCATCACTCCAACCACTACACTACACTGTTTATAGGAAAATCACTTATCTTTATTCCTTTCCTTGAAGCCCCCTCTCATAGAATTGCAATATCTCCATCTAGCAAGGGAGGTTGGCTACAACTAGGGTCGCCAATTTTGAGTTGGGAAATTCCTGGAGATTTTGAGCTAGAGCCCGGGGAGGGAGGAAGAAGGGATGTGATACTATAGCAGGGATGTGAGGCCACAGATTACGAGCAGGGAAGGTGTTATTTTATCCAGAGGAACTGATTCATGTAGTCTGGAGATCAGTTGTATGATGGGGAGGACTTCAGGTGCCATTTGGAGGTTTGGGGGACTTCGTGGAGTTCACCCTTTCATCCACCTTTTTCCACCTGCTGAGAGAGAGAAAGAGAAAAAACGAATCAGAAGCTGTTGCTACCTTTTATGGACTTCTCTCACCTTGCAAGATACCCTATTTCCCTTGAATAGATGGCGATGTAGGGCTCCTCAACATTTGATTTATTTGGAGATTATGGACATTTCTATATTATTAACAAGAGACTATATTTAATGTTGAGAGAGTGTTTGGAGGCTACGGTCAGTTGAAAGAGTTATATGTTGTTTCCTGTATTGATTCAGTATGATGGATTCTTGAATTGTATATATGTATACATTTGAATTTTGTAATTCACTGAGCACTTCTTATATAACTGGTTGTGAAATTATTGATTGCTTATTAGGCATTATTAGGTATCATTAGGATCATTTCCCCAAGTATGTTTTTTGTATTTTCCTTAGCTCTTCCTGGGGAAGCCTCTTGGTTGTTTTTGAGCCGTCTGGAGGTTGGCAACCCTAGGTATAGCCCTGTAATATGGTTTTATTGAATGGGTCAACACCCCCCTATTTCAGGACTAAATGTTTATATTAGATACAAAGATACAAATTGCCCTTATCCAACTGTCTGATATTTTTAAGCATTTAAAAATATTGATTTACTAATGCAATATGTCAATCAAAGCCTGCCTCAGCAAGAGTTATTTCTTTGTATTGTCAAAGTGGATGTATAACATTTCTAATGAATCCAAAGGAAAAGAGTGAAGCTGCCCAAGCCAATTTTCCAAACGTGAAGTTTGATATAAATGCTTTGAAACAATCTTAGCAAATAGAGTTTCTTTAAAACACACACACACACACACATTGAAATTTAAGTTGTCCAGTAGTGGTTAGTCAAGCATTACTGAATTCCTAATGACAGGTATTTTCACTGTTTGCTAAGCAACAGGGAGCCTAAAGCAGGAGAATGTGAGGTGGTTTATCAGTCAAACCACTAGAGGCCACTATGGGGTCATCAAGAAAGGAAGGAAATTCGTGTCATTTAACTGTAAGGACTTGCAGGCAGTACCGAAGTCATGCTTCATCAAACTTCTGATTGGATAGTCACTGTTGCTGACTCAGCTACCTAGACCAGAGTTACCATACCTACTCATTCATCAATTGCGCAGATGCTGCCCCTCCCCCTCACACACACTACTGCTAACTGAAGGGCCCCCATCACTGGCTCCATGAACTTACAGATAAAGATTTTCTCTAGGGGTGTGCATTTGGAAAAAAAATCAGTAAAATTCTGTCAGAACTGGGGAAGTGGTACCATTAGTGTAATCCTGAATTTTGGGGTATCCTCATAGAAGTTCAAGTTTACAGTATTTGAGGGGTTGTGGCAAAGGAGAATTCCAGGTTTATGAGTCCATTGTTTCCTATGAAGGAACAGTAGATCTTTATGGGGGTCTGGAGCAAGTGTTTGCAGAGAAAACAGCAGCCAAATTTAGAGATCCCACTCCCACAGTGGGGATAGGTGATCCCTCGCTTTCACTTTCTACCTCCTGCTACCACTCACCTGGCTAGTGGGGAGAAGGGTGCAGGAATGAGCCTCCAGGCACGCTTCTAGGGGCGGCACAATGTCACTCCTGGGAGCAATATCATTGCACTGCCCCAAGAGCAGTTAGCAGCAGGCTGATTTGGGTCCCAAATGGGACAAATTGGGCCCATTTAAGGCCCAAATAGGCCTGTTGTGAAGTGTGCATGTGCTCCTGCACCCATGTGATGATGTCACCCAGAAGTGACATCAGCAGAAGTGATGTCATTACATGGACGTGGGGCTTTGCGCACGTGCTTACAGTATGCTGAAGTCATAACAAAGGTAATTCCAGGTCCTCAGCCTCTCGCTGGGCTGGTAAGAGGACCTGGCAACCCTACCCAAATTGTGGGGTGCCAAATCCACCCTCTCTCCCAAAGACCTTCCAGGTTATAAGAGGTTTGGACAAAGGGGTCCAATTTTACAGACCCCCTGAATAAGGTGTCCACATCGTGGTTTCCATTGTTTTCTATGGGGAAAATGTAGGTTTACCACATGCCCGCTTATGACAGGTAATATTCCGGGGATTATCTCCATTACTCAGTAAAATAAAAATAAGGGGAAAAGGTTGCCAGCCTCAGGGCTGGTATGTCACTTCTGGGTGCAACATGGAAGCAACCACGGCAGCTCTAGGAATTGCCAGAAACTCTATGGTAAAACAACTCTCCAGCACTCCCAGACCAGTTCACAAACCCTTGGAGAATATCTCCAAATCCTTTGAGAAATCTAAGAGAATAAGGTCTCTGTGGTTTGGCCAGCATTTTCCTGAGTTCTTTGGATAATTGTTTTACTGTTGTTAGCAAGGTTTTTTTTGGCGGGGGGGTTTAAAAAAAATTCTGGTTTGATAAATTAGTGCTTTATTTTTCTGATTAGCTTTTTAACTTTTTTCCTGGTTTTGTTTTATTCATGTTTTTTTTTGCTTTCTGCTTTGATTTTTGGTTTGAATTGTTTGTGTTTTTGGAGATTGTTATGTTCTGTTGGGGGCCGTCTTTGTTCGGGGGGAGTTTGTTTCTGTTGTTCATGCTGGTGGAAATTTAGAGTACTCATTGGGGGAACTGGAGATTGTTTTGAAAGATTAGATTCAAGGGTTTAAGCTGGCATTTCTCCCCATAAAATGGCTGCGGATACCTTGCGTGGGGGTCTGTAAAATTGGATGCCTTTATCCAATCTCCTTAGGATGGTTTGGATGTATAAGCAGTTGCTAGAGGCACTGCACACTATTTTCGCAGCCCTTGCAGAATTGGCAACCAGCCAGAGACCAGGGAAGTGGATACATGGGGAGGGGGAGTGAAAAGTGGTGATGTCATGATGACATCACTTTCAGAGAAAACCATAGATTTTTTGGAAATTCTTAGAGAGGACTGCTGTCATGTGCAGGTTTTGCCCAATGCCCATTTTTTTTTAAAAAAAATTTCCACCACCATTATGAGATGATGGGAGTAGGGGGCTGGGAACCCTATTTGTGATGGTTACATTTCCCATGACCTTAACCTACTGTGTATGTAGATGGGGGGGGGGGAGAAATCATCTCGTTACTCTAGGATTCTAGTTATCAACTAATTTTAGCAAGAGCCATTGTTTGAATTAAGAACTAAAGAGACAGCAATATTTGCAGGCCTCTGATTGACACATGCCAAGGAACTCTTTGGGTGAGTTCTTCAGGTGTTCAGTGTCCCGAGGCTGCATCTGCTTATGTACAGTGTAGAATAAGAGGAGGGCTAAAACAGAACCTCTGCTTCTTTTCATTAACTTGGGCGAATGGGTTAGGTACTGGTTTGCAATAGAACAGCAGGATTTGAGTCCAGAGGCACCTTACAGACCAACAAGCTAAGCTTTCAAGAGTCAAAGCACCCTGCTTTAGATACAAATAGTATTTAAAGCAGTATCTAATATTTGTATCTGAAGCAGGGAATTTTGACTCTTGAAAGAAAATCTTGTTGGTCTCTGAGTTTCCATTAGACTCAAGTTTTGGTCTCAGTTGAGGAGAAAACTGCCAATGTGCATGAAAAAGGGGAATCCTTAGGTTCAGAGAATGTGCTAGGAACAGATGGGAAGCTCTCTGGCCATATTTGACCTAGGACTGTTGGACTAATATTGCATTGTGGACTTAATTTAATTGTTTTTGCATGGCTGTGCTTCTGTTCTTCCAATCAATTGATATAGAGGTGATTCATACCACCTCTATGCAGAAGGAACTCAGTAAGGTGGATGTGTTTGGCCAGGGAAAGACATCAGTCAGATACAACATTTGACAGAGTAGCATCACCAAATATCATCCAACTTAATATAGACTCCTTTCCCCCCCGGACTCTTCAGGGTAAATTTAGACTAGTGATGGGTGAACTCTCCTCTGCTTGATTCAGAACTGACTTGATATTTACAAGCATTTCATAATACAATTCATTTTATATTCTGTGCCAGAGAAGAACTTCTTAGGGAAAAGGTCACTTGATTTGTAACGCATCTCAGGACTATGAGCTGAACAAATTAGTATTCTGAATCAGATAATTATAAACTTTGGTGACATTACTATTTTAGATAAATTTCATATAGTGCAGTGTTTTTCAAACTTCCCAGGGAACACTTTTCACATTGATGCATCTGCCAAGAACCCTTATGAATCCATTAGTCCTCCTTCCTCTAAATCAATCCACTGTTTTTCCTTAAGTACATGACACACATACAGCAATGAACTCCAAAGAAGGTGAGTGTCAGCAAGAGCACACTATTGTGGGAAACTGGCAAAATGGTAGCGGGACTTCAGAAGCTGGACAGCTCCCAAGAGCCTTTGAACTGATGGCAATGTTCCTCCCAGAAAACACCAATAATGGTAAACAGTTTGTTAGAAAATCCCGGATCCCCAGATTCAATGAAATGAAAATTTTCTCAGTGCACACCTCTGTCACTTAGCCTAGTCAGAAAGAGAGCTTTGTATCTTTGATAGCCAGCCAAAACACAAACACTCAGAAAATTTCTCTTTGAAAGAGACTCACCATACAGGCTTTTCTAAAGACTGGGCGTGTGGTTAAGTGATAGTGCATCTGCTTTGCACGCAGAAGGTCCTAGTGTCTTCAATTAAAAAGTGGGGGAGGAAAGATTAGCTAGCAGGTGATGTGATGAATCTTCACCCCAAAACCTACAGAGCTGTTGCATTTTGCGTAGACGACACTGACCTTGATAGACTAAATATAGCATCCTAAGCAGTGTTACATCCATCTAAACCCATTGAGTTCAATGGGATGATGCAGTAGACGGAAGCGTTATGAATGTGTTTGGTGCTTTATGCTATTCCAAAGGGTGGCAGTCATTATTTTATTTTGAAACTTCCATGCAGTTTTGTGGTGTAAGAGAAGATTTGTAATAATGAACAAACGTTCTTCCATTCATAATATTTTCATCGAGTCCTCAATAAGCTTCCAAGAAACTCCAGGTGTATGTCTTCTTTTTTTAATGAACACAGTTTTTTTAAAAAAAGAAAATTCTGATGTAAGAGATTTTCCCAATGGAAACTAACATAATGAGTCTGCTACTGTTGGTTCTACTCATTTCTTCCAATGTCTTCTTGGCAATTTGTCATTACAAATTTTGAAATCTTCCATGAACCATAGCAGCTAAGTACTAGAAATAACTAACACTGAAAGTAGTAACCCATGAAAAAAAATTAAAAAATGACTCACCAATCCTTTTGTCTTAACAGGTCATACTCGGTGAGTATAAAAGCCTTCATTGTAATGATTTTGTTATGGGGATCCCATTATGTACAAAGTCTATACCTACAGGTACAGCACATTAAGATATCATTTATCAGTGTGACATTGGCTGTCTACCCATTTTATCTCTTGCAGAAAATAACTCGCTCCTCTTGCCCAAAGGCGTCTCTAACCGCTTAGAACCATGAAAGATAGTTATTGATGCCTCTCTTATTAGCTGGATCTAATAACGTTCCATTTGAAAGCAATTCCTTTTTGCAATGTACTAGAGAGATATTTTTCCAGCAGAACTGATAAGGTATCAAGGCTGTTGTATCAGAGGAATCATAACCCAGACAAAACAGTTATGTTCATTAATTATTCAGGTACTTTGGGGATCAGGTCATGATTTCTCCTTATGTTTATTCATTTGTTGTATGCACTGTAACTATCGGTTAGTTCAGTTACTATTCTTTTCTTTATTTTTAGAAGCATTAAGTTGGAACCAGCCAACATTTTCAAATCTCCACCCAATCTCACATGACTTTTGTCTATACAGGTCCCATGACCCAGAGCATAGCTTTTTTTTGGTTGTCTTCCTTCCTTCTTCACTAGCTGTAAAGCTGGTTGGATCCAACAGACTTATAGCACCTAGCTGCTTCAGAAAGTGGAAGGCAGCTGACTCACCCCTCTCTGTAGTCACTTGTCCCCAGTTAAGTTCTCTCTCCCTCTTAGTCATAGGCTCAGCAGACGGTTACAGTAGTACAGTTTTGATGTGGAATGCGTTCTGTTCTGAATTCTTTGGATTTGGATGAGATACTGTATTTTATTAATGTTTCATAGGCATTCATAGGCTCATAATGATAATGCATATCATTTCCCCCCCAAATGCATGCCAAATATATATTTTTCCACCTAATCCAGAAAACACCCATATTATTCTCCAATATGGGCAACCTACGTAGTAATGGTGCATCAGAATGTGGAGAATTCCTGTAAGTGGACAATTTAGAAGCATTCTCTCTCTCTCTCTCTCTCTCTCTCTCTCTCTCTCTCTCTCTCTCTCTCTCTCTCTCTCTCTCTCTCTCTCTCTCTCAAATTGTGTGAGAGACAAGAAGGATAATAAATACATTTACTACTTGTAATCGTGTGTGTGTGTGTGTGTGTGTGTGTGTGTGTGTGTGTGTGTGTGTGTGTGTGTGTGTGTGTGTGGAGCCAGTTTGGTGTAGTGGTTAAGAGCACAGGACTCTAATCTGGAAAGCCAGGTTTGATTCCCCATTCCTCCGCATGAAGCCAACTGGGTGACCTTGGGCTAGTCACAGCTCTCTAGAGCTCTCAGCCTCAACAACCTCACAGAGTGTTTGTTGTGGGGATAATAATAACATACTTTGTAAACTGCTCTGAGTGGGCATTAAGTTGTCCTGAAGGGCAGTATATAAATCAAATGTTGTTGTTGCTGCTGCTGCTGCTGTTATTATTATTATTATTATTAATTGTGTTAGAATTTGCAGGGGGTGGGTGTGGTTAACTGTTTCCTTCTGTGAAGCTTCTGCCAGTAACTGATAGGGGAAAAAATAAGGTCCCTATACTCCACCTGTGTTTTTCACCACTAGAGCTACCAGCAAATGTGATAGAGACAATTTTTGAGGGGCAGGAACAGTGCCAGGGTAATAGTACCCCCGCCTCAACTGCAACAATATACATAGGGACTGCTCTGAAGGCTTAAAAATAATCCCAGAAGATCTGATCTCAGATTTCCCACATAAAGAGGTATTTGAAACTAACAGTGAAATGGTGTTGGACGGGGAGGGGGAGAAATTATGACCCCCATAAGGTTGCATGATAATGTTCATGCGTAAAGTAATATCAATAAAATGGACTTGGACTGGATGTTCTTTTTAAAATCACTCACTAGTTTGTTCACACTTTAATTTTTAAATTATACTTTGTTTCTTGTTGTTTTCTTCCCTATAGTGGCTCAAGAAGGCAGCTGTCCAGTGTTCTGAATAGGCAGGGAGAAGCAGAACTATAAACACCTTTTAATCCAAAATATCCTGAAGTTGGTGGCAGTGAAAATACATCCAAGTCTGTTTTTAGGGGTTCCATAACACCTTTTCTCCCTACACTTCGTGCAAGAGAGCTCCTTTTAGGTGACCACATTGGCCTGACCCACCTCACAGGTTGCATTGAGAATAGAATGCAGAAGTGGTGAACTATATTTTCTGTTCTGAGCCCCTTTGAAGAAGGATAGGATATAAAAATGATAGAATCCATGCAGACTGTGTGTTATTGTTTCTTTCTCATTCTCAGCCATCTGTAACCCTGAGTTCCCAGGCTGAAACCAACAATGGATTGGTATGTGCACTCTAGTAATAAAAGCGATGAGAAATTGTAGGGGTAGTGCTTAACTAGGTTGGTTGTCTTGGAGAAGAGAGCATTGGACAACTGGTACATTTTTGGACACTTAGAACACAGCCCCCCCCCCCAAAAGCACTTTTACAGGGTAGCAGATCTGCCACATCATATTTCAGAGGGAAGCAGCACTCTTTAATTGGTTTTAAACTATGTTTTTGATGCATGTTTGTGTTTGCTCTGTCTGTATTGTAAGCCACCTTGAGTTCTATAAGGTGGACAGGTGGCTAATTAATGTTTTAAATAAATAAATAATAAATAAAATCATATACTTCAAAGGTGCCTCAACCAACTCATCCTCTAATCCTCTCTCTTCCAAAATCTAAAACTGCTCTTTCCCTCAAACAAACACATACTTGTCTTCTCTTCAGCTGTGTGGGGGAATCACCTCCAAGGCTTGATTGGTCCTTGTCCCAACAATTAAAACATATCGAGGGGGATATGTACAGTCACTGAAAAGCATTTCTATTTTTTTCTGTCAAGAGCTCCGCTTTCCAGCAGGTATTATTCCGAGGCTGTAGGATAGACTGGGGCACAGTAATTTATGACATTAGCTTTCATCAGGGTTTTTTTTCTGGGAAAAGAGGTGGGGGAACAAAGTGGGTTGCCCTCGGAGAAAATGGTCACATGGCTGGTGGCCCCGCCCCCTGATCTCCAGACAGAGGGGAGTTGAGATTGCCCTCCGTGCCACTCAGCGGTGCGGAGGGCAATCTAAACTCCCCTCTGTCTGGAGATCAGGGGGCGGGGCCACCGGCCATGTGACCATTTTCAAGAGGTTCCGGAACTCCATTCCCCCGCGTTCCTGCTGAAAAAAAGCCCTGGCTTTCATTTTGTTCCCAATTCTGTTCACTAGGCGGCTGATACAAGTCTCTTACTTCTTGCTTTCTTTTACTATCTTCTTTAGTTTTCACCGCTTCTCCATTATTCTCCTTGCTTTTCTCTTCCTTCCCAAAGTCCTTTTCCAGTTCTTCCCCCCTTACAGCTCCCAACTTGCCCAAGGTCTAAATTCTGTCTGGAAGTCATGCATATAACATCTGCTTTTTAACAAAAAAATACAAATAATGCATTATTTTTATTGACATTGTGTGGATTTATAATATTTTATTTGTTTTCATGTAAGCCACTATAGTTAATATCAAGATAGAATCCTTTGCAATGAATTAATCAATCAACAGACGATGCCAATTTCATGCTGCATTGAGCGGGTATATGAATGGTGCAGCCTAACATTATACTAATTTAAAACATTCAATGACCATTACTGAATTGCCATCAAGTTCTCCTGCAGTTTTAAGAGCAACAATATGATTGAGTGACATTGATTTTACTAAGAAGTCCTTTTTAATAGACAGAAGTCCTTTGCTCAGATGTATAAATTTGAAGATGCCACTTTTACACTGCAATCCTAAACAGAGTTACTCCAGTCTAAGCCCACTAAAATCAATGGGCTTAGACTGGAATAACTCTGCTTAGGACTGCTCTGTTAGTTTAGCCAAACATTACCTCTGGTCATACATTCAGTTATTTGCTTGTTAATATATCTTGCCATTTCTTTGATTTTTTTCCCTTGCCCCCCATCATCAGGAAGAGAAATTGCTTTCAGTTCTTCTCTCTCTCTCTTCCCTCTCTCTTGTCTCTTTTTCACCCAGGTCCCAAATAATTCTACTCACATGTCTGTTGCCATAGGCAAAAACAATCCTCTCCAGATAGATGAGGCTTTTTAATAATCTTTTAACAGGTTGTGCAAGGAGATACAGCAAGCTCGGAGTGCTTATTCCTTGACAAGCAACCCACACAATGCAAATCTCTTTTCATGTAACCATCCTTAGTTAGGCCTTTTCCTTAAATAAAATAAGATTTCAGTGGCTTTGTTTGCTCAGTGCAGCCAATTAGTGAGACTGCCACAACTTTGATACAGTACAGTAGATCATGAGAAGGCGAGACCAAAATGTGCTTTTCAACCAAACCATCACAGATCTTGCTTCTCTGAGCATGATGTTGTTTCCAAAACTAGTCTTGGCTGCAATCCTAAGGAAACTTTCCTGGGAATAATCCCTGCTTAATAACATGGGACTTATTTCTGAGTAGACCTGCTTAAGATTGCTCCTTTTGAATGCTATTATAGCTTACATCTTATTTAGCAAATTCGACTGATAAAAATCCCTTGTGAAAGCAATCATGTGCAAGACCAGATTTTGGCAGGCAAGCCAGACAACCACCTAGGACTACCAGACTTCAAGGGCACTGGACTTAGGCAGGGCAGGGCAGGCACAGGTAGGGGGTATTCTTGACAAGGTTAGTCTATTAATCTATCCATTCAACAGCTGAAACAAATGGGACCAAGTGAAAAACTGGGATTCGTATTTGAAGGCTGTTGCCTACTGCATCACTGTTTAATACTGGTCTACCCAATATTAGCACACAGCTCTATTTCTTGATCATGTTAGCATATTGCAATAATTTTTAAATTTGTTTTTATTTGATGATATATTGCAGGAATAAATACTGATTTAGACATTCTAGCATGCAAATTTATTTTCATGTACAAGAGGGGTACAGCATGAGTGCAAATTATAGATTGGAGTGATTGAATGAGCAATGCTGTACCAAAAAAAAGTAGGTATTCCAAAATGGAATACATGGAAGGCAGTGTTGGAATTGCTCCTTGACTAGGGAACTTTTAGGTCTAGAATTAGCTCCAGCCTCATGCTGGGACAGCTTATATCAATAACATTCGATTTATATACTGCCCTTCAGGATGACTTAATGCCCACTCAGAGTGGTTTACAAAGTGTGTTATTATTATCCTCACAGGTGGGTGTGGCTGAGCGAGCTCCAAGAAGCTGTAACTGACCCAAGGTCACCCAGCTGGCTTCAAGTGGAGGAGTGGGGAATCAAACCTGGCTCTCCAGATTAGAGTCCTGCCACTGTTAACTACTACCCCAAACTGGATCTTTTTGTTATACTAGAAAAGCATTAGAACTTGATGTACTGGCTAGCTTGTGGTCGGTTTGACACAAGTGGCTCATCCAGTGAGAGTTCATGGTATCCTAGACAGTAGCACCAAAGTAAAAATAAATAGTGAGTGAATCTGATAAAGGCATAGAGAGAGGCCCTGGCTCAGTGGCAGAGCATCTGCTTGGCATGTAGAAGGTCTGAGGTTCAATCCCCAGCATCTCCAGTTCAAAGGATCAGGTAGTAGGTGATAGGCTTGATGTCTGACTGAGACCCTGGAGACCTGACCATAATAGACCAATGGTCTGATTCAGTATAAGGCAGCTTTCTGTGTTCTTGTGTCCACAGGGGAGCAAAGTCCTTCAACACACATACCCTTATTCTGACATCCAGCCAGAAGAGGGAACTACCAGTGCCTCCAGTTAGGACTGAGTCTTATTGCCAAGAGTCACATGGGCCCCATGAGAGAGAGAGAGAGAGAGAGAGAGAGAGAGAGAGAGAGAGAGAGAGCATCTTAGAATTCATATTCTCTCACTATAACCATTGCTTATGGTTACAAAGTAGCTGAAGCAGAGATTTTCCTTTCCCTACCTCTTACAAGTGCCCTGACCTGGATAGCCCAGGTGAGCCTGATCTCATCAGGTCTCAGAAGCTAAGCAGGGTCTGGCTTGGTTGGTAATTGGGTGGGAGACTTCCAATGAAGACCAAGGCAGCAGAGGCAGGCAATGGCAAACCACCTCTGCTAGTCTCTTGCCACGAAAGCTCTACCAGAGGTTGTCATAAGTCAGCTATGACTTGAGGGCACTCTCCACCACCAACCCTTTCAAGTATTGTGAGAACAAAGAAGAAGGTTGTTGCTGCAGGTTTTGGTTTTGATTTTTTTTGTAACAGGAACACCCAAAAAAGAATGCTTATGTAAACACAAAGTTATTTCTCTTAGTAAGACTGAAAGTACAATCCTGTAAGTTCATCTGCTCTGAACCCATTGATTTCAAAGGGCTTAGACTGCAGGAACTCTGGAAAGAATCGTCATTCCTGATTCATGTTTGAAGCCATTTTTGTCCTGATGAGTTGCTTTACCGGGAAGTGAAAAAAGGTAAATAAACTGACCTTGCTTTCTAAGAATGTGTGATAGCCTTTCCTTCTCCCTCCCGTGCTATCCCAGTTATGGGACATTTCACATTTCTGTCTGCAACCATATTGAGGTTTGGGTGCTACGTAAATTCATTGAAATGCAATCAATTAGTTACTTAGGAGGCAGATGATTCATCAGCTACAATGTTTAATTAGTGGACTGCCCTAGGTCATAGCAGACAGAGATAACAGATAATAAGAAGGTATTGAAACATCTGTTTAATTTTAAACAGCGTGGAGCCGAAGTTTGTAAATTGAGATATAACTTTTCTTCCCAAATTATGTGTGGCCTTAACTCCACTTGAGCTTGTATTAAATATTTTTCATGACTTTAATACAGCTCTGGTCCTTTGATGTTAGGACCTTGCAGTCTCTTACTCAGTATGTTTCATCCACTCCATTTCTCTTTTACTCGATCCCAGTAACCTTCTCCCACTCCCTCCTCCGTATCTATTATTATGTCCCTCCATGGCTTCTGGAACAGCATCTTTTAGCCATGCAGCTGCTTCTTTTTGCTCGCCTTGCCACCTCCATAACATTTCACATTTAATACAAGGTGTCAATGATGAGTGCTAGAAGAGGGAGAAACTCTGGGCTCCTTTATGATTACCAATGGAAAGAAGCACTTACTCTTGAAACAGAGCAGAATACAATCATTTAGCAGTTGCTACAAAAGCGCTTAAACTCAGTAATGAATCACGTTGACTAGGAACAGAACGATGCAGTTCAAAATTGTACAAAAATATTCCTACAGAATGCTTCCATGCTGCAGCAAATATGTTGTCTTCTTCAGTTCTATAGGAATCTGTAATAACTGCAGTCAAGGAGGACTTTGTAAATCCACTGGTCCATTCCACTAAAAAGGCAAGAGATGCCTGGTGTATCCTGTGCACCTCAGCCATGCCATCTTGGGCATGGATCCCCAGAACTGATGCCACCCCAGGCCCCATAGCATGTCCTCCCTTAAGATTCATCCCAGTATGGCTACTCACCCTCAAGCAGAGTTTCTGGAGCTTCTGCTTTCCCTCTGTGGCACTGGCTGCTCTCCCAGTCCTTGGTTGTTTTCCCTACTGTAGCTGCCCCATGTTGGGCCCTGTCTTGCCCCTTCATCTGGCCAAGCTAATTGATCCTGCCCCAGTTGCCCAATATCCTGCCACATCTATCTCTATGAGCCTCATGCCCAGATCTGGCTGCTGTATCCATTTGGGAGCACACACAACTGAACAGATCTGCCTCAGGTTAGGGGGCAAACTTAAAAGACTTACAGGGAAGAAAGGAGCAAGGAAGAGGACGTCATTGCCCTAGCAAGGCTAAGTGAGCTGATCCGGGCTGTTTTTAAGGCCAAGAACTGCAATAAATCCACTTCTACCAGCCACCTCTGAGCCTCCCTCTCACAGAGAGCCAGATTGGAGTAGCGAAGGGACTCTAATCTGGAGAACCCGGTATGATTCTCCACTCCTCCACTTGAAGCCAGCTGGGTGACCTTGAGTTAGTCACAGCTTCCTGGAGTTCTCTCAGTCCCACCCACCTCACACGATGATTGTTGTGGGGATAATAATGACATACTTTGTAAACCACTCTGAGTGGGCATTAAGTTGTCCTGAAGGGCAGTATATAAATCGAATGTTGTTGTCGTTATTCCTGCAACCCAGTATAAGGAGGGTTTAAAATGCCACTCCCTAATTCAGTCACAGGAGAAAATTACAGAGGGTAGACATTGCCATTCAGCATACTCTATATCTCATCATCACAGATTTTCTGTAGATTTGACCTAAACAGGTAAATGCTGTTATAAGGAGAGAGGCAGTTTCAGGCCACAAAGGACTTTCAAAGTTAATTCTATTACCTTGAATTGAATCTAGTAGCTGAGTGCAGTTGTTGTAACATGGATTAAATATGGTCTCATCCCCAGTCAATACAGGACATCACTTTCTGAACTAGTTGAAGCTTCTCAGGGGCAGCCCTACACAAAGCATATTGCAGTAGTCAAGTCTGGAAATTAATGATGCAAACACTGATATGTGAACACCCAAGAAAACCTCGATCAATACATTTGTTATATATTAGTTTGGACAGGAGCGCTGCAGCAAAATTAGGAACTAAATGAAATCAACCAAAATTAGGAATGAAATGGAATCAGCCAAAATTTTCTTTGCTCTCAAAAACCTTGGTCAGTTTCATTGTCAATCAGTTGGAAGAGCAGGCAGCATATTTGTTTGGATGGGTACCCTGACAGCCTAAGAAGCTCTCATGAAAATGACTGAGGAATTCTCCTCTAGGGAAGTCAACACTTGCAGAAAATATAGAACAAAAAGAAGGCTATGAAGAATTTGCTGACCAAGACAAAATCTGAGCATGATAGAGAAAAAGAAAGGCCACAACTACATGCCCAAGATCCCAAGTTGAAGCAACGGCATCAATCATTAGAAAACATCTTAAGGAAACCAGCTGAGTCAAAAAAAACTTCTGCCCTGAGATATCATAGAGCTACTGCCATTCAGAACAGTCAGCGTTAATGGAGGCAAGAAGTATAACTTCTGTATTTGGAGTAATTAAGCATAACTAAGACAAATAGTTTAACCAGTGGCTAACTCTGTGGAGGCTGCTAAATAGAGCTTGCTTTTCTCTAAAAGTTACTGCATTCACAGATGAATGTTAGATTTTTCTAAGCCAAGGATTTTACCTTCTTCTAAATAGGGTGCTTGCTAGTTTATTAGTAATGAATTCTACCTTAATATGCAAACGGAAGCCTTGCTTTAAGACAGGTGTTTCAGAACTTGGTACTCAACGAAATCGAGCTTTCTTCTGTGAAATAAAGAAGCTACTAGTGTAACCCCTGTGAGGTTAATTGGTTTAGCCCAGTGGGGTGGAGTCAGAAGCTAGAGGCAGGCTGCTGAGGAGGAGGCTGTTTGCCGGGGAGCTTAATAAATTACAAGCTCTTATCACCTTGAATAAGGTAATCAAATGTTGTATGTAAAATATGATTTAAGTGGTGTTTGTGTATTGTGTGTAGCTGGTGTTACTGGGGTTGTGTTATTTTTGCAGGGCGATAATTCCCAACCAGAAGCCTGAAGCCTGGGGTACAGCTGCTTCAAATGGATGAGAGAGGACACGTCATCACTTCTTGGATGCCTTTTCAAGGACATTGTTGATTTGGAGGTTTTTTTGTATGGTTGTACTTAAAAGTTAATTTTTTAAAAAAGTTGTATTTTATTAGTTGTTAAAAAGTTTAAAAGAAAAAAGTTATTTCTTAAAATTTTGTGAAAGTTGCTTTCTAAGCCCCGTAGAACCCATGTAAAGAGAAGTTACACTAGCATAGCCATGACTGCAAAACAACAAAGCCAAAGCTGCAAGTCCAATATACTTGGTGCAAGAAAACCTACATAACTAACTCAATTATCAGTTAAAGAAGCTGAGAAACCCTGGTGAGGTTTGAGGCAATCCCTTGTCAACAGGGGAACTGATGGATGCAAGAAAAAAGAAAAACAGCGAACTACACTTTGCATGAGCAATCCATGATCAGATTTACAGTGCATTTATGGTGCAACCTGGAGAACGCTTCCCTGAGAGTAAGCCCCAATAAATAGACTTAAGTAGGATTCTGAACAGACCTGCTTAGGATTGCTTTCTTAATGTTTAAAGGCATCCATGGGAGGTCCGATTCAGATTGGAGCCATAGCGCAAGGATTTAAGGTGATTTCTACGGGGAAAGGGTTAAACTGACTTCCTCCCACAACCCCAATCCAAATCCTCCTCTCCCTCCTCCATGGCTCCTTTATATTTAAAAATACCCTGGGAGATCTGACGGCAGGTTGTTGACATAATATGTAGTCCCGCACAAAGTTTCCTATAGCTTAGGACAATTAAAATCAATCTTAGGAGTTAAGAAATGGCAGAATTTAAATTAGTAGTCATTTAAAAATATCAGTATTATAAAAGTATAATCTAAAATGTGTCTTCGAAATTATTCAGAAGCTGTAATTATTCAAGATAATTATTGGCCTATGCAAGTATACTGTAGATTTTCCCCTGCTAAGAAGTTAACAAAAAGCGTAAAATATATAAGTGTTTTATATATGACTTAAGGGAAAGTGTAATATTCAGTTATACAATGTATTATCCTTTAGTATGAACCCATAAAATGCTGAACTGTGAGAGCAGGAATATATGGATGAAATTTAAACATAGTCTCCTTGTTAATGCAGAATTACTAAATAGCAGTACATTACTCACAAAGTAAAGGAACATTTATTCCACAGAAGCTGAGTTTAAATTGAGAACTGTTGTGGTGTCATTTTATAATTTAGTGCCCTTTCTTCTCTAGCACCTGCAGAATATTAAGGAAGTAGAACACTAAAGTTAATGATGGAGAATCACTGTTCTAAATGAGCGCGTCTTATAGCAACTGATGAAGTTCTTCGCTCTCACTTAACCCTTTTGGTACTCACATATTTAATTTAAGAATCTAGGTAACTTCTCAATTTTGTTTCATCCTGAATTTGTAGGGTTAGATCCCAGAGATGCATTCCACAAAGGACATTAATTTGGGCCCAGATGGATGTGTGGTGAGAGAACTGCCCTCTGGTGTTTGGGTTCTTGGCTGGCTTCTTCCTTTGGGAGGTGGCAGAAGAAGATCTCAGGTTCACAGTTTAAAAGATCAAGTAGTAGGTCATGTGAATTATCCTTGGCCCTAGAAAGCCACTACCAATTAGAGATGGCCACGAATCGAATTATGACCCCAAAAACCGCACGAACCAGGCCAGTTCATGGTTCGTGAACCAGAGGTTCATGGAAGCTCATTTCCATGAGCTTCCACAAACTGGTCTACTAGTTCATTTGGGTCATAAAGGGGAAGTTTAACTTCCCTTTATAAACTTTTCCTGTGGCTTGCAAGCGGCAGGTCCATTAAAACTATCAGCTGGCAGGCGGCAGGGGGGATCTGTAGTGCCCCTCAAATGGCCACCGTGGTGGTGGAGGAGGCCAGAAATGGCCTTCCCGCCCCTGAAATGGCCACAGCATCTGCGGCGGCGGAGGAGGCCGAAAACAGCCTTCCTGCCTTTCAAATGGCTGCCACGGCCATTTTCAGCTCCTCCGCCACCCTGTGGGCTCACGCAGTGGTGGAAGAGGCCAAAAATGGCCTTCCCCCCTTTGTAGGAGCAGGGAGAGGATGCCACGGGCCCGCAGGGCAAGGTGTGGGGCTGGGGCTAAGGCTGGGGGTAGGGGCTGGGGGTGGAGACTGGGGTTTGGGCAGTTTAAAGGGTCCTGCTGCTTGCAAGTGGCAGGTCCCTTTAAACTATCAGCTGGCAGGTGTCAAGGGGGAATCCCCCCTGCCACCTGCCAGCTGATAGTTTAAAGGGACCTGCCACTTGCAAGGCAGGAAAGGGCCCTTTAAACTGTCAAATGCCCCTTTCCCTGACGCTGCTAAGCAGCCAGAAAGGGGCATTTAAACCCCACGAACCACAAACTGGTTCATAAACTTGCCCCAGTATATGCCAGATTGTGCCAGTTCATGGTTCCTCATTCTTGAAAAGTCATGAACCACGAACCTCCTGGTTCGGTTTTTTTTTAGTTTGTGCCCTTCTCTACTGCCAATCAGAGTAGATAATCACTTTGGTAGACAAATAAGGCTATTTCATATGTTTGTGTCTTCTTGTGACAGCAGTTTCCTCTAGCTCAAGGAACCATCCCCTGATACGAGAGGCTCTTCCACTGGCAGAGGAACCTGCATCCATGCAAAGATCCTCTATCCATGCAAAGCACCACCACCAGCATAACAGATCTGCTAGAGGCAACTCAATATTCTTATTGTGAACAACACTATTGTTGTGTTCTACTGAATGTCCATTTATGCTCCTCTTGGTTTTTCCAACCACCACAACAACAAAACTTTTCTTAGACGTTGGGTGAGAACCATGGCAAATATATATATTATTTATTGTTTAGAGAATAAATTTTATTTCATTCTCAGTTAATTTATGGTATGTTCCATTAATCTATGAAAAATGACTGGGAAGTAGACTTAATCCAGGTAAAATCTTGCCGATGCAAATTTTAGATGGTAAAGCTATACTATTGTGAAATAGTTTATCCTTTAGGGATTTACAATCCCACAAGATAACTCAAAGAGTGGATTTTACACCATTAATAACCACTCTCTGTATTCGTAGCCCATTCAAAATATAAACCACTTGAGCACTACTTCTCAAACATCTATTTTAACTTCTGAACATCTCAACAGAATAGAATGATCAACAATACCACCCCCCCAAAAAAAAACCCAAGCATGCCTAATAGAGATACATTCTCCATGTCCATTTGTAAGCAGAGATTGTCCATTAGAGCAACAAATGGTGTCATCTAAAGAGAGTTGCACTTTTCTAAGCCCATTGATTTTGTAGCACCGAGAAAGACATAACTCTGCTTAAAATGGTGCAGAAAGACCATCTCCCTCTACCTGCAACAAGGTAGAAATAGGTCAAGGGAAGATGTGTTAAAACAAGGCCCCACATGAAGCAACCAACCAACCAACACAAATCTATACAGACAGTATAATTAAAAAACTATTCCCACTCATTGAGCTTCAAAGTCTACTCCCCAAAATAAAGGACATTGTGACAGCACCTCTAAAGATCTCACAAAAATGATACCATGCGAGCCACTTAAATATTTATAAAACAGCTTTCAACCTGCCTAGAGTATCCACAGGTTCAAAAAGGGTGCAATTTTGGTTGATTCTCCCAAGCTATCCCTGAGGACACCCCCGTCTCCTAGGGAAAGCTTTCAGCGGGCATTTTGAACTACCATGGAAGTGGTAAAGGGGCAAAAATCACCCTCCTCCTTGGGTCCTCCAGCATGAACAACAGAAACAAACTCCCCCCAAATGAAGACGGCCCCCAACAGAACATAACAGTCTCCAAAAACACAAAAAATTCAAACCAAAAAACAAAGCAGAAAGCAAAAAAACATAAATAAAACAAAACCAGGGAAAAAGTGAAAAATAGATAAATGCACACACAGATACAAGACCCCACTACCTGAAGCTAATCAGAAAGATAAAGCACTAAATTGTCGAATCAGAATTTTAACCCCCCCCCCCAAAACCCTTGCTAACAACCATAAAACAATCATCCAAAGAACTCAGGAAAATGATGGCCAACCCACAGAGACCTTATTCTCTTAGATTTCTCAAAGAATTTGGAGATATTCTCCAAGGCTTTGTGAACTGGTCTGGGAGTGCTGGTCTGACCAGGTTTGATGATTTTGAGAGTTGCTTTAACAATGAATTTCTGGCCACAACAATTCTAGGCTGTATCCAAGCCATTATACATATTGTATTTTACTGGTGTCACTGTACTGGTGTCTGGAATCATGGGAAAGAGATGCCCTACTCTGTTCAATAATCTCTTGTAATCCAATTTCATTGTACAAAATTCCAGATGGTGTAATTAAGTTTTACTTCTTTAAAGTGTTTGTTGTGTTTGAAAATGATGTTGAAGATATTTTGTTCTTAAATGTTTACATGTAGAATTTTGTTTGTTTGGGGGATCAAACTAATTAGCAAGAGTGTTGATTAGTTGCTTAATCAACAAACTCAGGTTTTTAATTATACTAATTGTGGCAATAACTCATACAACAATTATGGGTCACTTTTCTGACTTCTGAATGGAGCAGTCGTGTATTTATTAATTTAATTTTAATTAAGTAAAAAATGAAAGAGATGCAACTGTTTCCAGTGTGTGTGAAAAATGAGATGCTTATTTAATCATGTGCATTTTGAAAATGGAAATGCTTGGACACATGGTTGTAGAAATAACATTTGAATTCATGCTCAAAACAGATACTCAAAGAGTTAACATCAAATGTGTGAACATCAGGTTTTATACTGGCATGTTGGCAGAGTGTAAGTTGTTAGTAAAATGGTTTGAAAGCAACTCCTGCTAAGCATTTATTTTATACTGCAGAAGAACATTTGTTTTAGGGATTATTGCCAGGCTGGGTCTGTGCTTTGAAAAATGCATCAAAAATTCTCCACGAGGAAAGGGCAATTTTTGTATAAATTACGTGCATAAGGCATATTTGCATATGTATTTGCTTATTCAATATAATTTGTTTCAGTGCTGATGGTCACTTAGAGGGTAGGGAGAGAGCTATCTGTAAAGTATTCAGGTCCCACCTGCTGACTACTAGAAATTGAGCAAGATTCCTCTCACCAAGTTTTTGCCTATGAGGGCAGAACTACTCATGTGCATATTTTGATATCTTTTTAATGTGTTCAATACACATTTGATATGTATTCTGCTTACAGAGAGTTTGGCTCCTATGCCATGTGACTGGAGCAGCACTATGAAAATGGCAAATTTCACCTCTCCCTGCTCCCGTGAAATTTTATGCATCCCCCACATTATATCTATAGGACCCCCCCCCCTCTCACACACACACACTCCTTGGGTTTTGCTTTGGGAAGAATGCAGTGGCAATCCATGTTGCATGGCAATAAGAACATCAAAGAATGTCTGGGGAAGAACTGAATTTCCAGGTACAAAAAATAGCAGTCAGTGGATCAGAAAAGCATCCTCTTCCTACAATGAGTGAGAAGCAAACGTTCATTTATTGCCCATGTGCTAGCTGCATTACACCAACATTTGGGTTCTCTTATGGACTGTTTTCTTTCAATATTGTTCTTTAAAGCATCTAATCTAAATGATGCCTTATCCAAATTCAGCTGCATAGCTTATTCTCTAATTGCTTAAACATGATCTAATTATTGCTGCTCTGTGAGATCTTCCCTGATGTCTAATCCACTTGGAAAACAAATGCCGTCTTATCTTCAAATCATTCCATAGATATTAAGTGCTGCGTTATCTGTGCTCTGGCTCAGTTTTTCTCACAGTCTTGTGCTCTTGAAATTATAGTCCTGGAGAACAATAGCTTTCTAATCACTGTCAAACAACAAAACTTTTCTCCTGATTTCTGGGGGGAAATCCCATTTTAAAAACCAGTCGTTTTTGCTCAAGAAATAATTCTCAATTTGGACATATTTAATTATTCTTCCTTTTTTTGTTCTTCAGGTAAGCGTAAATGGAATAGCTACTAATAAATCATATAAATACTTTTACAAATGATTTCTATAACAGTAGTGTTGCATCTCTTTTTTGCTATCTGCCCCTTCCCCGTCCCACATCTTGTAACTAACAGTGTTCTTTGATGTCACCTTCACAGCAGGGTATACAACAGGGCCATGTGTTTGTTTCTTTTAAAAGTTACGTCATGCTGTACAGACCAAAAATGGGCCTGCAAGGCAGCTTTTGTAAGCTTTTAAAAGAGCAACTTATCATTACCAAGGGTCATGGACAAGTCACGACCTTTGTATATGGCAGGTACCTGAGCACCAAGCCAATCAACTTGAAAGAAAATGCACCAATAAACTTTAAAAATCTTTGCATCTCATTGAAGAAAACTAGATAGTGTGCACGTCAGAGATGCCATTCTTTACTAATGACTTATTAGCCGTTATAGGATGATCCAATGCCATTAGAAATTATTCTTATACTGAAGCAGACCATTGTTCTATCAGTGTCAGTTTTGTCTGCTTAGACTGGCAGCAGCTCTCCGGGGTCTCAAGCAGAGGACTTTCACGTCACCTATCCCCTGATCCTTTTAGCTGGAGATGCCGTAGATTGAACCTGGGGCCTTCTGCATGCCAAGCAGAGGGTCTTTCATTGAGCCACAGCCCCTTCCTCTCCTGTTGTGGGAACATTTAAATGTTCTCCCAGCTGCGCAAGAGTTACCGATAAACAGTTTGCACATCACTGGAAGAACATTTAAAGCATACCGTTCGGAATAAGCAGAGGTGTCCCAGTGGCTCCTGAGGACCCATCTATTCAAACAAGATATTGACAGGTCTACTTAATATTATTTGAATGTTTGTTGAAAACAGAAGGGATCAAAAAAGGGCATTGAATTCATGTAAATCAAATTCTCTTTGACACACCAAAGAAGGTTCTTATCTCTAAAGTAATTCCAAAACCAATCAAAAGTCCTGCAGGAAAAGCCTGCTTCTTTTGCTTTAATCAAAGGCCACATCAAAGACCTTATACATTTATAAACATGGCCTGATTCAAATGTCCTTTGCTCAAAAGTGCTTTTTGTTATCTGTTGCATTCGCTTGGGCCAGAAATGACCCTTCCCTTCCAATTGAGGGTTTTATATATACCACCTTGCCTAAAAGAAGTATCAGAATGCCGCACTGGGAAATTTTGCTGTGGACTGCTCTGTACTGTCACCACATTTTTACAATTTGATATAGTTGAGGTTTTAGTCAAGTTTCAAAATGTAAAGGCTTAAATCAGGTGGACTCTTATCCATATGCACTGTTAGAAGAAATAAGGGAGGCAAAACACTTGCACAATCGAAACAATGACATAAGTACTAACTGGGCTATACCCCTCCAAGAATCCTTAAGGTCTGGTAGCTCAGTTATCAGGGGCAGCATGGTATGGCAGCTGAAGGATGGCTGGGAAGATAGCACCCAGAATTGGAACAGGCCCACCCATGCACAGCCTGGCCAGACTTCCAAGGGGCACAGTGGGTAGGCCGAGCAAACTACCCTACTAGGAGCTGTGAAGAGGAACAAGAGTTGGAGAAATTGTCCTTATTATCTCCCTCTCCCCTACTGTCACACTAATACAGAAGCATGGAAGAGTTGTGAGTTCTAGGTTCTAAGAAGCTGTGAATTAGGCTTGAGGGATCTGATGATAGCACAAGAACCCTCCCCCACCCCCCCGGAAGTTGGCAACAGTGAATGGAAGGATCCAGGAGAATGGTGATAAACCCATACAATCCAGGAATAAAGAATAGATGGGAGGGGGTCCTTTTTGACTAATGGGGTGGGTGACAGGTGTGCTCTTGGCCCTCTCCCAGGTGTGTATCTTCCCTTCATTAAAGAAATTAGGAAGCAAATCAAAATTTAGGAATAATTTCTGGCGCTGGAAATTAGGAAGCAAATCATGTGACACTGGCACATGAACCCCTCTCTTTTTGTACATGTGGAACTACATGCTATATAATTCCTTGGCTCTTACCCTAATCACTATGTATACATAATCAATGCCCTCCCCAAGCTAATGAGCCAACAATGTGATTCATAACCACTTTGGAAAGAGCAGACCTATCAGTGCAATCCTCTTCAGTGGCCAAGTATGTAGAACTGATAGTTGGTAAACACCCCTAGCAGTTACATATTTGCAAACTATCACTTCACTCTTTGCTCCTTCAACATACTGTGACACAAAGAGACCATACATCTGAATAACAAAACAGCCCAAACTCCAGGTATTACCAACTATCGTTACTTTCAATCTGATTATGTTATAATTTATATATATATATATTTTCAGTTTGAATTTTCATTATTAATGTCTGAATTCTCATCTAGGAAGCAGCTACATTCATTAATTACACGTAATATCACAGAACTGAGTAAAAATTTACATGATTGGAAGTTCAAAGATATATTATTAGCTAATTCAAATGGTTTGTAGAAAATGGCAACAAACTATGAATCATAATAATAATATGTTTATAATAATAATATGTTTATTGCTTTTCCGGCCGAAGCCATAAGCCATACAAACACCAACAAAATATGAACTGTACACTTGAACATACCCAATTCACATAGACATAACTCGTCATTATCACTTTAAACTATCTAAACTCATGAAAATCTTGTTTCTTTTTCACCGTGGCTAAAAAGGAAGCCACTATAGCAGAGGTTTGATTGTCAGGAAGGTTATCAGACAATAACACTGAGATTGCCCAAGGAAGGAAGGGAAGCTTTTCTTTTAACATAATAGGAATAATAAATCTCTCTCTTTCCTTACTCCACTTAGGGCAAAAAACTATTATATGATCCAAGGTCTCTAACTTTCCTTGTCCACAGTCACAAACTCGTTCAGAATAAGGGAGTCCAGAGAAACGACCAAAAAGCACTTTAGAGGGGAAGGAGTTAAGTCTAGCCAATGTGAAGGCTCTGCGTTGAGCTGGAATCTTTAAAGAATAGCAATAAGATGGAATAGCCTCTGGGGGTGAAAGTCCCAGGGATAAGCCCGAACATGTATGTCTGGCTCTCTGGAGAGTACTGCTGTAATCAAGATCCTTTAGTTTTAATTTTATAACTCTTAGGGCCTCATTTGACTGTAAAGATGTTATATCAATATCCAGAATTTTTAGTTTCTGGTTAATTAAATTAGTTCGGCTACTCTTATAGGTATCCTGCGAGATCAAATGTGCAAAACCTACTTTCCCTGAATTGTCCTTGTAAATGTCCTTGTTCAAGAACAACTTAAAGGCTGTAATCCATGCTCTCTTCTCAATTGAGGGTTGGGCGAATTCCACCCTAAGTGCAGTACCTGCTACGCATCTCGGGACTGCCGCTATCTCCCTCAAAAATGTGTGTAGAGGGGTGTCAAGGTTGTCGGATACACCTTCAATCCACACTCCACACCCATAAAGTATCTGTGGGATAACCTTAGCATTAAAAATCCTAATGGCTGCTGGTATATGTTTTGCTCCTTTGGAGTAAAAGAATTTTTTAATTGCCATTGATGAAATGTTTGTGGCCTTCAGAGCAGCCTGAATATGTGGTTTCCATGACAGATTGTAATTAAAAGTGATACCAAGATAACTAAAGGAGGGGACTCTCTCCAAAGCCCCTCCCAGTACTCTTATCGATTTGGGGCCGTTATGGAAGGGCCTGGAAAATCTCAGGGCTTTTGATTTAGCATAATTAACTTTAAGTTCCTCATTATTACAATATGTAATAAATGCGTTAATTAGTGATTTTAAACCTAATTCTGTTTTGGAAATAAGGAGAGCATCGTCTGCGTATAAAAGAATTGAAATTGGAGTATTTGCTAGATAAGGGGGTGTCTGGTATGTGATTTCACAAATGGAATCATATCATTAATGAATAGATTAAATAAGGATGGAGCCAGCAAACAACCTTGTTTCACACCTTTGAATCATAATACAGAAAACTTTAAATAGGGAAGGGGCTGTAAACATACTTAGGCAGAGATATTCCGTAATTTTTGTTCTTAAAGTATTTAATATGACCTTTGGATTATTCATAGTGCCAATTACTATGATTGTTTAAAACATTTCATACAAATTACTGGGTTTATATTTGACAACTAAGTAACAAAACGTAATATAATATTAATGATTATCTCTTGCTAAATGTGTCCTTTACAACAACGTAAATAATTGTAACAAGTAAACCGTAAAGCAAGGACATATTGTGCAAACCTATTCTGTCAAGCGCATCAGATTTGATTCTGTCAGTTTAAAAGGGGGAGAAATACGATGTTTGTATTTTGCTTTCAGAATGTTATGTTCTTATCTTATTTTTCTAAAGGAAAACACAATTATACAATCGTTAATGGGTTCTGATAGTATACAAATGTCACACAGACATAGCTTGTCCTTCAAAGATTTGGATGTGTATGCACATATTCAGCCTATGTGCCTCTGAGGAAGGATAAATAACTGCTTAATAGGATCTTGCACGAAGGGTCCGTCATGGACCTAAAGGCACCACCCACTAATTAGGGTTGTCAAATGGAGCCTGGTAACCAGCAGGAGGGGTGGGGGGAGGGGCATAAGACCAAGTTGGCGTTGAAAGTGTGATGATAGTTAGCTGGGTAGCCATGTTGGTCTGCCGTAGAACGTCAGGACTTTTGTCCATTGGCACCTTAGACACCAACAAGATTTTCAAGGTGTAAGCTTTCAAGAGTCAGAGCTCCCTTCTTCATGATAGATTTTTACTCCATACAACTGAACGTGGTGCCTTCCATGACAATTGTTAAGTGGGTCGCTGTGTTGTCTGCAGTAGAACAGTAGGATTTTAGTCCAGTGGCATCCAAGAGACCAACAAAATTTTCAGGGTGGAAGCTTTCAAGAGTGTGATAGCATCAATTCTGAGAAAAACCCGGAAGTGATAGCAGCAGCTCTAGGAATCACCATAGAGTTTCCAGCAATTCCTAGAGCTATCACTTTGGCTTCTGGGTTTTCCCCAGAAGTGATGTCATTGTCACTTGGCAGCCCTAACACTAATTGGTAGCCCTGAAGCTGCTCTTAGTGCTATTACTCATATGCTGCCCACTGTGACATGTTCCTTATATTCTGAGTGGCTACAGCTGCAGACAGGAGTAGTCAGTTTGGGAGACCCAGTTTGGTGTAGTGGTTAAGAGCACAGGACTCTAATTTGGAGAATTGGGTTTGATTCCTCACTCCTCCACTTGAAGCCAGCTGGGTGACTTTGGGTCAGTCACAGCTTCTAGCTCTCTCAGCCCCACCCACCTCACAGGGTGTTTTGTTGTGGGGATAATGATAACATATTTTGTAAACCACTCTGAGTGGGTGTTAAGTTGTCCTGAAAGGCAGTATATAAATCAAATGTTGCTGCCACTTAGGGGAGCAGCACCAGCAATGGACATTAGCTGATCCAGGGCTTCAACCCACAAATGGTCAGTAGTGCAGGAAGAGTCAACTGGGCAGATATCAGTTACCTCTGACAGGGAAAGATCTGAACCTTGTGGCTTGGGTCTGCGTGCTTTTAGTCACCCCTTTACATTCAATTGGCCAGTCTAGTGCTGGCTGCAGATATGTAGGTCTTTGCAACTGTTCTTGTAGATCTTCAAAAATAAGAAGAAATACTTCAAAAGTAAGAATAAATCTGCCCTGAGACTGCTGGAAATGTAGAGAGGGCAGAATAAAATTGAAAATAAATAAAATAAATATTTCTGGATCAGACCAAAGGTTCTTTGATTCTTTTCCCCATCAGTAACCTATCAGACACCTTTAGGAAGGAAGGTACAAATGCTGCAGCCTTCCCCCATTCTTGATCTCAAACGATTGGTATTCAAATATACAGTGCCACTGAACATGGAGGTTCCATTTAGCCCTCATGTATTTTCTTTCACCTGTTTAGAATCTTAATCTACTGAACACCGCCTGGGGTCATTTTCAAAGGGAGGGGGAAATGACCCTGAAACCCCTTCTGTCAGCTTTCTCCACCCCATGCATACTTTTATACGCGTCTATCACATCCTTAGGAGGGAAGGTAGCATGAGATAGACCAGTTTCATCAGCTCTCGGAAGCTATGCAGGGTTGATACTTGGATAAGCGACTACCAAGGAAGACTACAAGGGAGGGCACTGGTAAACCACTTTGGCTTCTTACTTGCTTTGAAAGCCCCTTGTGGGGGTTGCCATAAGTCAATAGTGACTTGCTGAGGTTGCCATAAGTCGATACACACACACACATCACTCCCTCTCCACCAAAGCCTTTTTTAAAAAGACTTTATTTGGCCATCCTACAATGCCTAACAGGTGCATGCTGCTATCAATGATGCTCTCAATAAGGATGCATTCCCCATGTGTGTACAGCTTTGGTACTTGCAAAAAAAAAAAAACTTTAAAAATCTGATGTTTTGTTCTGGCATACAGAAGCTGTAAGTGCATGGAAAATATGTATTTTGGCCTATTTCCCGCAAAATGATGACCTCACGTATCAGGAGGATAAAAGCTAACAACACACTCCCCTTATCCATGGCTGGAAAGCCAGTGAATGTTTAAACAGGGCTTCAGTCATCCTCGTTTCCCTGAAAACACACACAGCACAAATGCCTTGATTTTTCTACTTAACAAAAGGGCTCCAGCACTCTGATCCTTATGTGCTCTTCTTTTTTAGCTGGAAGATATTATTTTGGAGAGAGGATAGTGTCACAAAAATTGGAGGGATGAACCTTCTCCCTCGCCTTCTGGGTCTCCCCCCAGCAGCGCCTTGGTTCGTTTGTTCTGGAGAGCCACTTACCAAGGCTTGTGAGGTGTGAATGGAGTAACCCTTCGTCTAGCCCCGCTTTCCCTCTTGCTAGTCGGTCCGAGTGACATGAATAATCACCTTTGTACAGAGAAAATCTTAACTCGTCTCAACGTTTATTTTGACTGATAGAATGTTACATTAGAATGTTGCATTTAAAATGTCAAGACCAGGTGCCACTAGGTCTGTCTGCCCTTAGATGTTACAAAAATAGAGCAAGACCGGTAATAGTTACAGAAATACAAGCATGCAGTTTACAATGTTATAATCTATGGACCTTATGATAGAAAGAGAGAACTAAAAGAATACTTATCCTTAATAATATAAAAACCCTAAGCAAACTTACTGTAAATCTATAACAGAAATCCTTATACAATCCTAAGTACTTAATCCTTAACCTATACTTATATTAATTCTTAACCTAAGAGCAAATAGTGCCTTAAAGCCTTATAACAAAGTTACTAACCCCACAGAAGTCTTCTGCCTTACCTCCTGGAAAACCCCTGGACCAACTTGGGTCTCTTGTGGGTTCCAAAGAGGAAGCTTAATGGCCATCAGTTGGCAGACACAAAACCCTTGTGTCTTCCCAAGGAGTAGCGAGGACCAGCTCCTTGGTCACTCTTTTTATAGAGTAGTCCTCAGCTTTCTGATTGGTCAGTGGCCCTGTGACACAGCTGATTGGTCAGTGGCCCTCTGACACAGCTAATTGGTCAGTGGCACCCTGACATGGGTGGTTCCATGACCCTGCTGACATAGGTGGCCACAAGGACCTGTTGGCCTATGGGGCTGAACCAGTTCTGTGGCTCTTCAGGTGTTCTTTCTCCTTGTGCCTAAAATAGGCTTCGTCTTGAGCCAGTCTCTGCCCATGTGACTTTCACTGTATGGATGCTCTTTTTGAAGAGTCAGCATGATTCAGCATAACTCATGAAGCCTAAAAAACTGTCCTACTCTGATTGGCTAAAGAGGTCAGAGGGGAACTTTAACCCTTATATCATGGCTTGGGCCTCTTTCTGTCAGTCTTATATGTCAAAGCTGAATACCTTTCCCTAATTTAATGTCCTTTTATGGCCCATGCCTGGTTTGTGTCAAGGGGGGGGGGCTGCTGCAGACTTCTGCCAGCTCTCACATAGCCTAAGTGTACATGAACCGAAGTGAGAGCTTTTGGAAGTTGCTTTTTAGGCCAGAGCTGGTTCTATGTTATGGGTTTGGGTTCAGATCAATCCAAATTCTAAAATTCTGACCACAGATAGCCCAACTGAATGTGTAAGGACTTGTCCTTAGCTTTTACCAAGCCATTGTTATATTTTCAATGCAATCCTAAGAAGAGTTATCCCAGTCTAAGCCCATTGAATCAATGAGCTTAGACTGGAGTAACTTTAGGACTGCACTGCCATTTATGCATAGACTTCCTAGTATAGGATTAGTATACCAATAAGGAAACCAACACACAAAAATAAAGATGATCAAGTGAAGAAGTTAATTTAACAAACTCAAACATCATTTTCTTCTCCTTTCTGCTCCTTCCTCTCTCTCTCCTTTTCTTGGCAAAGTGGTAATTGATAGGGAAGACCCACATCCAGGAAGCAGCAACCAATTCCAGAACAACAACAACAAAACGTCTCTCTAGAAAAGTCAACATCAGGAAGCAGTCCATTTTTTGCAGTCAGGAAAATTTTTCCTCTGTCTTCCTCCCATATTTGTTTTTTAGGCTAGTTTGGTGTAGTAGTTAAGACCAATGAGACTCTAATCTGGAGAACCGGGTTTGATTCCCCACTCCTCCGCATGAAGCCAGCTGAGTGACCTTGGGGCAGTCACAGCTTCTAGGAGCTCTCTCAGCCCCACACACCTCACAGGTGATTATTGTTGTGGGGATAATAATGACATACTTTGTAAACTGCTCTGAGTGGGCATTAAGTTGTCCTGAAGGGCCGTGAATAAATCACATGTTATAGGATGGCATATCTAGGAGGGATAACCAATGCTTCCTATTTCATTCCTTATTATATTCGAAAAAACATCCTCAAACTCCACATTCAGAGGCAGTCAACCTCTGAATAAGCAGCATCAAGAGGCAACATCAGGAGAAGGCCTCACACTCCGTACCCTGTTGTTGGCCTTCCAGAGTAACTGCTTGCTGTAAGGGTGCCGGGCAACTCTCAAGAGACTTCACGTCATGAGTAAAGGTTCTTTATTGATACCAGTATCATACACTTATGCCATCCTTGCTAGGACTGATGACTACAGACAAGTATCACAGAGATATAAGTTCCCCAAGACTACTCCTAATTTCCCCCCTTTCTCCTAACAATCCTCTAACTCTACAGTCAGGAAAACAGGCTGTGTGATTCATGGACTGCTCAAAGTCAAGCAGGCTCCCAGGTTTGGAAGAGATTACAACAGGGACAAACACCTTCTGTTCCCAGTTTTCCACTCGAGGTTCAAATAACAGAAACACTCCAACAGCATCAGCTTCAGCTGCAGGGGGGTATTGAATATGACAGGTGATCCTGAGCATCTGACACTTAGTCACTGTGTGAGACAGGTTGCTAGACTAGATGGACCACTGGTCTGATCCAACAAGGCATTTATGTCCTCATGTTTTAAACTCTTTGCCCCCCACAGTCAGAAGAAAGAGGCAGACACAGTATTTGGTACTAAGGGCCGCTTTATTAAACATAACATTAACAATAAACTGCGGCAAGGCCAACTAGCGGTACAGGTCAAGCCACGGGGTCCAACCAGGACCTCCGCCTTGACCTGCCTGGGCGAGCCCCACTGCCCTGGGCTTGAGCCATTCAAAGAATGGCCTGGACCCGGCCGGCCAGGCAAAGGGTTCCCCCTCAAGTTCCTAAAGCCTCAGGGCGAAGCTACAAGTGACGAATGGCACTTGAACGGCAAGTGTATTTCTCCCTGTTCACTTGCGCTCCACTCAATCCACTTGCTGTTCAAGTGTCATTCGTCACTTGTACCTTGGCCCTCAGTCATACAGCGTAAGGGAAGGACTTGCACCCAGGGTTCCCTGGAGGCGGTCTAGCCAGGTGGTGGCAGCCATGAAGCATACCCTCCTTCCTGACAGACCCCTTTCCCCACCTATGGGGAACTTCCAAAGGGGTGCTCACCGGCCCGCTCCCTACTCCCCCACTTTCTCCTGCCATGACACCTACACAGCTCCACCCATATAAAATGCCTCTTGTCCTGCTACAGTACAAGGTAGGCGAAAAACCCAAACCCATTTGGCCAATCTAGGAATGGGAAAAAATTCCTACCTGGCTCTACAGCAGCCGGCTAATCCTGCACTGAAACAGGGCAAGGCGGGTGGGCCGATCTCATGGAAGGGACTGAAGCTGGAGGGCGGAGACGCCTACTAGGCTCTTGACTCCGCCCCCCCAGCCTAAACGACCCGGATGCCCGGGAAAGCTCTGCCCCCTCCTCCAGCCGTAGGAGCAAAGTCGGCACCTGGCTAAGCTGCAATGCAGCAGCCGGGTAAGTGCCGCATTCTCATTAGCTACTAATCAGAACAAACAAAGATTCTGAATAATGTATCAGGAAGCAAATCAGATCCACAGTTACAGTCTCTGGAAAAGCCAGAAGGGAATAAGGCTTTCTACCGTGATCTGCCGCTGTGGGTAAAACCAGTAACTGCAAACTTTCCATGGGGTCTCAGTCTTTAGATCTGTCACCTTGAACCCATGCCTCTACAAATTCACCTCCCTTTTATCCATTTGAGTATATGACTTACCAAAAAAGAAATTAGTAGGGGCATGCATAATGAAAATCACAAACCATAAACATCATTGTACTAAGGTATTTGACAAAGGGAACTCGGATTCTCAAAAGCTCATACCTTAGAAATCTAGTTGCTCTTTAAGGTGCTACTGGATCTGAATCTTGGGTCTTACTTGTGATTCTCCAGAACAAAAACGATAGTCCTGGCCAGGGGTCATTTTGTAGTAAAAGTGCTGGAGTAACTCATTAGCATAACTCATCAGCATAACTCATTAGCATATGCCACGCCCCTTCACATTACCGGAAATGTGTCTTTGGCATAACTGATTTGCATATGCCACACCCCCTGACACCACCTTTCTTGGCTGTTTTGGACACAATCCTGGCCATTTAGAGCAGAAATTGGGCCCAAAATGGCAAAAGGGACTGAAAAAGGCCAAAAAGGGGCCCAAAATGGTCAGAATCAGGCTGCTGCTGAGCGGGAGAGTGATCCACCACCCATCAGAGGCCCAGCCTGGGCTGTTTCAGCCCCAATCCAGGCCAAAATGGGCCCAAAATGGCTGAGAGTCAGGTGGGTGGGGCCACATGACATGTGACCTCTTTGGGGAACTACTGGAACTGTGTTCCTGCGCATTCCCCTTCAGAATGAGCCCTGGTCCTGGCTGCTTGGTAGTCACAAAACCCCTCCCCGAAAATTACCATGTGTTTTTTTGAGTTCCAGAGCTTACCAGCACTGAAACATGAGCTCACATTTCACAGTGAATCTGTACTGATTTCCTGGAGAATTTTCCCTTTCCAACCAGATCATTACGTAGGAGGAGCAAAGAACACTCCCAGTTAATCCCAAATTGCAGAGAGCTGCCATTCTCCTTCCACCCTCCTTGTGGGCTGGAGAGAGACTTCTTTTTCTTGTGAAAGTAGAAAAGCCTTGGCTTGTTCAGGGGTCTGTAGAATTCTAAATCTTTGTCCACTTTGCTTGAAATTTGGGGGTTCTTTGAAGGACATGCACAAGACACTCCTCTGAAATGTTGGTGACATTTATTTGAACAACTCCAGCCCTCCAGGAGTGTGTATGTATATATGTGTGTGTTTTCCAATGAAAACTATATATATATTGTTAGTCATTGTAAGAGTAAGGAAATTAATACAGACAGGACTTTGTTTTTAAATTCTGGTGGCTGCATGATGCTCTCTTGCTGGCTGATGCTTGATGGCCATTGTAGGAATTAGAGAGAACTTAGTGTGACTGCACAAAGAGGGACCTGCTTGGGAGGTCTGTAAAATCACCTCCCACTTACCTCCCATGCTTGAAACATTTCAAGCAATTATGCTTGAAACTTAGGAGTTCTTTAAATCAGAGGGAGGACTGTGTTCTGTGTGATTTTGGTGCTGTTAAGTTCAAACACAGCTGCTTCAGAGCTTCCAATTGTTCCCATCTCACCTTCCCCATTGAAAAGGATGGCCACAAAAATCATGAGAATGTTGACCCCGACTTGCCATTGCCCCACCGGAAAACTACCTTATCACGACAAACATTTCACTCAACAACCCCAGATTCAAAAATGAAAATTTTCTAGATCTGTAAATATTGAGAAATTTCAAGCATCAACAGGAATATGAAATTTGAAATAATTCCCATCCTTAATCCAGAATGCCTAGTAGTCTCTTTCTAAGTGGCTAGCCCTCCCACGCCCATTATAAAACCAGTTTTCCCACAGTTCTCCAAAGTTGGGGTAAAACATCTGACAGACTCCCCAGCTATGAAGAAATGTATAACTTCATGCATTTATTAAAAGAAATGAGACCTCCCTCCCTTCCTCCGTCCACAACAAAACCCTCATCTTAATAAGATCTGAATATGACCCAGAGCGTAAAATATTGACAGCAGCAGAGAGTCAAATGGAAAAAAAACAGGAGAGGAAAAATTTGCCTGTTCAAGACCTTGAGAGTTTATACACTCCTGGAAAAGAAGATCTTGGGGAAAGCGGGAAGATTTTCTAATTGTTCTTCTCTTCCATGATTCCTCATGGGCCCGCAGCTTGTTTTTGCTGAACTCCTTCTTGCTGAATTTAATTCAGTTAATATAGAACTGCAGGAACCTGGTATACTGCTAGAACATAACTTGTTTAATAAGCACATCAAGCTGAAAGCATTAACAACAATAAAGAACTCCTGAGATTACTGCCGTTTCAGTTTGAGAGTTTATAATTTTGCCTTAGAGCTGTACTTCATAGGCAAATTTTCTTTTAATTTACTTTCTTCTAAAATTTAAATAGCCTGAATAATTTCCATTAAGGGTAGAAAAATCTATAAAATAAAACTTAAAGTGTTGATAGGCTCTCCAAAATTGCAGCTAGTTAGTTTAGGATTTGCAAGCAGTTCTGCTCCACATATTTCTCAAAACACAATACATGTCTCCCCCATTCATTATTGCAATGATCTTAAAACATATTCAAGATAATGTGATAAGAGCATGCTTGTGATCTGTACAAATTTTGTGTCAAATTTTACCACTGAACCAGTTTAGGGGGAACGATTTTAGCTATAACTTTGTTCTTTAACAGAGTATTGGAAAAAGTTCACCTTTGGGTGATAGTGGGAAGTGCCACCAAGTCACAGCTGACTTACCGTGACCCCTGCTAAGATTTCCAAGGCAAGAGACTAACAGAGGTGCTTTGCCATTGCCTACTTCTACCTAGTGCCCCTGTCTTTCTCGCAGGTCTCACATCCAATTACTAACCAAGACAGACCTGGCTTAGGTTCCAAGATCTGGCTTCCCTGGGCTAACCCTATCAGGGCACATTTTTTAGGTACCCTTATTAAAATTCAGTGTCAAGTTCTTGTCAGAAACATCAGCATCCATGAACATGGCAACAGAGTCTACTTAAACATTCCTTAATGTGTAGTTTCTTTTTTTTTGTAAGGACAAATAATTTTTTTAAAGTCTTTCTGGGTGGTCAAAGGGAACACCTCCAACTTTATCCATCAATGGGGAAGCTGGTTTGATGCATAAGATCATTAAATTATTAAAAGAGTGAGTGTAGTGTGGTGGTTAGAGTGTCAAACTAAGATCTAGGAGACCCAAGTTTGCTATTAAATATCTTACCAAGTAAAATGACAAAAATACACAGTAAATTATTTAAGTATATGGTCACAGTGGCAAGAGTAATATTTGAAGCAAAATGGAAACCAGTGAAATGCCCAGACCTGAAGGAATGGAAGAATAAGCTAAATGACTATGTGTCAATGGCAAAATTAACATCTCTTATACATAACAGACCAATTTGAGAATTTAAAAAAAGGGGGAAAGGTTTTTTCCCAATTATATAGCTAAAAATCAAGGACAAAATTAAATTAACACAGAGTGATAGAAGGAAAGGGTAGGTAATACATGATTATAATAAAAATGTTATTGTTGATACAAATGCTGTTAGATATGATGATAGATTGAAATGATAGAATAAAGAGATTTAAATAGAATTGAAATATTAGAAGCAAATTTAAATAAGTTCCATTTAAATGTAGGATATTGGATATAAATGATTAGTTTATACTATATGTTTGTATGTTTGTAAATTGAAATAAAATATATATATTAAAAAAGAGGAAGGAACACCATCATCTTCTTTCATCAATGGCAAAACTGGTTTGATATATATGATCATTAAATTGTTAACAGAGAGTGAGTATACTGTAGTGGTTAGAGTGTCAGACTAAGATCTAGGAGATCCAGGTTCCAATCCCCACTAGAGATGGGCACGAACCTGAATACGAGCAAAAAACCCCCACGAACTAGCCCGGTTCGTGGTTCATGAACCAGTGGTTCGTGGAAGCTTGTTTCCACGAACTTCCATGAACTGGTCTACTGGTTCATTTGGTTCATATTAAAGGGCAGTTTAAATGGCCATTTCCCTTGCAAGTGGCAGGCCCATTTAAATGCCCAAATCCCACAAATCCCAGCCCCAGTCCCCCATGGCGGCCTTTTGAAGGGCAGGAAGGCCATTTTTAGCCTCCTCTGCCACTCTGTGGGCCTGTGCAGCAGCAGAGGAGGCCAAAAATGGACTTCCCGACCCTCACAGGAGAAGGGGGAGGAGGCCGTGGCCACAGAGAAGACAAGGTAAGTGTGGGGCTGGGGGCTGGGGGACTGGGGCTGGGTTTTGTGGGATTTAGGCCATTTAAAGGGCCCTGCCACTTGCAAGCGGCAGGAAAGGGCCCTTTAAACGATTAAATGCCCCTTTCCCTGCTGCTAAGCAGCCAGAAAGGGGCATTTAAACCCCACGAACCATGAACTGGTTCGGGAACTTGCCCCAGTTCATGGGAGTTCGTGGTTACTGGTTTGTGGAAACCCATGCACCACGAACCGCATGGTTCATTTTTTTTTGTGGTTCATGCCCATGTCTAATCCCCACTTTGCCATGGAAGCTCACTGGGTGACCTTGGGCCAGTCCCACACTCTCAGCATAATCTACTCCACAGGGTTGTTGTGAAGCTAAAATGGAGTGAGGAGAATGATGTAAACTGCTCTGGACCCTCACTGGGGAGAAAAGCAGGGTATAAAATAAATAAATGGGAAGGCTCTAAATTTCCTGAAGCTGTCTCTTCAATTTCTTCCCTTGATAATCAACCCCCAGACGGGAATGGCTATAGTGGTTTCTTTTTACAAAAAAGGTAAGAGGGAGTATCCTTCAAACTGTAGGCTGATTAGCTTGTTGAATATCTCCTGGACAAACTCCTAGACTAGTTTGTGTGAGAGGATATTATAGTGGTGGAACAAGCAGGCTTCAGGCCATGGAGATCTATAATAGACCAATACATCTTATTGAGAAATACTCTTCCAAGGGAATAACTTTCACTTCATGCAGATTTTAAATCTGAATTTGACTCTGTATCTAGAATGCAACTCAGGGACAAATTAACTCCTCCATTGAATGAAGTCTGAGAAGAATCTATATTTCAAAGGGATAGTTCCAGGATAGCAGAAAGGAAAGATAGGCAGACCCTTGACCTCTCTATTTTCCTATCTCTCTTATTGTCCCCCTCTGAAACCTGAGATGAGGCCATATTAGTCTTCTCTGTATGGTTCCAATTTTAGTATAATGTGCTGCTAAAGCAAGCACTGAAACCTGAGATGAGGGGAAACATTGCAGTCCTTCCCTTTTTACAACCCCTCTCACAGAAAATATTTAGGGTTTTAGAGGGATTTCTTTCTACTTATTTTGTTATATAAAACTCTTAGTAAAAAGGGGGGGGGGAGAAAATATAAGTTTAGTAAAGATGATTTTAAATTTCTCAACCCAGTTTTTCAACCTGGACAAAAACTGCTTTTCTATTATGCTTCTATAATAACAACAACAACAACATTCGATTTATATACCACTCTTCAGAACAACTTAATGCCCACTCAGCGGTTTACAAAGTATGTTATCATTATCCCCACAACAAAACACCCTGTGAGATGGGTGGGGCTGAGAGAGCACCTAGAAGCTGTGATTGACCCAAGGTCACCCAGCTGGCTTCAAGTGGAGGAGTGAGGAATCAAACCCGGCTCTCTAGATTAGAGTCCTGCACTTTTAACCACCACACCAAACTGGATCTCTCTTGTTGTCAGAACTGTGGCTAGATAATGTCCTTACTCCAGACTACCTTCTGCAATCAGACAAAAGCCCGTTGTTTTCAAAAGTTTACTGAAGAAAGAATGCATTATAGTCCACGAGCCTGAATACAATATTCAGGATGGTAGATGTGAATTGTTACCAATGACAGGCAAAGCATGAGGTACAAAGTAACAGATCCCAGCAGGCCCAACCTCCCCCCATAGTTCTCATAACAATCCCTTTGAAGCTCGGAAAGCAAAAGTCCTTCGAGGCTAGAACAGCGGTAGCCAAAACATTCCTCCTCTGGGAGATAGCTGCCTGGGAACATCCTGGCACCTGTGAAGAAAGCACTTATAATACTGAAAGGATTAAAATGGAGTCTCTTTAGCACTAGCATACCTGAAAGTATTCTGAACATGACATTTGTATCAATCAAGCCTATGATTCTATCTTTTCATGACTTTTTTTTGTTGCTTCACACCAATTTTTTTCTGTACAGGTCACACATTTTCATCTTCATTTGTGTGTCAGTAAATGAGCATTATCTCTATATCTGCAAATTATATATATTGTATGCCGAAGTACAGTATAAACTTCCAATAAATCCATACCATAGACATAAATGATACAAACAGATCTGTATCTAATTCGTTTATTTTTGTATTATTATACTGTTGTAACCCGCTCTGAGCCTGCTTGTGGGGAGGGTGGGCTACAAATCAAATAAATCATAACTATAACCATAACTATAATTGTAAATGTAATCATAATCATAATTGTAATCATAATAAAAGAACATTAGTAAAAAGAGTACTGAATCTACTGACAAAAATGTAAAAATAACACAACTTTTGCAGATCCCTAGAGATTTGTTCCTAGTTCATGTTACATGTGAATCGATTACTGAAGCTAAACTTTGGATTGGCCTCTTCACATACATAAAGGAGAACCATAAATGCCATCTGCAGCAAAGCTTGTCAGTTTAAAAAGGAGTTTGACAAGTTTTAGTGGATTGTAGTGAATTGGACATCCCTGCTTGTGGAATTGGCCTGGGGGATTTTCCCTTGCTGGTTTGATGGAAAGTGTAAGGTTCTTGCTGTAGTATTGCATATTTGATAGGGTTCTTGGCTTGAGGGGTCTTAAAGGGTATTCTGTGAGTAAGTCTGGGTGAAATGCAAGGTTTAGTTTTATATATCTATACATATAACATTTTCAGGGACATGAGGCTGTTTGCCTCCACCAGATGAAGACCCTCACAGGGTCATTTCTATTTGGACATATGGACGCTTCAAAGAAATTCCTGCATTTCAGGACTGGGCAAGATCTTCTTTGTGAATTGTTCCTGCTATTTCAAAGGAGACATAGAAGAAGCAAGCTAAGAAACCTGGACAGCATTTGTGCCCCAGAGATGTTAGCTTATGCAGCAGCTTCTTTGATATCCTGATATCAGATGGTAGAGATTTTTTTTAAAGAGAAGGTGCCTTCTTTAATATAAAAGAAAATGTGCACATAAAAGGCCTGCATTTCATTGTATAGCTCCTGTCACCCTTTATTTTTAGAAGAGACGTGACACGCAAACATCTTTTTTAAAAGTCTGTGGAAGGCATTCCAAAGAATGTGCTAAGATCCATGTACTGCAGCTCAAACTGATGGATGCAACTTAACAAAACAAATCCCCAAAGTTACATCCGTGTAAGCATCTTGCACACAAAAGTCGCTTGCATATTAAGTTTTAGCCTCCAGCTATGCAGATTAACCACAATATCAAACACTGGGATGAAGGAAAATTCTGAGATAACTGCGACTATAAAAGTACTGGCAATGCTGCAGAAATAAATTAATTAAAGATAATAGGCCTGTAGTTTGCAAGCTATGCTATCGTGAGATGAGATTGCCTACATCTCTTTTTCCCCCCATCAGCATTGCTTTAAAAGGAAGAAATTATTGTCCCCATTCTTCTGTGTTGCACCCATTAACATTTAAATGGCTGAACTAAATACTACTGAATTTGGCAGGTCTAGGAAGACTGAATAGACTGACAAGTATTAAACAACAGCTTGGAGCATTTCAGATATGTTGGATAAGCAGCTGAGAAAATCCTCTACACTCATCTGCACTACACAATGTACCTAACACTTGTAGTATCCGTGGGTCTGATTCTTCATTTGCTGACAAGAGATTATTTCAAACAGAGCTTGTGTTCCATCCTAAAATGATGCCAGGTTATGGAGGAAGGCATGGCAGGATCAGACCACAGCAGGAGATTGGCAGTGATAGTAGAGTGAGAAACAAAGAGAGAGTTGTAGTGAAGTAGCCAAATATGATTTGCCACATGGAGATGAGTCTGTATTGTGTTTACTACATGACCCCTGATTGGGGTCACCTGGAGAAGGGAGACAGCTGGGGGTAAAACACTGGCAAGGTATCCGAATTTTACTGTAGGAAAATAATGAAGGTTTTTTTCTTTCCAGGAAAGATTGCAAGCTACCCAGAAGTCCCTCTTTTGCATGAAACATGTTGAGATTGACGATTAATTGCAACCTAAGGATCTGTATCATTATCCTCTAAATTGATTCTGCCATGTTTTCTTCTTAACTTGTATTCTACAGTACTTTAAAAACTAGTTTCAGAATAGATGCATGTGTAGTTTGCCAGTTTTCAGTGTGTATCTCTTTTTCCTTACAATTTGCCAGTGTTGAAAAGGCCATTAGACCAACATTCCTTTTTGTGCTGTCATAAAGCATGTATGTGTGTGTTATTTGTCATCAAGTTGCCTCCGACCTATGGTGACCCTACGAATGAAAGACCTCCAAAACATGCTATCATTAACAGACTTGCTCAGATCTTGCAAACTGGAGGATGTGGCTTCTTTTATTGAGTCAAACTATCTTGTTTTAGGTCTTCCTCTTTTCCTACTGCCTTTTACTTTTCCTAGCATTATTGAATTTTTCAGAAAATCTTGTCATCTCATAATGTGATTAAAGTACGATAACCTCAGTTTTTTTTTTCATTTTAGCTTCTACGGAGAACTCAGGCTTGATTTGATCTAGTACCCACTTGTTTGTCTTTTTGGTTGTCCATGGTATCTGCAGAACTCTCCTCCAGCATCACATTTCAAAGGAATCAATTTTCTTCCTTTCAGCTTTCTTCACTGTCCAACTTTCACATCCTTACATCATAATGGGGAATACCATTGATTGGATTATCTTGATCTTGGTTCCCAGAGAAACAGCTTTATCTTTAAGGATCTTATGTAGCTCCCTCACAGCTACTCTTCCAAGTCTCAATCTCCTTCTGGTTTCCTCCTTCTGGTTTCCTCCTTCTGGTTGCCATCTCCCTATTGGTTGATGATTGAGCCAAAGAATAGAAAATCTTGGACAATTTCAGTTCCTCATTGTCCACTTTAAAATTGTGTAATTCCTCAGTAGTCATTATTACTTTTGTCTTCTTGATGTTCAGATGTAATCCTGCTTTGGTGCTTTCTCCCTTAATGTTTCAAGTCTTCACTATTTTCTGCCTGCAATGTAGTGTCATCTGCATATCTCAAATGGTTAATTTTCCTTCCAGCAATTTTTACTCCAGCTTCTTCTAGATCTAATCCAGCTTTCCTTATGCTATGCTCTGCATAGTGGTTGAACAGGTAGAGAGATAAAATGCATCCTTGTCTGACACCTTTGCCAAATGGAAACCATGCTTAATCCTTATATTCTGTTCTGACAGTAGCCTCTTGTCCAGAGTACAGGTTGTGCATCAAAACAATCAGATGTTGTGGCACCCCCATTTCTTTTAACACTATCCATAGCTTTTCATGATCCACATAATCAAAAGCTTTGCTGTAATCTATAAAACAAATGCTGATTTTCTTCCTAAATTCCTTGGTGCATTCCATTATCCACCGTAAATTTGCAGCGTGATCTCTAGTGCCTCTTTCCTGAATCCAGCTTGAATATTTGGCATTTCTTGTTCCAAAAATGGTAAGAGTCTTTGCAGTAGAATCTTGAGCATCACTTTGCTTGCATGGGAAATTAACACAATAGTCCGATAGTTGCTGCACTCTTTGGCATCCCCTTTTTTTGGAATTGGAATGTAGACTGAGCATTTCCAGTCTGCGGGCCATTGTTTTGTTTTCCATATTTGTTGACAGATTCTTGTTAAGATTTTAATGGACTCCATTTCTGTAGCTTGAAATAGCTCTATTGGTATTCCATCTACTCCAGGTGCTTTGTTTCTCCCTGTTGCTTTGAGTACAGCTTTTACTTCACTTTCTAAAATTTCTGGTTCTTTGTCAAAGGACTCTTCTTCAAAAATATCTGTCATCTTTCCATCTCTTCTGTATGGTTCTTTCAGTGTACTGTTTCCATCTTTCCTTTATTTTGTCCTGATCAGATACTGTACTTCTATGTTGATCTTTCAGCATCTCATGAATTTCCCTTTAATCTCCCGGATCTTGAGGAACAGATCTCTTGTTCTTCTTTTTTTGTTGTTCTCTTCTATTTCTTTGTACAGGTTATTATAATAGATTTCTTTGTCTCTGCATGTAGATTGCTGAAAAGCTGACTCTATTTCTGTCACTTTTTGCTTTTGCTTTCCGTCTGTCTTTAGCAATTTGAAGAGTTTCCTCTGTCATCCATTTAGGCTTCTCCTTTTTTTGGCTGCAGGAATAGTCTTTGCACATTCTTCCTTGATAATATCTCTGGTTTCAGCCCATAGTTCTTCCAGTTCAAGATCAATTAAACTTAGTATTGCAAATCTATTCAAAGTCTAAATTCCTTAGACTTTGACTTCTTCAGGAATATCCTTTAGATTGTATTATGGCACTATGATTCTTTTAGTGTTTCTCTTCAGCTTTATCCTAATTTTTGATATTAGCAACATGATCTGTATCACACTCAGCTCCTGGTCTTGTTTTAGCAGACAGGATAGAACTTCTCCATCTTCTGCTTCCAATTATGTAATCTATTTGGTTCCTTTATTGGTTATCTGGTGATTTCCACATGTACAGTCATCTTTTCGGTTGCCTGAAGCATGTGTTAGCAATGAACATGTTGTTGGCTTTACAAAATTCGGAGTCGCTCTCCTGCTTCATTTTGTGATCCTAGTCCAAATTTTCCCACAAAGTTTGATTCTGCTTTGTCTCCTACTTTTGCATCCCAATCACCTATGATTATTAGCTTATCTTGTTTAGGTATGTGATCAATTTCATCTTGGACATTTGAGTAAAAGTTTTCGATTTCTTCCTCCACAGCATCTATAGTTGGGGCATAAACTTGAATGATGGTTAAGTTAACAGGCCTTCCCTGAAGTCTGATATTATTCAGTAAGATTTTGCATTGTAGCTCTTGACTGCTTGTGCTATATATTGCCTCAGTATTAGGGCAACACCATTTCTTTTGAGTTTGTCATTTCCACAGTAAAACACTTTGTGGTTTTCTGACTGAAAATGTCCCAAGTCAGTCCACATTAGTTCACTCACACCCAAGATTGCAATGTTTAAACATTCCATTTCTTGTTTTACTATTTCTAGCTTAATTGGATGCATACATCTAATGTTCCATGTTCCTATTGTGTGTGTCACACAGCTTTGGATGTTCCTTTTGACACACCCAACCCCCCTCACCATATTAAGGTATGTATCCAAGAGGGAGTGTCATAAAGCATATACGCACTCATGTGTACTGGTTACCTGTAAGTAGAGAAAACAGGCACGCGTCAAAAACAACAGCCAAATGAGCATTCAGAGTGCCCTACACAAAGTCTGGGAATGAAAAAATAAGAACATGGTGGATTGCCAAATTCACAAACATGACTAGATAGTTCAACATCCAGGGACATATCCAGATACTGACAATTTTATGAGCATAGCAAGAACAACTGTAGGAAAAATCTGTGAAAACAGGAGTAATCAGAAGCAGCTATGCTCAAATGCTCGCTGGTCTAGCACATATCCTATGATTGGGGAAATGATCATTTTGCAAGCTGTTTGGATCCAAATGGTTTCAGATGTGCACACTTGTGTGATTAGCAGTTCTTGTGGCAGCTGCTGCCACCACCTTCATTTTTAAATGAGAACAGTAAAATAAAAGAAAATCAATTTGGTATTTTTAACTTGGAACTTACTATTTGGTATTTCTGTATGTCTTCAGTGTTTCTCCAGGGACAACTAATCAGAAGTCAGTTCAAGATAAAAGAACAAGGATGGAAAAGGCTAGAAGGAATAGAAAATGGTGAGGTTATCTGTTACTCAGGCAAGATCTAGAAGGTAATCCAAAGGCAAAGAGGGGAAAACCCCAACAGGGTAACAAGTACAATGATATTATAAATAATCAGTTTCAATAAATATTACCAATAATTTATGAAAATATTATGTATTTTTTAATTTTTAAATTATATAAATACAGTAAAGTGCAAATTGCTCTAGGTGACGTCACCTAGAGCACTTTGCACTTTACTGTATTTATATAATTCATTTTTTAAAAAAAATACATACTATTTTCATAAATTAATGGCAATATTTATTGAGACTGATTATTTATAACATCATTGTACTTGTTACCCTGTTGGTGTTGTTCCTCTTTGCCTTTGGATTTGATTGCACAGGGTTGAACTAGAAGATATCCAGCAAGTATTTATATGTATTTATAGGCAACCAAGGACAACTGGTCAAGGGCATGTCTCCCTCTGCCAGCCATTAAGAGAAATAGGCCTCCCCTGATGAACCTGAGGTTGATTGTTAAACCAATTCATTAATATTACAATTAGTTGTCTGGATGTGATAAAATGATCTTGGGAATGCTTTATTGAGGCAGCACCACTCTCTGAACATGTTAATTGAAAGTACTCATCCAATATTCCTATATAAGGAGAGATATAACCCTGTCTCATGTTCCAACACCTTGTTCAGAAGTCATTTGATTGCATATTAATTTACATATACAAGCAAACAAAGCCACAAACTTTCTAATTCTAATGAGATTTCTTATACTGGTATACCCTTTCTAGTCTTATGAAATTTTGTTCATCCTTCCCCCTACCTGTTTTTTCTGTGTAACAAATAAAGTGAAGAGGGTTTTTTAGAGCAGATTACTTATATAAAAGGACAGTCTGCCATGTGGTTTAAAATCAGTCTCAAGATTGTGATATGTAGATATTCTTTTTTAAAAAAAGTACTATTGATCTTCTGTTTTCTTAGCTCAAAAAGTGTCAACAGTAATAGACCATCAGTAATGTTCCTTCTTGTTGTACTTTCTTAGGTAACAAAATATGACATTTTAAGTGTACAGGATCATTATCTTAATGGAGGAAAGGAACAGCATTTCAAAATAGTATTTAATTAATACTAGCAAAATGCCCATGATTATGATGGAGAGGATATTGTATACTGCAAATCACCACCGAGCATGTGCAGTATGTGGCATTTTGTACTTCTTTGTAAAAACTCTTTCCCCAACTACCATTTTTTAAACATTTTTAAAATTTTATTTAAATACAGAGCATAAAAGAAACAACAATACATAAAAAATATATCAATACCTCTTAAAACACCAATAAATTTATACAGATCTTATTAAAATTAAAAACATAGGAATGATGGCTATAAATTGTGAATGTATCAATTAATTATACAGTGTGTAACAATATATACTATACATAACTATAATATAGTTCCTTTGGAATCTCCTTCTGTTCAGAAAGATAAGTTAAAATTGGCGACCAAATTTTCTTGAAATTAGAGAGGGCTTTAGTTGATGTCATCTGATTCAAATTAAAAGTAAGTCTTGCTAAGACATACTGATCCCATAGTCGTGTGTACCACATCTGTAAAGTTGGAGCAGTAGAGGCTTTCCAGCAAAAGGCTATGGAAATTTTGGCTGCCGCTAAGAGAGTTGCTATAATAGACATTGTCCGTTGGGGTTGATCTACATCCCAATTTGTTCCTAATAAGAGACACTCCAGATTAAATTTTAGTGTTACACTGGTTATTATCTTGTCATCCAAACGGCTTGCCAAAAGGGTGCCAACACTGGACAAGTCAACCAACAATGGATATAAGATCCCTTCAAGCCACAATTTTTCCAACAAGCTGGGCTCAGCTGTGAAGAAGTATACGATAAAGATTTTGGTGTTAGATACCACCTGGAGACTAATTTAAACATTTGATAACGTATTGTAAAAACTGAAGAATTAAATTCTGCCAATGTCCAAACCGCATTCCATCCCTCTGCAAGAGCCAATGAGGGACATTCTTTTTGCCATTTATGTTGATATGGTAATGGCTTTGGGAGATAATCTGTTCTACGATTTTATAGTGTAACAAAATCAATCCTTTTTGCTTTACAGAGTGCTGTTCAAGTAGGCATTCAAATTTCATCAGAGGCTGACATAATATCCAGGTAACACTCAGTTTAGAACAAAAAGTTTGAAGTTGCAGGTAAGTAAACCAGGTTATCTGTTTTTGTAATTTTCTTATTCAAAACTGATCACCCATCATTTAAATCTATCAAGCGAGTCATCTGCTGGTTTTTCCAGAGTGCTAATTCAGTTGCTGTCAGACCTTCAAGAAACCAATCCGGTATCACGAAAGGTGTGAATCTGGAGGTTTGTGGAAGAAGCTTCGGAGAAAGTTTGTCCCAAGTATGCTTGCCACTCCAAGCTCCCTCCCTCCCATTCACCTGGCCTACATGGGAACTGGCTGACACAATTGATTCTTCCTCATAGGATGCAGTAAAAGAAGAACCGAGGAAGTGAGGGAACTACAGGGGACTGTGAGGACAACTTCAGCAAGTCCTCACAGGTGCCCCCAGACAAGGTTAGGGGTTCTGCACACTTCATACTTAATTAATTAAAAATTATAAAAGCTGGTTCTCTGTTTTCATCATCATGGATGTTATAGGCGTCAACAAGTAATGAAGTATAATAGAAATAGTTTTGATTCTCGAAAGCTCATACCCTGGAAATCTAGTTGGTCACTGTACCCAGCTCTTGAGCTTCTACTACCGACCAACATGGTACCCCCTGAAACTAATTCCTTATATATGTTTGGATTGGTTTGAGCCTGGATCTGCTTATTTACTGCTTTTGTAAGCCATGTTACATGGAGTAAGACATATTTGTAAAAAGAACAGATGAATGCATACATTCTTTCTACGATGAACCCAAGATGTCTTTTTCAATTTAAACTTTCTGGGTAAATGTGCATAGCATGCCATGCTTTTGCAATTCTCAAATGACTTCTGTTCCACGTTTCAATGATCTACCGTATTTTTCTGCTTGGTGTGACATGTAGCGTGGAGTATGGGACGATGGAGGGTAAGAGGGTCTCCCATTTTCTGCTTTCAAGCTCTTAAAACAACAGTCTCCATGTTCCCACCATCCATCCAGATTTTCTACTATCAAAATAACACTCAACATTGAATTGTTTACTGCACATTAGCTAATTTTGTTGGTGATTAATACCAGCCTTCCACCTCATGCCATAACCATGTGACAGTACCAACCTATAAACGTTCATGTTGTCAAGTTTCATAATGTTTTCCTTTTTTGGACCACTTAATTCAATTACCTTTACAGTTACCTGTGCAATGGGCTTAGACTGGAGTCACTCTACTTAGGATTACACAGTTAATTACTTAAAAATTTCTGCTGAAAATATTTCTTGTAGTGCAGAATCACCTAATCTGGATAGCCCAAGCAAGCCTGATTTTATCAGATCTCGGAAGCTACGTATGGTTGGCCTTGGTTATGAATTAGATGGGAGACCTTCAAGCAAGACCAAGAGGCAAGCAATGGCAAACCACTTCTCTTTGTCTCTTGCCTGGAAAACTCTATGGGATTGTCATAACTCAGATATGACTGGATGGCATTTTGCACCACCACCACCAGTGTGGAATTACCTTACTAGTTCCATGACTTGGGCTGCAGTGGGAGTAAGCTCCACTGAACTCATTGGGTCTTAATTCTCAGTCAACGTGATCTGGGTAGCCCAGGCTAGGCTGAGCTTGTCAGATCTCAGAAGAGAAGCAGGGGCAACCCTCGTTAGTACTTGGATAGGAGACCACCAAGGGTCTGCTACCAGAGACAGGCAATGGCAAACCACCTTTGTTTGTCTCTTGCCATGAAAACCCTATGGGGTTGTTAGGTGGCTGTGACTTAATGGCCATTTCCACCATCAAACATGCACAGGGCCATACAGTGGATAACTGTGTTTGGACAAATGGTTTAAAACTAGAAAATGAATTAACAAAAATGATATTTTTTCAGTTTAATAAAATCTATGGACGGCCTTTTTCTGTGAAACTGCTGTTTAAAATGCCCTTCCCCAAAGAAAGTGAACAAGGCTTTTGACAGCAACTTTAAAACTGATTTTAGGAAGTAGGTGTTAAAAACACAGAAGAAAGCCCAAAACTACTAACTGGAACAGATTTTGAGCAAAGGCCAATTTTCACCAAAAAATGTTGACCAACTGAAGGGTTCCTCCATGCTGTACTTTCATGTGATATTTCATTTTTATATATATTGCTCTCATACTTTCAAAAATCAAATAAAAGAAATACCTTTCCATTTCAGAAAGTAAACATCGGAACGAACCAGAGGAATTTCAATGGTATGAAAAACAGGACATTGAAGAGACAAGTCAAATCAGCTGGAATTGTCTGATTATTATTAATGGGATATAAACATAATGCAATGCTTGATGAAATAAGACAGACCAACAACTGTGAAAACATCTCAAATTAGCAAAGACATTTCTGCACAGATCAACTATCCTGAGTGACATGAAGGAGAATAATAAACACAAAGGGGCTGGATCCTGCCAGCTTTTCCACTCAGTCCTGCCCAATTCCCTTCCCCCCCCCACAACATTGTCTTGGTCCATGCAAATCCCACGATCTTTAGCAATTTGGGGGGGGGGTGCTCAAAGGAGACCGGCAACCCTTTTCACCAAGAGATTTTAAAAAATGTTATTCAATTTAGATTCCGTTCTCCCCGCAAGCTAGTTGCATCCATCCCATTGTACTGTTTACAATGCCATCATGGTGAACATGCCATCCATGCTCAAGGGGAAAGACACAACTATATAAAGTCAATCCATACTAGTAGTTCATGAGCTTTTTGCATTTTTGATGAGTTAGTGAACACAATGTAACTTTAACAGCTTTATCAGACTGTGGGATTAGCAAATATTAGTAAAGACTATGGATTAATCATAGCAATAATAGTAAGCTAGCAAGAAGCATAAGATGGATTCTTTATGTTTTAAAGTAACTGGTCTCTGTCTTTAGCCACCCCCCCTTCTTCTCCCTAGCTGTACATGGAAAGAAAGAATGTCTATCCTTGAAGATAGATAACTGGACATTCCTGCCAGTATATGAACAGGGCAAAGCTAGAAACAAAGGGAGAATTATAAGTTCCACCCCTTCCCCCTTTTTGGAGAAGAGAGTTTGTGTAGAAAAGTAACCAGTTGTGGAATGAAGGAAGATGCTGCTATGGAGACCAAGAAAGGATGGTACATGATGTTGTCGCGAGACTGAACGGTGGACAATAGTCCAATGTAAAGGTATAAAAGTGATCAGGTGCCTTATTCTGAATGTGACTTTCGTTTCTCCAAAATGATATCACAAGCCCTTAAAAGAAGCATGTGCTCCTTTGTTCTGTGGTACTTTCTAAGCTCATTTTGTAAGCTGGTACCCTATATTTGCAAATATACTCTGTTACAACAGCCCTTGTCTGTCTCATCTCTCTTTTGCTCAGAAGATTGGAAGGGGCAAAGGGGAAGAGCACAGTTTTGTGCAACAAGACCACTGGCCCATCTAATCCAGCAGCTTGTTGCCAACAAACAGGGCATGAAATCCAAGGCTTTCTCCTGATGTTGTCTCCTAGCACTTGTATTCGTAGGTTTACTGCTTCTGGATGTAGATTTCCACGTAATCATGGCTAGTAGCCATTGGTAGATTTTTCCTCCATGAATCTTCTAATCCCCTTTTAAAACCATCTATGCTAGTGGCCGTCACTACATCTACTGGCAGTAGATTTAATTACTCATTGAGTAAAGAAGTACTTTCTTTCATCTACCCTGAATCTACTGTCCATTAGCTTGGGAAAAGAGAAACTCTAAAGACATATTTGCTGTGGCTTTTTATATTTCCAGAATAGGTACGAAACAGCAATAAAGCATTTATAGGGTACAGAAAGGATCATAAAAAAAAACATTTTATCTTGATTGAGACTTTATGAGCTACTGGGAGACAAACAGCATTTTATCAGGGGATTGATTCAGTTTGTGGGAACCCAAATGACCAGCTGTACCTTAAGCTAGTGCTGTAAACTATATTAATCAGTTTCCTTCCTTTTTGTTTAAAGGATCCCCAGTAAGCGTTCCCTCTAGTGTGCGCTGTGCGCAATTGCGCACAAAATATTACCTCTTGGCGCACATGATTGCTTCAGGAGCGCAGAGATGATTCTTCTCTGATGGTCTCGACTTCCTGCTCAGCTGGTGCCCTCTGAACGGTAAGGATGCGGCAGGATGGCACTGGAGCAGGCTTGACCCACACCTCTGAGGGCCCAGGGTGAAGGATGGCACCAGGGCAGGCTTGGCCTACACCACTGAGGGCCCAGGGTGAAGGATGGCACCGGATGGTGCTGGGGCAGGCCTGGCCTGCGACACTGAGGCCCCAGGATGAAGGATGGAGCAGGATGGCACTGGGGCAGAATTGGCCTGCAATGCTGAGGGCCCGAGGATGAAGGATGGTTCTGGGGTAGGCTTGGCCTGTGACACTGAGGGCCCGGAGTGAAGGATGGCGCGGGGCAGGCTTGGCCTGCAACAATGAGGGCCTGGAGTGAAGGATGGCGCCGGGGCAGGCCCGGCCTGCAACAATGAGGGCCTGGGGATGAAGGATTGTGTAGGATGGCTCTGGATCAGGACTCACCTACGATGTTGAGGGCCCGGGAATGAAGGATGGCTCAGGATGGTGGCAGGGCATGCCTGGCCTGTGACAATGAGGGCCTGTGGATGAAGGATGGAGCAGGATGGTGCTGGGGCAGGCTTGCCTGGCCTGTGGCAATGAGGTCCTAGGAATGAAGGATGGTACTGGATGGCACTGGGACAGGCCTTATCCATGACGTTGAGGGCCCGGGGATGAAGGATGGCACAAGATAGCAGTGGCGTAGGCTTGTCCTGTGACACTGAGGGCTTCTTGGTAAAGGATGTGAAATTCCTGGAGATTTAGGTCATGGAACCTGGAGAAGGCAGAGTTTGGGGAGGGGAGGTACCTTGGCAGGGTATAGTACAATAGAGATCACCCCCAAAGCAACTATTTTCTCCGGGGGAAGTTATCTCTGTTGCCTGTAGATCAGTTGTAATTCAGGGAGATCTCCAGCCACCACCAGGAGAATGGCAAGCCTACTCCCCTTCTGCACATGTAGAAGAAATTCTTCCTCTGCCACCTTTGAGTTTGAGCATCAGGGCATTTCTCTGAGCAATCTCTGTCCCCTTTTTTGCCTGCATAAAGCTGACACCTTTTGTCTAAATGTAAGTAAAATCCACCTTCAGTGGCTTGTTGCAAGCACAAAACTAGCTCTCCGTCTCATTTCTCATTCTCCCTCCTTTCCTTTCTCTTTGACTTGCCCATATCCCCTCTTCCTTGACTCTGCCGCCAGGGAAGACATTTGTCCTGTATTTGATAATCTGGTCCTTTCACCCCCTTCTTTTTCAGTCCTGTTTGGCTTGGTACATTTTTCACGTGAGTAGCTTTCCTCCCAGACTCCCCTCTGCTCCATAGTAAAGTGTCCAGTAGCACCTTTAAGACTAACCTACTTCATTGTAGCATAAGCTTTCGAGAGCCACAGCTCTCTTCATCAGATGCATCTGATGAAGAGAGCTGTGGCTCTCAAAAGCTTATGCTACAATAAAGTTGGTTAGTCTTAAAGGTGCTACTGGACTGTACTATTTTTCTACTACAGATTAACACGGCTAACTCCTCTGAACCCTCTGCTCCAGCCTCCTTTGGCTCAATATCAATAAAATACCAGTGTTTTCAAGTTCTGAAAAACAGAGAAAGGAAGAAGAGAGAAGTTAAATTGAAATCAAAAAGGGTCCAGTAGCACCTCTAAGCCTAACCAATTTTATTGTAGCATAAGCTTTCGAGAATCAAGTTCTCTATGCTACAATAAAATTGGTTAGTCTTAAAGGTGCTACTGGACTCTTTTTGATTTTGCTACCACAGACTAACACGGCTAACTCCTCTGCATCTATGACCATGTTAAATTGAAAGTCTGTGTAATGAAATGTGACTTATGTTTACAGGTATAATGTATAAAACATTCTTTAAAAACATACTTAAAATACAGTTTAAAAATTAATTCTCAGATATTTATAAGGTTGTGGTTATAAGCTTCTACAAACTGATTTATGTGGTAGCCAAATGTTTGTATGTTTGTAGATTGCAATTTTTTTTCTAAAAAGGCGCTCTCAAAAATTTTATGCAAGTCAGCTCACAAAACAAATTTTTATGCACGTTTCAGCTCACAAAATACATTTTTGGCTCACAGCAATGCACATCTTAGAGGGAACATTGATCCCCACCTGCATGGTCATGTAACTGAAGGCCAAACTACAAGTGACGAATGACACAGGTTGGACACTTGTCAGCTTCCCTCAAGTTTTGATGGGAAATGTAGACAGCTTGGCAGAATGTTGGACAAGTGACAGTTGAAAAGTCCATTGGACAGCAGTCGGAGAGCCAAGCTGCAAGACCAGGATGCCTACATTTCCCATCAAAACTTGAGGGAAGCTGACAAGCGTCCAATTTGTGTCATTCGTCACTTGTAGGCTTGGCCCTGAGTCCTCCACCTCTGGTAGCAGCCAAGATTCTCCCATATGCTGGCTTGATTAGCCAAAGTCACCCCTCAGCCTGAGTCTCTGGCGTTGTCACCCTGTATACCAAACAAGTGTGCAGAGTCACCTCATCACAGCTTGCTTTATACATTAAAAATATTACAGCTGAAAGGTTTAGGATTATCATCACCCTGCCAGAAGGACTCATCTATGGAGGAGGTGGAAAGCTGACATATCAACCCCTGCTGGAGTTCTCATGGAAAGAGATTAATGGAGGTGGCTTGCCATTGCCTGCCTCCGCAAATCTGGTCTTCTTTAGAGGTCTGCTACCCAATTACTAATCAAGGCCGACCCTGCTTAGTTTTTAGGAGACATGACGAGATCGAGTTTGCCCGGGGAGCACATCTATACACATGTAGATTGTATAACGTGTAGTAGGATGTCATTCTGGTTATCTGTGTTAAACTTTTAAGGTAACATCCATTTAATGGTCCTAATGAAAATAATCCATCTTTTGCATTTGCTTTTGCTCTTGGACAAGATTAATTTGAAGGTTCTTTCTGTTCTTGTCTTTTGTGATGTGACATCTGAATGGATCCTTCTCACATAATACTGTTTTTTTAAAAAAAAATCATTGAAAACAAGTCTCAGAGAGGGTATATCATTATCTTGGTATAATGATCAAGAGGCTTATCTCTAAACTTTGCTTTGTTCTGTGATATTATGAGATGAACTTGAACTGACACATAAGGAAGAGGATGCTGGGCTGGCTAGGAAGAGCAACGGCTGCTGCTTTGATGAAACCAAGCGCTTGATTAACAGCTTGCACATAAAAGAAAGGAATTAATTGGCAATTGCTCTTCTTATGTAAAGAGACTAGAGACTTAACAATAATCAAAACTAGTTCTAGTATACTGCCACTCGGATATATTTATACTAAAGGCCAGTGTAGTAGAGCAAAGTAGTGGCTTGTGACTATTCCACTGGTTGTTGTTTTTGCCTGGCAGATCAAGGCTACCCAATTTCAAGAATTTTCACAACGTCCTTTGCTACAGTATGGCTTTCTGTCTTGCCCTGTGAGTGAGAAAGGTTAATTTTTCTCATACCTCGTATCTGCCTGTTGCATGAAATTGATTCCATGGCAGAGAAAGGATCAGGACTTGGGCCTCCCAGATCTTTGTCTGATGCTTCAACCACTGCACTGCCCTCGCTCTCAGTGAAAATGCTCAACTTCGCAGCCCCATCAAAATGCTAAAAGAGAAGTGGCCTTCTTCATATTCTTTGGAAGGGTATTCCAAAGAACAGAGGCTGTAATTGGGAAAGAGTGTGGGCATTCCACCATTGACTGCACCTGTCTTCAGGAAGGGATGGGCAGCAGAGGTCTCACACAGGTTCAGAGAGAGAGGGGCAGTCCTTTTTAAGTATGTGAGTCCCATACAGGATTGCCAGATACAGATCTCATTTGGAGAGTTGCAGAGAATTCCTGGAGATTTGGGGGGGGGTGGATCTTGGGATCATGGGTTTGGTGGAGGGGGGTTTGGTAGAGGGGGAGTGGCATCAGCAGGATATAAAGTTGCCCCTCCAAAGCAGCCATTTTCTCCAGGGGAACTGATCTCTCTTGTCTGGAGAGCAGCTGAAATTCCAAGAGATCTTCAGGCCCAACCTGGAGGTTGTAACCCTACTCCCATATCATGAAAGACTTTAAAGATATGCATCAGCATCTGCTGTTTTTCATTTGTCTTAGGACAACACTCCTCTGCCTATTCAGCTTCAGCCTCAACCAGGATTCTTTCAGCCTTCTTCAGGAAATTTCCCTTGAAGCCTTCCTTGATTTCATTTTGGGGACTGCCTTCTTTTCCTCCACAGCCTCTCCTTTTTACAGGAAAAGCCTTGGAACAGCTTCCCAATAATTCCAGGCCAGAGTGCTTCTGCCCCAAAACAGCTGCTTGTGGTGCAGTACTAAGCAGATATACACCCTTCTCAGTCCATGGGAGCCTATTAGCTTAGAAATGTGCGACTCTGTTTAGAAATGCAGTGTAAGATGCTCTTCATGGTTTTTTTCTATCTTAGATGAAAACAGCTGGCCAGTTGTCTATATGATGCTTCCCTGAACTTTCTGAAAGGCATTGCAAAGATGCCCTTCAACCTTCCTGCAAGAAACTGACCAGGGCCAGTAATCCCTGTGCTTTTCTAGAAACAGACATGTTAAGGCAAATCTTCATTCAACTGTTTTAGATAACACAACTCTGGTGGTGGAGGAGGAAAGTGCCATCAAATCCTAGTTGACATGGCAACCTCTGCTTGGGTTTTCAAGGCAAGAGACTAATAGGGGTTATTTGCCATTGTCTGCCTCTGCATAGTTACTAGGGGTGTGCATAACGGACAAAACAGGCTGATAATATACACAGAACTTGCTGGTTTGGATTCTGAAATGCTGGACCTAATCTGGGAAATTAAATTCTAATAAGTCCCCTCCGCCAAAAAGTTTGTGTGTTTTGTTTGGGTTTGTACAATCCAGCAGCAGGCAGGTGCTGGACTCACTTGGCAGGGCAGCAGTTTGTTCTCCTGAACAGCCTCAATCGGATCCCAAGGGGAGAGAGCTTACATTACTAATTAGCTCTGTTGGCAAGAAGGAGAAATGAGATCAATGCGTGTGGGTAAATCTCCCCACTGCCCATTCCATAGCTACCTAAGAAATGGCATTCTCTGCCTCCCTACCAATCAGGTCCTTACAAGGGGAGACTCCTTCCCTCCCTTCCTATCAGCTTTGGAAACATTTAGAAGGGAAACTTCAATCATAGACTGCAATTCAAAAGAAACTTCCCTGGGACCAAGCACTATTGAAAAACATGGGACTTACATCTTAGTAGACCTATTTAGGATTGATTCCCTATTCTTTCATGGCTCCCTCTTGTTCTGAGTCAAATGTCAAATGCATATTTTCCCCCCTCTTTCAAAAACAATCCTGCCTGCCCTGCAACAAAAGGAAAAGGCAAAAAACATAGTTCTGTTTGGGGGTGGAATTCAACCAATCATTCTGCCTGCCTGCACTTGGGTGAGGGGGAAGATTGGCAGTGAGAACACCCCATTTTGCAGTGGAACATTGAGCATTAAAAGGAAGGACTTGGATTTGCCTCTCATTGTGGGAATAAAACTACAAAGAACAAGGAAACATGAAACAAACAGGTAAAAGCCAAAATGCAGAGATAATAAGTTACTGGCACTATAGAAAAAGGAAAAAGTTAACATGAAGTGGGCTTGTTTTTAATGTTGCTGTACTGCACTTGTTGGAATGCTCCACTGCTGCTCCACCCAGAAACACTTTGCCTTCTATGGGTCCATTGCTGTATGTGTGTGTTATTGTGCTTGAGGAAAAACTCAGTGGATCCATGGTTTAGACTAGGAGGGGGACTAAGAGTCAATACTCTTTTTGGTTAACCATGAAAACAATTGCCCAAGATCTTCGTCCCTCTCTCCCCCCAAAAGAACAGTGTGCATTTGTGCTTGTTTAGCCAATGTGTGCAAAACTGACTAAAACTCATGAAAACAAAAAAACCTCAAATAGATCCTTTTTGAACCAGCACTAGCCAGCCCAGGACAAACTAGTAATGAAAAAGAATTATTCCAGAACCCCTCAGAACCAAAACTGAAATGGAAATGTTCTTGGTGCACACAACCCTCATCTTCCTTGCAGATCTCCCATCCAATTACAAACCAAAGCTAACCCTCCTTAGCTTCCAAGATCAGATGAGACTGAGCTTGCCTCAACTATCCAGGTCAAGGCAACCCAACCCTAGCATGTAATTATAGACAAACGTAACCAGTGAGAAATATATTTTAATTTTCGTTTCTTATTGTGGCATTCTTTTATTCCAAAGCAAAAAGGAATCTTTGGTACTTATTGACTGAATATGATTTGCTACATCTGTACACAGAGGTGGGAGTCTGTGGATAGCTGTGTGTTGGGAAATGCAGCAATACAGGGGGTAACTTCAGGAAGTGCAAACAATTTGAAGCTCTACAGGGTGAATACAGGCTCACTCCAAAGAGTCCTCTTGTATGTAAAACTCTGTGCAATCCGAGGCAGAGTTACTCTCTTGGAAGTCCACTGAAGCCAATGGCTGTAGAATAACATACCTCTGCTTAGGACAGCACTGACTCAGTCTTGCAGCCAACTTTTCTATTACCCTCTGCACCTTCATTGACCTGAGACCTTGGACAGCCATGGCCAGCCCAGAACTAGGATTGATGGATCAATAGTGCAAGAAATGGAGGGGCCATAATGCAGCATTAGAATATATGCTTTGCATGCAAATATTTTAGTTTCAGTCCTTGCCATTTCCATTTGAAAGCAACTCAGAAAGACGGTCTGAAGCATAGTTTCCATCTGAGACCTTCAACAACTGTTTCCAGCACTAGATAAATGTGCTGATAGAATATAGTCTCTAAGATGAACAAGTATTATGATGCAATCTAAGGCAACTTCATCTAACCCTGATATATTCATCTGGAGAACAAGTCCAACCAAGTGCTAAATCCAGATTTTTTTTACCACCTAAAGTCATAAAGTGTCTCCTGTGTATGTCAGGCTGTAGTTCCCATGTTGATTAAAACTCCAAAAAGTTAAATTAAAAATAAAAATATCTTAATCCCATTATTGATCATAAAGCCTTACAACTCTTAAAAGTTAGGGATGTCATAGAACTTCAGTTGTCCATTGGTTCACCTTGGAAATGCCTATTTCCCTTTTTCTTCTTCTGCCTTGTGTCCTTGCTTTCATGCCATTTTTATATTTTACTGCATCAATTTTTTCCCATCATTGTTCAACATCATTTGTGCATCGATTATGTATAAATGACATAAAACAAGCAAACTCGAAAACCCTGCAATAAATATCTCACAACAGCATACGAAAACAAAAAAAAGAAGGGGGAGAAAGGTGTTTCTGTCAGTCCTCCATTTTGGCATATTTTCTCACTCCTCTGTCTTGGCACTGAGATCAGCTCATCGCTGCCAGTCAAATGAACTCCAGAAACAGGTTTTGGGCCGTCTCCAAGACAAAAGCTGAGAGCCAGCAGAGAAAGGACAAGGGATTAGACTTCCCACTTTTATTTGATCATGCTCGTGGCAACAATAGCAGCTCAGAAGGACACCAAGTGTCATCTTTCACCTAGTCCTCAGATCACTAGCACAAACCTCTTGAGCCATTCATTGAAGTTCAGTTAGACACAAAGTATTGTGCTGAATTAACATTCCTGCCAACTCAGCTATGTCCACTCTAGAATTTTCTACCGAAAGATTCTTAGTTTTGACGGATCCCATTGGGATAGGTTTGACTTTCCCATTTAAATCTCAGTATCTAAGATTACCTCCAACATATCTCCTCCCCACACAGAAACCTGTCGTCTCTTTTCTTATTTGGAAATATTCCCACAAACCACGCACTTCAGGCGAATGGCTACTCCAGAAATGAAATCCAAAGAGCAATCAAACCCAGGATGAATCAAACAACCAAGGAAAAACAGTCTCCTACAGGAAAAGTGTTTTTGCCACATATCAAAGGAATTACTGATCAGATGGGAAAGCTTATGAAAAAGCATAACCTCCAAGCAGTATTCAGACCCACCCGAAAAATACAACAGATGCTACGATCAGCAAAAGACAGTAGAGACCCCCTCACCTCTGCAGGAGTATACCGTATACCCTGCAGCTGTGGACAAGTTTACATCGGGACCACAAAGCGCAGCATCCAGACAAGAATAAAAGAACATGAAAGACACTGCAGACTTGGACAACCGGAAAAATCAGCAGTGGCTGAACATAGCCTAACTCAAACAGGGCACAGTATCTTATTCCAGGACACCAAAATACTGGACAACACTTCCAACTACTTTGTCAGACTGCACAGGGAAGCCATTGAAATTCACAAGCATAAGCAAAACTTCAACAGGAAAGAAGAAACCTTAAGAATGAACAGAGCATGGTTTCCAGTTCTGAAAAACACCAGGCTAACAAAACACTCCACACCCGACAATAGCCCTGCAGAGAAGATTAGCACATCAAGCACCAATCCATATGCAAAAGAACCTCCTCAGGATACAGTGAAGCCTCCCGCCATTAGCATTCCACACCCTGGGAAACTCTTACAGGATGACTCAGCTCAGTCCCACCCCTCCTGAGTAGATATAAATGACCTGCCACATCTTTTCCACACTGTGACACTGAGAGATCTCTATCTTTTGGTGCTACACCTCTGAAGATGCCAGCCACAGCTGCTGGTGAAACGTCAGGAACTACAATTCCAAGACCACGGCAATACAGCCCGGAAAACCCACAACAACCATCGTTCTCCGGCTGTGAAAGCCTTCGACAATACATATTCCCACAACCTTAGATCTTCTTCCTCCTCCCCTTCAGCCAATTCCCCGGTTTACCATTTAACACACATGTTCCCCATCTCCTTTCTTTAGAGTTGGAGAGAAAGGAGCATTTCTTTTTTTTAAATTCAAGCCTTTTGCCCTGCAAAAAGATGCAAGGATTTGTCACTAAATCAGCCCCCTGCCGTGCTTTGCTGCATTCTATTCCCAGTAGACTTGGATCTACTTGCAGGAGACTGTACAAGTATATTCTATCTCATTCCAAATGATGAGCTTTACCATACTGAAAGCTTCCAGTACCTTTTCCAGTTTTGTGCTCAAACTCCATCTCTTGGTCAGCAATTGCCGCTTGTATGGATCCTCACCAAGACTGAGAGCACTCTCTTAAGCCGGGTGTAAAACCTAAGCCAGTATCTACTCAGACTATTCTGGTGTGGCACTGTGCCCAAACTGGAAAGTTGACAACATCTAAGGGACACGTGTCCCTTCAATCACACAAGGGATGACTTCGCATGGGGAGGGGGAAACATATCAACTTGCTGCTGGTGTCACCCTTCCCCAATGTGTTCCGCCTCATCTTACCACCTCAGAAGCACCAACCCAATGAGGACATTGCTGCAGGGTGGGGGCTGCTCTGGCAACCTCCTTCCCTACCTCACAGCTGAGAGGATACCTGGCACAACTGGATCCTCCTCAGACCTCTACATTAGGGTTGCTACTCCCCTTGCCTTCAAACCAGGGTGTTGTCCAGGCAGTGGGATGCTGGTCCTCTTTGTTTGCACAAGCACGTGTGCTTGGAGGCCTGCACTGACATCACTTCTACATTAAAGAGGAAGCGGCAGGGGCTTAGTGAGACCAAATTGCCCCCAAAACGTACCAAAATTGCTATGTTTGGGGCCAATTTGGCCCTGCTCAGCCCGTCACTTTCATTTTCATTTAAACCAGAAGTGACATCAGCCAAAGGCCTCCAGAGTGCACACCTGCCATTTTGACGTGTGCTCTGGTGGTGCCAGCTAGCCTCCCATGACTTCCCCTCTGACAGCCTGGTGAACGGAGGTGGCAGGTGAGGCCAGGGGACCCCCTACCCTGAGCAGGGTGTTGGCAACACTACCCTACATTTTGAAGCCTTGCCTGCCCCTGAAGCCTCAGCTCTAGCCACTTGGACAGCCAGATTCCTTCACAGCTAGATTCTGAACCACCAATTGCTAGGTTTTCACCCAACCCAATGAGAGCAGTGAAGGCAGTGGGCCCACAAGGCAGTAGCCTAATAACAATGAAATACCAGGGCAGCGGCCCATGGTCCCACTACTGAGCCAGGTCCCCTGCTATAGTCACAGGCTTCCCCTCCTGGAAAACTGTTTCCAGAAGAAATGACGTGGTGATTCTGCATTGCAGCCATGCTACCCTTATGGACAGGGGGTGATTTCCCTCCTTCCCTCCTGGTCATATTTCTCTTTAGTACCTGCCGTCATCAAGCCTATAGACTCCAGTCCTCAACAGCCATTTGGAAACTGGCAAACCTCTGACCATGCACAGAGTGCTGGCAAGTGGATGAGTAGTCAGGATAGTGGGTGAGGACACCTTTTGGCACATCTTAACCAAATGAGTAACTGTCTCTGTGCACATTTCTCTATTATTAAAAAAAAAGTTATCTGATATGGTAAGGGATACCAGGAGTTGCATGCAATATCCTCATATGAAACTCTCAACAGTTCCATCTGTCTGGCACTCCCAAAGTTAACGTCGGTCAAACTGAATGAGCCAGCTGTTGCATCTTGTAATGTTAAGCATACATTTTATCCAAACAATACCATAGAAAATATAATGGGCCACTGAAGGCAAAATGTGTTAAATGTGGGTGCTAAACCTATCCGGCTTGCCTTAGGAAAGTGATCATTTAAACTTGAGTCAGGCAAACATTTACTAAAGGAAGTTCGTTTCAGTTTCCCTGCCAAGGCAGAGCTTACAGATAAACATCAATAATGGATCAAGAGTACTTAGTATAAGATTCACACGTGGGTTATGACGTGGCAGTTTTCTCATGGAATTTCTTCACAGCTGAATCTACTCACATGTTAAATGAAACGGTAATTTGACTTACTGCGCAATCCTAAACAGAGTTACTCCTATCAAAGCCCATTGAAATTAATGGGCTTAGACAGGTGTAACTCTGTTTAGGATTGCACTGTAAATAATGCAATGAACACCACGTAACATAATTTAAGAACTTCAGCAAATTTTATTGTATACCTTGTTTTAAAAATAAATCCTGATTTATAATATTTAAAGACAAATTTCACCAAGTATCTAAGCTTACTGTATAATTGAGTAAGCATATTTCAGACAACTCACTTTATACCCTGGTGCACCACCAGAGGGCGCTGCCGTGGAGGGAAGCCTAAGCAAGGTACCATGTCCCTCCAGAAAACGTGCCCTGGTGGGAAGCCCAGGCTGAGAGCAGGATGAGAGAAGGTGGCAATGCCCGCCTCCCGCCTTCACCTAGTTGGTATTAGGAGCAGTGGAGCAGGTGGCAATGTCTGCCCCCCTTTGAAACAGTTGGGATCAGGAGCAGAGCAGGTGGCAATGCTCACCCTCCACCTCAACCCAGCTGGTATTAAGAGTGGAGCAGATGGCAGTGCCCATCCCACACCTTAACCCAGCTGGTATTGGGAGTGGAGCAGGTGGCGATTCCCACTCCCACCTTAACCCAGCTGGTATTAGGAGCAGAGAAGGTGGCAATGCCACCCCAACCTTAACCCAGCTGGTATTAGGAGCAGAGCACTTGGCAATGCCCACCCCCTTCGCCCAACTGGGATCAGAACCGGAGCAGGTGGCAAAGCCCACCGCCCGCCTTAACCCAGCTGGAAGTAGGAGTGGAACAGGTGGAATTTCCCCTCCCACGTTAACATAACTTTTATTAGGAACAGAGCAAGTGGCAATGCCACTCCCAACCTTAACCCAATGTTACTAGGAGCAGAGCACTTGGCAATGCCCATCCCCCTTCATCCAACTAGGATCAGAAGCAGAGCAGGTGGCTTTGTCCACCCACTGCCTTAATCCAGCAGGTATTAGGAGTGAAGCAGGTGGCAATGCTCACCCCTTCCTTCACCCAGCCAGGATAAAGAGCAGAGCAGGTGGCAGTGCCCACCTTCCTTCACCCGACTGGGATCAGGAGTGGAGCAGGTGACACTGCCCCCTGCCTTAACCCGGCTGGTATTAGGAGCAGAGCAGGTGGCAATGCCCATCCCCAAACTTAACCCAGCTGGTACTAGGAGTGGAGCAGATGGCAATGCCCATCCCCTGCCTTAAACCAGCTGGTTTTATTGGCAGAGCAGGTGGCAATGCCCACCCCTTGCCATCACCCATTTGGGATCAGGAGTGGACCAGGTAGCAGTGCCCACCTCACACCTTCACCAGGCTGGGATCAGGCGCAGAGCAGGAAGCAATGCCCTTCTTCCCTTCACTGACCCAGGATAAGGAGCAGAGCATGTGGCAATGCCTGCCCTCTTCAACATACTGGAATAAGCCACTGAGTCGGTGGCAATGTCTACCCTGTCTTCACCCTGCTAGAGTCAGGAGCCAAGCACACAGCAATGCCTGCCACCCCTTCAACCTGCCAGAATTAGGAGCAGAGCAGGTGGCAATGCCTGCACCCCCACCCAGCTGGTATCAGGAGCAGAGCAAGTAGTAAAGCCCGCTGTCCACCTTCAGCTGTCAGGAGCAGGTGTGGAGGCAGGTGGAAATGCCTGTTCGTCCCTTCACCCAGCGGGGAGCAGGTGGCAATATCCACCCCCCTTCACCCAGCTGGGATCAGGCTCAGAGCAGGCGGCAATGCCTGCCCCCCTTCACTCATCCGTAGTCAGTCACAGAACAGGAGGCAATGTCCCCCCTTTACCTGGCATGTGTCACGCATGGAGCAGGTAGCAAAGCCCACCACCCTTTCATATGGCCGAGATCAGGCAGTTCAGGCATGGATCAGATGACAATGCCCACCCCCCTCCATCAGCTGGAATCTGTGATGGAGTAGGAGTGAGTGCCTGCCTGCCCGCCCTTACCTTTCTAGAGCCCATTGTATTTTTTCCAACAACGGGCTTTGTTGCTAGTGTTTAAATAAAAAACAAAAAAACCCTGTTATTGTCAACTGTGGCATGGTACCAGTTGTCTCATCTTATGTTATCTTCACTTTGATGCAAGTTATACTGAATTTCTTGGGATCTGTATCCTAGAAAGAATGCATAAGATTTGCTGCCTGAGCATAAGCAGTGGAGAGGAATCACTCTGGATCAAATCTCAGAGCCTCATTTGCAATCTCACTAGGTTCCCTGAGGCAGAGTCTCAACTACTTCCCCCATCTGTAATATAGTGAGAATAATGCTAAGAACATTATAGATAGCATATATGAAATGGTTTGAAAATTTGGAAAATGTTATATAAATGCTACTTATTATTTTGATATCTAATAATAAACTCTCTGGCCCCAGTGTGGATAAGAAAAGTTGCATGCTGGAGTTGCTCACAGACAAGGCAGGGGTCTATAAATATTCAGGGCATTCCCCAAATATGCTCTGGCTTGGCTAGAACAGGACAGCCTGATCTTGTTAGATCTCCGAAGCTAAGCAGGGTCAGCCTTGGTTAATAATTGGATGGGAGACCTCCAACGAAGACTAGGTTTGCAGAGGCAGGCAATGGCAAATCACCTCTGTTAGTTTCTTGCCATGAAAACCTCACCATGGGTCACCCTAAGTCAGCTATGACTTGAGGTCATTCTCCTCCTCCTGTAAGAAAAAATACGAGTCTGTGAATTAACCACAGTTTTTAAAAAACTCACTTGATGAAAACTAAAATATACCCCAGAAGGAATATGAACGTTGAGGATAGCTGAGAAATTCAAGGAGAAAGAGAGTAAGAGGGGAACTCTACTTGCTGAAGCCCCTGAGGGATTAAAGAAGCCCTAAGGACTCTTGGCCACTTTAAAGAAGATGTTGAACTTATTTAAAAGAGTGTTATCAGCTTGCATTTAAACTGTTCCAATTTAAAACAGTGGGTCAAGATTTATGTAACACATATAAGGAAAAATTTGCTGACCATCTGCTAAGAGGAGGGACTTTGCTTCCCTTCTCTTTTACCAATTCAGCACTATCGACTGGTTCCTAAGTCTGGAACCATTCTGTGTTGTTATTTGCAAAGGACAAATATATATTATGATTTCTGTAAACCCTGCCTTCTGTGCCATTTTTGGCAGCTTAGAAAGAAAACTGGCACGGTGTCTGTGCAATCTCCCTTCTTTATCATGAGGCACGAGGACAAGAGCAAAACAAAATAAAGGGGCCCTGCACCTGGAAAACCTCTCCTTTAAACCTTTTAGCTATCAAAAATCGTGACATCCAAAGCAATACGGCCATAAACCTTCTAGATCGCACATAAGCTTAGAATCACAGTCTCCGTCTCACAGTGTCAGAGTAATTGAATTTGAATGTCAGGTTCAGACATACTGGCTCTCATTTATTGATGGAACAAAAAGCATATTCATTTAGCAGCATGCATACAGGAGTGAATCAGATATAATGGAATGCCACTCCAGATTATTCTTTGGCTTGTTTCCCCCCCCCCTTTTTTTGGCCCATCTCGCTGCCCCTAGTTGACTTTCTGGAATCAGTTTCAAACTACTTATTCTCAAATATGGAATGTGAGCCATCTACACCCAAAGAAGCATGAAAAGAATTTATTTTTATAGTTATTGTTGTTGCTGTTTCTATTGTTGTTTTTGCTGCTCCTGCTAATTGATATTTGTGGCTTTTGTTACTATTTGTACATGGTACTTTATAGCAGAATCCAAAGAGAGAGAGAGAGAGAGAGAGAAAGAGATAAAGAAGCAGAACCCACCCACCCCAAATATCATTGAATGCAGGAGATTTTTTCTGGGGAAAGAGGTGGTGGGACTCAATGGATTGCCAGCACAGGGGGCAACTCTTGGTGGGAGGTGGTGCCCCTGATACCACATGTGCACGCGCAAAGTGTGCACATGCTACCAGGGCCAATGGCATCACTTTGGGTCAGCTGGAACAATGGGGGAGTTTTTAAAAGTTTAAATCGCCCTCGGTGAAAATGGTCACATGGCTGGTGGCCCCACCCCCTGATCTCTAGACAGAGGGGAGTTTAGATTGCACTCCACCACTCCAGTGGCACAGAGGGCAATCTCAACTCCCCTGTCTGGAGATCAGGGGGCGGGGCCACCAGCCATGTGACCATTTTCAAGAGGTTTCGGAACTCTATTCCACTGCGTTCCAGCTGAAAAAAAGCCCTGATTGGATGTATGAACAAGTCTTCAACTTTCCTATTGATCGCTAAGACTTCTAAATGTGCAGTGACAAAATACCCTCTAAGAGTCCTGTGCACTCCCCAAAATGCATCTATTTAGCTAAATGGAGGATATTTTAAAACAATATACTTGCTAAGGAGATAAATTATACCTCTTTCACAATATAATCTTCATAAACATTTTCAACTATTGTGATTTCCTTGGAAAATACACCTTAAAGAATGAGTCCCTGTAAGTGAAAACTTAATTTAATAGATTGCTTATATCAGTACTTACATACAGATAATTAGGGGGATGAACAGGCATTATAATTGGAAACATGAATATTTATACTGCTGCAGCACAATATTGTACTCAGGATAATGCGTCCGATTTCTATGGGGAGAGAAATGTTCTTGAATTTTTTCCAAGTATTTTTTTAACCAATTGTTTAAGACATCTGCTAGTAATGCAGAGTTAATAGGGCTCAGGAGATCACTGCTGCAGCGTTCTGACATTTTTAACCTGAAACAGCCAGAAATGCCACATTTGGGCCGCTTGCGTGAAACTGGAGATCCAGACAATGATACTTACTCTGATCCAAAAAGGATAAGGTTTGCTGTGGTGAGGTCATAGTACTTTATGTGGCATCTCTGAGATCTGCTTACATGAATGGCTTTGAAAACAAAATGTTTCATGCTTTGCTATTGGCTAATGAGCTGGTGTTTCTTTGGTAACCATTCTTGGTCTAATCAAGTAAGAATCTCATAGACTGTCACTTCCTGTGAAGTTTCACTAACAGTATAAAAAATTAGCTCTACAGATTTCTACAGATGTTTCCAAATTTTAACCAAGGTTTTTGTTTACTTCAGTTACCGAAGGTACATTATAAATGAATAATTAGAAAGAATTAGAAATAAATTAACTCACATAATAACACATGGTTCTTAACAGACATAGGGAAGGATCCAACCAGATTTCTTCCTGTGAAAAAAGGAAGATCGGATCCCCTTTGACCAGCAAAAAGCCTTTGCTGGGATCATGAGGCTTGTAGGGGAAAAAATGTGGGAGAGGGGCTGTAGTAAGGAGGGGAAATAAGTGAGATGGAGTTAAACAAATAACTGGATCAAACTCATATATAAAGTTATAAAATATATTGCACAATTATACCAGTCTATTGTTAATTGTAACTTTTCCATTCATAATTCATAAAAGGGCTTCCAACATTTGGGGGAAAATGTTTTCCCACAGGCTAGGTCACAAGGGGAAATGAGGGGCATGGGGGTAATCAGCTGCACCCTGACCATTACTTCACTTCTGGTGTGACCCGGAAGTGACATCATCACATCCAGTGATGCTTTAGCATTTGCGCAAAACTCTATAGTTAAACCAGTAAATGATAGAGCATCACTGGAGATGTAATGATGTCATTTCTGGGTCACACAAAAGTCATGTCACTGCATTGCCGGCAATGTCATGATGTTGGAAGCCATCCATCTCCAGGTCTTGGGCTGCAACCCTTTTCTCTCATCTTTCCAGACTCCCATTTCAGTTAGTTTTGTCAATTCCAGCAGTTTTGTCAGTCTTGTGACTGCTAAATGAACTCCCCTCAGAGACAAAAGATTAATTCTTCCTATTCTGTATACACTCTTTTGTTCAGTCAAGAATCCAGTCAAATGTTTTAATAGTAATTATTTGGAAGTGCCCTGCAAATCAAATTGAGGCAAGCTACACTTCTAAGTATGCATCACAAGGCAGTGCCTTGTTGTTACACACAAGGCCCTGGGCACTCTTGGAGACACTCATTAGAGAAGCCAGCCTTCTCTTCATCACTGACAAAGCCACAACAATCCCTGCTTGCTTTAACCATTAACTGGATGGAACTTATGACACACAGAAAATCTACCAGAGTTAGTGTTAGGACTTACCATTATATGCTTGTAGAAAACTGTATAAAAGTCGATGGTTGTTGTGGATTTTCCAGGCTGTATAGCTGTGGTCTTGGCATTGTAGTTCCTGACATTTCGCCAGCAGCTGTGACTGGCATCTTCAGAGGCACATCTTCAGGTGACATTGAGAGATCTCTGTCTTTTGGTGCTACGCCTCTGAAGATGCCAGTCACAGCTGCTGGCGAAACGTCAGGAACTACAATGCCAAGACCACGGCTATACAGCCCGGAAAATCCACAACAACCATCATTCTCCGGCCGTGAAAGCCTTCGACAATACATGTATAAAAGTCAATGTTATTGAAGCCAAAGTGGTTCACAATTGTGTGTGTGAGTGCAGACCTAACAGTGCCGGCCCAAAATGAATCTCTCTGAAGACCCACTTGCAAATGGCCAGGTAAAGAGAGGGGGTAGTCAGTTTGAGAGAAGAGCTGAGAGAAAAGGGGGGGGGGTGCCTTGGTTTGTTGCTTCTCAATCACTCGTGCTTCTCCACTGCTCCTGAGTGTACCAACTGGCCAGGAAAAAAATGTCCTGTCCATTTCATAAAGGTTAAGTATACCAAAGTGGCTGCCAAATGTTTTCAGGGTGTGGAGCTAAATAACATCGCCTGATAATTGCTGCAGATCTGCACTTCTGCCTTGGCTGCTCAGTATCCCTCCCTCCACAGTGAAGGAAAAAACCATAGCTCAGTGGTGGAAGACATGAAGCTGCTTTATGGGGTGCCGTGTTCACAAGTTTTCAGGGAACACATGTATCATTCATAAACAGAGTACACTTGATTGTAAGTAATTCTCATTTTATTTTAATTAAATCAGTTTTACATTAATTTAATTCATTAATTCTCATTTTATTTTAATGTATTGATTCATTTTATTTTAATGTATTGGGCACAATACATTATTCTCATTTGTATTTTAATGTATTGGGCACAATACATATACTAATTTTCATTTTATTTTAATGTATTGATTCATTTTATTTTAATGTATTGGGCACAAAATGGAACATAAACCAAAAAGAACTATGAACCTGCCCTGTTTGTGGTTCCCAAACCAGCAGTTCGTGGAAGCTTGTTTCCATGAAGTTCCGAACTGGTCTGCTGGGTCGTTTGGTTCGTTTTAAATGCCCCTTTCCATGCCACTGCAAAGCGGCATGGAAAAGGACGTTTAAACCCCACGAACTACGAACCACCTCTAGTATTGAATAATTCTCATATTACATCCAATACATATACAGATAAATGTGTGATATAAACCCCACATTTATCCAGGTACTGCTTCCTGGTTTCAGTCTCAAAGTAAATGCTAATTGGTTCTTACTTTCAAACAGATGTATACATGTCCATACAGGATGTATATGCATGCACTGTAACATCTCGAGTGGGCTAGTGAGTCTGTAGATCTTCTAAGATCTACTGTCTACTTTAATTTGCAGAAGTTCTCCAGGGTCTTTCACATCACCTACTCCCTGATCCTTCTAAGTAGAGATTCCATGGATTAAACCTGGTACTTTCTGCATGCAAAGCAGATGTCACATAATGTGCATGCACACACAGTGGTTAAGTGGTTCAGCTGCGAATCAGCACTGTACTGGTTCAAATCCCACTACTGCCATGAGCTTAGTAGGTGGCCTCAGGTAAGCCACTCCTCTCAGCCCCAGCTCTTCACTGTATTGTGGGGATAATAATAACACTAACTTGTTCACCACTCTGGGTGAGGCACTAATCTGTCTAAAAGAGTGGTATATAAGCACAATTACTATTATTATTACAATTATATATACAGTTATAAGCAGCCTGGATAGCCTGGACTAGCCTGGTTTCATCAGAGCTTGGACGCTGAGCAAGATTGGTTATGATTAGTACTTGGATGGGAGACCACCAAGGAAGACTGGGGTCACTGTGTAGAGGAAGGCAATGGCAAACCATCTCTGCTCATTTCTTGCTTGAAAACCCCATGGTCCTGCAGTTGCCATGAGTCAGTTGTGACTTTATATAACAGCATAATTATAGCCCAGACAGGCCCAATCTTGTCCTATCTCAGAAGCTAAGCAGGGTTGGCCTGGATGGGAGACCTCCAACGAAGACCAAGGTTCCAGAGGCAAGCAATAACACCTCTGCTAGTCTCCTGCCCTGAAAAGGCCAGCAGAGGTTGCCATATGTCAGCTACAACTTGACGGCACATTCCACCACCATGATACAGTTATGACGCACAGTTATCTAAAACAGGGCTCCTGTGGCATTTTAGAGACTAATGATTTATTCCATCATAATCTTTTGTGAATCAGAGCCCACTTCATCAGCTGCATTGAAGGGTACAAGTCACTGCATCTGATAAAGGGAGCTCTGGCTCATGAAAGCATGTAATGGAATAATTTGTTACTCTCTAAGGTGCCGCTGGAGTTCTGCTTTATATTGCTGCTACACAGTAATGTGGTTACCTGTCTGAAATTATCACAATTGTGTGTAGGGATGCTATAGGCATAGCAGTGTCATCAGATTGCACTGAACCTCACATTGCAACATGGTGGTTTGTACATCACTAACATAAAGGCACTCTCTTTGGGGTAAGGCATGTGATAGAGAACATTCATTTATATCTGCAGCAGGCCTTCTGTGACCTGATGTCAGAACACATTAACCCTTCCTTTGATGACCCACTGGCTATGTTCCTTCAGGCCCATCCTCATGATAGGTCCACCAGGCAAGCTGCCCACAGGCTGCCTTTCTTCTGCAAACATTTGCCAACTCTTTTGAAGACATAGATTCAAGTGAGCATGAATATGCTAATGCAACTTTTGGCTTAGCAATTACTATTAGAGACCATCCTGCTACACTTATTTCATTATCCCCAGTGACATTTTATTCACTCAGTCACAATTATAACATTTGGAAAATTGTAATAATGCTAACGTTACTTAGAAGAAGGGGCAGGGGAGAGTGGGAAATGGACACTTCCACCCATTAGCAATCAACAGTTTGATTCACAAAATGTTAAATGCAGACTTGTCTAATTTCTAAGTGGTGTAATATGCTTGGCCTTTGCATCATGGCACATTTATATTTTGAAAAGAATTAAAAATATAAGAATAATAACCCATGTCTAGAACTGGAAGTACAATGTACAGGAAGAGAATTTTGTTTCACTATCCCCTTTGTGTTTTCTTCTTCTGTGATTTGGCATATGTGAAACTACTCTGGGAATGTCAAATGATAAAACACCACAAGCTTCAATGTGGATTTCCTTGTCAGAAACTCTCTCATAATAAGAATGCAGGAACTGCCTGGATAGATCCAGCCAAAGGTCCATGTTATCAAGCAATAGCTAGTCCAGTGCCACTTGAAAGGTTATAAACTGAGTATGAAGACGGCATTTATTTGTGTGTCCCTAGCAGGATCTGGAATTCAGAAATATATTGCTTCTGGACATGGACATTTCACTCTAATTTTCTTCTTAGCACTAATGTCAAGTTCAAGCTCGTAGCTGAGACAGAAGGTGGTGAATCACGTGCTTGATGCATCAGAGAAGAGTCATAGCATTCACATGACTCATTTACAAAAAGGCTGACTTCTGCTGGTTTTATCATGGCTGTTTCCACACATCCCAGCATAGTGCTAAATCTATGGAACGAGAGTGTCTTCCTGGCACGATTTCTGATTCTGTTCTCATGGCGTAATGACATCAATAATCACGCCAGGAAGAAGCTCTCATTCCGTAAAGTTTAGCACTATGCCAGGATGTGTGGAAATGGCCCCTGTCACTATCTAGCGCATAAGAAGAATTTATCTTCAGATTACTATAGTTTCTCGTTCTTGGGTACATGTTGATAACAACCCATTACTGTTTACTGACATTGAGATTTAACTTAAATTTTTATTTCATATTCTTCAGCCATTAGAGATGGGCACAAACTGGGAAAATTCTGAACCATGTGGCTCGTGGTTCATCGCGTTTCACGAACCACGAACCACAAACTTTCACGAACTTGCCCCGGTTCACGAACTGCTTCATTTGATTTGTGAAAATGTCACTTCCAGAGCAGCAGGTGATCTGCAGAAAGTCCATCCCCCCATTGCCTAGGAAACTGATTGATCAGTGCCAGGCTGTCTGCAGTGGTGAACTGAAAAATGAACCAGACTAAAGTTCATGGCAGTTCATCAGAAATGGGCTCTGATGAACCACTGGTTCGCGAACCATGAACCAGCCCAGTTCGTGATGAACTTTGGTTCGTATTTTGGTCTGTGCCCATCTCTATTGGCCATCAATCCTAATTCCCTATCTCTTATTGTACAAGTTCTCTCTGATTAGACTTCTGAACAATGCTACAAGCATTTTCCTGGACAACACTTCATCCAGAATCCATTAGCTTTGACAATGCAAGCGTTAACATGAGTTTATAGAACTATTTCTAAATATCACTTCATGGTTATTGCGTCCCATAATAAATTATAGCACTGAAAACTCACTGGCTACATTACTTAACAATGAGAAAAGAACGAGGGACGTGGCAATAAAATTTATTTTTAGCCCAAAGTTTTTAGATGGAATTTTCATCTAAAAATTCATCTCTGTTCATATCATCATCCACTAGCTAGTTCTCTTTGGTTCGCCAGCAACAAAATAGTGGTTCTTCTAAATGAACTCAACAGGAGTATGCTATTCTGATTTAAGCTGACCATATGGAATGACATTTTCTGTTGTGGTGTGCTGAATTGTTTGTGTGTGTAGTATACATTGGAGACCATTAAGATAACACATGGATAGATATCTTTATAGGAGTACTATAAGGTTTACAATACATATGAAGTGCCTATAAAATGTGTGCATATTTAAATGTGCATCATATATATCCATATAAGAAAATTCATATACATTTGAAGTAGAAGAGAACATGTGATGCAGCAAAAATAAGAACAATTGCACAAGGAAGGAAAATTGAATGAATATAGAGCAGGTCTGAATCTACCCAAGACCTCCAGGAATAGCAATTCATGGGGGATTTGGAGCTGCAGCAGAAAGAATGATGTGAGAAAGTCACTGAAGGGGTGGTAGTGTCAGGGCTTGTCACTGCCGCCGCCGGGCGAGGCCCCAGCTGGGCTGGCCCTGGCGTCAGAGGAGCACCAGGAGCACCTGCAGTACCCTGCTCTGTGGAAGGATGGGCGGTATACATCACCCAGACTCCCTCTCAGTCCACTCGCTGGCCTGCTCAACCTGGCCTGCTTACCCTCTGCGTCCTCCTTCATCTCCTTCTCCCAGAACTCTCCTCCAAGCCCAAGCCCAAGCCCAAGCCCAAGCCCCCGCCCCCGCCCCCGCCCCCGCCCCCGCCCCCGCCCCCGCTTCCTACTCACACCCACCACCTCAGAGCTCTTCCGAACCACCTTATATAGGGTTTCCTTCCCCCCCCCACCCTCCTTCTAGGCTTCTTCCCTCTCCTGACTTGGCCCAGCTGTGCCTTCCCTCAGGTGTTTCCCTCCTACCACTAATCCCCTCTTGGCTTCCTTGCCTTGCTGGCAGGGTGGGGTTGAATGCGAGCCATCCCCAGCTGAGGTCTCCTTGGCCTTGCTCACGAGGAGCTGCCCCAGCTGGCTTCTGTGCTGCTGAGCATGCCTGGCCTTGCTCGCGAGGAGCTGCCCCAGCCGGCTTCTGTGCTGCTGAGCATGCCTGGCCTTGCTTGCGAGGAGCTGCCCTGGCCAGCTTCTGGGCTGCCTGCTCATTGATGCTGGGCGGGGCTACCCATCTCCTCCCCCAGAATGCCTGTGGCAGCCCCACCTGGAGGGGCTTGGCTCCTAGCACCTTCTGAGCCAGGCTGCTGTCCTCTAGCCAGGGTGTGGCTCTGGGCTGTAGTGGCTGCTTCTCGTCCTTGGCAGTTAAGGGCTCTGTTTGGGCTGTTGCTGGGTCCCTGTTCCCACTGCCTTGGCCCTTTGCCTCTGTCCTGCTTAGCTCCCCTCTCTTCTCCCTGAAGGGTGGGACTGGCTGATCTCCCCCTGCTCCCCCTAGCCCTCTGAGGCTTGGGCATTTCACCTCTTCCCCCTGGAGTGGGCAGGTTCTGGACCTGGTTGCTGGCTGGGGTGGTAGGGCCACTGCCTCCCGGTTGCCTCCCACTGCTCCCCCCTACCAAGTCTGGGGACTGGGACCCAGACCCCGGACTGGTAGTCTGTCTACAAAGAAGTTCCATTGGGTCCAATCCAAGCCTCAGAGTGGAACATTCATTCAGCCGTAAAGCAAATGGGTCTCCATTAACAGTGGAGGAAAAAATTTAGCACACTTACTAATTTGCATGCACAGAAATGCCTTCTCTGACAGGAAAAACAAATCCCTGAGATATATTGATTGCCAGCAAAATGCATAGAGGTGTTTCAAGGAGCACCTCTAAGTTTACCTCACAGTTTGGTCCAAGTGAAATTCAGCCCCATATTTTCATCATCTAACAGGTCCCAGCAAGTTATCCTCCATCAGGAATGCTAAGAGATGCATATGTTCTGCAGGTCCATCGGAAGGTTTTTCCACTGTGAGGAAACTAGAAGTGAGAGAGGAAATGAGCGCTCCAAACAGCTGAGCTGTAGTTCAGCTGGAAAATTCAATCAATGTCCTTTTGGGGACTACAAGATATGTCTGCCAAAGAAGCTGTCAAGTAGAAAAAGGGATTTTTCTGCGTGTTTTTCAGAAGTGATGGTATATTATATTTTGCCTTTTACTGTAATCAAAAGAGGTGAAAGATCACCGATATACTCAAAGTAGCACTGTGATATTAAGGAGAGTTCCACCTCTCTAAGCCCATAGACATCAGTGTTCCTTAGGATAGCCCTGTAAGCATTCACTCGTTTCCCAGACAATTATAACAGAAGTCCACTTTAATTCATTATCAACAAGAAGACCGTCATTGTGTGTGGAGGGTGAGCAGTTATATCAAAAGGACCTGTTCAGGAAGCAGTTCCCTGTGGAGTCCATGTCCAGAAAAGACAGAATGCCCATTGTCATTGCAACATCGCCTGAAGGCAGTATTTTATTTTCCACTCTTTTCACTTAAGTGGGAAACAGGCAAAGTGATACATTTGGAGATTTCTAGGATGGAGGCTAAACCTATTATTTGCCCTTGGTGACCTCAAATAACTATCCATCTTTGAAAACAAGGCCTATTTCTACACAACCCTACTTCTCCATTAAAGGTAAAGGTAGTCCCCTTTACAAGCACTGAGTCATTACTGACTTATGGGGGACGTTGCATCATGACTTTTTCTTGGCAGACTTTTTGTTATGAGGTGATTTGCCATTGCGTTCCCCAGTCATCTACACTTTAGCCCCAGGAAACTGGGTACTCATTTTATCAACCTCGGAAGGATGGAAGGCTGAGTCAACCTTGAGCCAGCTACCTGAACCCAGCTTCCACCAGGATTGAACTCTGGTCATGAGTAGACATGGGCATGAATGGGAAAAAAACCCAAACACCCTGTTCGTCGTTCAGTGCCATCCACGAACAATGAACATGAATGAACATGAACTGTTCCCGGACATGTTCGTGGTTCGTTGTTCGTGGAGGCCAGGACCCACCCCTACCCCTAAACCACCCCCACTTAGCCCCCCTCCCCTCAAACCCACTTACCTGGCCCTTTAAAGATCCCTTTAAACTATCAGCTGGCAGGCAGCAGGGGGGGATTGCCCCCTGCCACCTGTCAGCTGATAGTTTAAAGGGACCTTTCCTGCCATGTGCAAGGGGCAGGGCCCTTTAAACACCCCACAAACTGACCTTCCCAATGTCCAATACCCACCAAATTTGCAGGGGACATAGTCCTCACTGTCCTCTGAAGACCCCCCAAGGTTCAGAGAGATTGCACCCTGGGAAAGGCATGATCCATGGGTCTCCCTGTTGGCTGTCATTTTCTCTTCACAGAGGCAAAATCAGGACTCTCCTATGGAAGTACTTTGAAGGGTTATAGCCAGAAGGATAGCCAGAAGACGTTCAGACAAATTTCAGTCCCTCCCAGCCTCCGGTTGCCAAGGGGATTGATTGCAGCAGGTGCCAGACTGTCTGGCTTGCCGAACGGCTGCCAAAGGCAACAAACGAGGCTTGCAACGACGACCTGTTTGTTTAGGATGGGGCCTCACGAACAGCTTGTTCTAGAACAGCAGATTAGGCTGTTCATTGGTTTTTTCTGTTCGTAATGCTGTTCGTGCCCATGTCTAGTTGTGAGCAGAGCTTGGGCTGCAGTACTGTAGCTTACCACTCTGTGCCACGGGGCTCTTACTTCTCTATTTACATAGTCTAATTGTGAGGTCTGGTTGTCAGTCGTGCAAGACAGAATATTGCAAACTGATTTATGTATACATAATTCGTTGTTCATTCATTCTGTCACAGTTTTTTAAACTCCTAATGTCTTTTGTCAATATAGCAACAACACTGAGCAATAAGTTTTATGATTGCAGAAGACATTTATAACAAGAGATCAATAGGGGTTTTTTGTTTGTTAGAAAAGAAATCATTTTTTAAAATGGACTCCATAGCGACGCTCAAGGAATTTCCCCATGTTTCTATTGTCTTTTCCATAGAGATTAGGATAATTCCTTGAACAAGTAGAGTGCTGGCTGCCCTATTCCTCTCTGATGTGCTTTTTCCAAAAAAAAAAAAAATCATTATCTGTCTCCAGTTTCATGTTTTACTGTACATTCTATCACCTTGATATGCTGCATGTCTAGAAGAGGTCTAATGCATTCCACGCTGAGAACAGGATTATTTGTTATTATGCGTATCTACTTTTCAGATTGATATGATACTCATTAAGATGGGTGCAACCCTTCAAAAATTCTGGAAAATATATCTTGACAAGCAGCAGGTCTTCAGTTCTTGATTTATTAGTCCAATCCGTAAAGCCTTCTGTTCATTGCTTATGGGTCACTTTAGATCTTGGCAATCTGTAGCAAAGGATAATTTTAGCAGTATATACCATTACTTGTAGCAAAATGTTGTTGCATATGTGAATGAGGATTGACCAGACACCTCATCAAAAAAAAGCAGGGTTTTGAGGAGGCATTCGGAAAAAAAAATGAGATGGACATGTCTAGTTCATTTCTATCCTACCTTTACTTTATGGAGTTCAGGGCAGCATACAAAGTTTCTCTATTTAATCATCACAACAGTTCTGTGAAATAGGGAGGGTTAAAAGAGAAAATGATCTTCTGCACTTCAAACTGAAAGTGGATTTAAGCCCAAGTCCTGCTCTAACATTCTAATTGCTATGTTATACTGACTCAAGAAGCCTTCAGACAACTGAGGACAGACTTGCCATTTGGCCACTCATCAGCCACAAGAGCTGCTCCAGAAACTCAGAACTAACACAAAACACACTAACTATCCGGAGTGACCAGGGCTTTTTTTCTGGGAATAGAGGTGGTGGAACTCAGTGGGTTGCCCTCAGAGAAAATGGTCACATGGCTGGTGGCCCCACCTCCTAATCTCCAGACAGAGGGGAGTTGAGATTGCCCTCCACGCCACTGAGCGGCGCGGAGGGCAATCTCAACTCCCCTCTGTCTGGAGATCAGGGGGTGGGGCCACCAGCCATGTGACCATTTTCAAGAGGTTCCAGAACTCCGTTCCCCTGTGTTCCCCCTGAAAAAAAGCCCTGGGAGTGACAATATATGACAATTATCTAACCCTTTTAATGAGTATAAAGTGCAAGAGTGCAAGCAATGAAAATTGTCAGTTTCATTAATCCATACAAATTGTAAACATATCCAACTGGTGGGAAAATACAAATAGTACAAAAACAATCTCATTCAATCTCGAAGATGCACACAGGTATTCAAAAGCAGTTCACTGCAGAAATTATAAGAAGCAGTCTCTGTAGCATTCGCCTGCAGAAACCAGCATGTAGACAAGCCACGCCACAAAAATTATGAGAAGCAATCTCTGTGGCGTTCGCCTGCAGAAGTCAGCGTATAGACAAGCCACACCTATAGGTTTTGCCAGCATAGAATCTCCGCCCCATTTCATCCAGTCACTTCATCATAGGCAATATTCATTACTAGCATTTTATTCAAGAGTACACCACCATGTTGGTTAGCTCAGGATGGTCTGACACCGCTGATTTGGCCACTTGTGGCAGGTATATGCCCTCCCTTGAGAAACTGAGAAGCATGAGCAAAATGGCTGGAGAAATGGCGTCTCTGTAGCGATACTCTGGGAATTTCCCCATATCTTTATGGGCTTTACTGTAGAGACTGAGGGAATTCCTAGAGCATCAGCTGGAAATGATGTCATATCCTCCCAAAATACCACCCTCCCCATGCACCACCGTCACAGTTTCCTGACATTTGTTGACCTATTGTTAGTCACCCTGAGGGTGGTAGAATCACAGTCATTTGCAGGACTGTATCTGAACCCAAAGCCAAAGTTGCTGGGTATTCAGCTGTGTTTTGTACAGATTCATAAGAATATTTACAAATATACTTTCTCTCTGCATCTGATGAAGAGGGCTGTGGCTCCTGAAAACTTATGCTACAATAAAGTTGGTTAGTCTTAAAGGTGCTACTGGACTCTTCGTTATTTTGCTACTGCAAACTAACACAGCTAACTCCTCTGGATCATATTTACAAAGGCAGCAATTCTAAAACACTTGCAAATCAGTTTCACCAAAATCCATCAAGATGGGAACAAGTGGCATGTTGATGAAAGTTCAGACTAGCCAGCCCATTATTTTATTTTCTGTAGACATTACAAGAACAAAGTTGTGTGAGAGATTGTCTTTCAATACAAAAAAAGGGTTAGCTAAAAGAGAAGGGGAAAATTAGAATGAGTACCAGATATGCTTTCACATCTGAAAGAGGATGGACCGGTCAAAATAACCTATGTGGAAGAGAAAAGTAATGGAAATAATTTGATATACAGCATCCTGACAGCAATGAGAAATGTCTGTCACAACTTCATAGTTAAACAAGAATTGACTTTGCATTTGAATCTAGATTCATGCTCTTTATTACCACAAAATGACAATCCATTTGAGTATATAATGAGTTTCCTGGGAATTTGCAACTACCTCGGTTCTCTTGTTATTATTTAATGGAAAGGACTGCAGAGCGCATGCCAGGTCTGAAAGAAATTGATAATGGGGGGGGGCAGTAATTTTATATTCTGTCCTTTGGAACTTTGAAGGTAGCAATGGCAATGTCCAACATTGCTGTTTATAAAGATGTGGGTAGAATATAAAGTGCCCAGTAGCTTGTGTATTCCCAGATCTAGCAGCCTTCTGCAGGAAGTGAGCGGGCCAGTTCCATAGTGGTATTCTGTTTTCAAAGCTCAGAAGTGCCCGTTCTAAAAATCTAGACCTAGAGGGTGTGCTTCTCATCCCAGAGTCACTTTGGCTTGTTGCTGGAACAGAAGGACTGAGATGGAATCAGAATGAGTGTGAAGGTTTGAGCTGGTGTCTAAATTGCATCAGGCAGAAGTTACTCTCAGTTAACCAAAGAAGAGTAGAAGACCTAGACAGGGCATAACACAGTGCCTGAGAGAATGAGATGTGATTCTGGAGCAAAGTTTTACTGTTGTTATGAAATCACTAGGCAGCCTCACGCAAGTTGCTATCTCTCAATGTCCTGTCCAACTGTAATATAGCCTACTTTGATGGGGTTATTGTCAGGATTATTGAAATGTTGAACGTGAACTGTTTTGAATGCTCAAAGTACTGGGAATTTAAGATGATTCCTCCAGGTTCCACAAAGAACTGGCCCAGTTGCTTGTCATGGAACAGAATCGGTTTTATTTGTGTATATGTAACTTGAGTCTAGAGGTCATAAGGGCAACAACTCCAGCAGCTGTCTTAAGTACCACAACACAGTTTCTTCTTCTCAGACTCCACAAGGACTCAGATCCCTTATCATTCTTTACCACACTATATAGATGATGATGGTGGTGGTGGTGGTGCTGGTGCTGGTGCTGGTGGTGGCTAGGCTCCTAGAGTCAGTATCAGGCCTTCCTATCACTTGAGTTGATGTTGCGCACCCACATGCTCTTTATTGTCAGAGCAGGATTTTCGGCTTCCATCCTCAGGTCATAAGGTTTGCAGTTCAAATTCTAAAGTACCTGACAGCTATTGGTTACATTTCTATTACACTACTTTGCTACTGTATATTAGTTGGGTAGTTTTGTCTCTTTGTTCCTGGCTTTATAGTGGGGGACATGACTGTAGGATAATGCATATGGGACTCAATCACAGTTGAACGAGCATGCCTTTAATTTGCCATATAACTCTGAGTCATACAACCAATTTGTATAACATGGAATGGATGGTGAGGGCTAAATAGTTATCTGTAACTACTACCACAGTAAGCCATTCCAACAGAAGGGCAGGATATAAATACAGAAAATAAATACAGTAATATGGAACTATCAGTCACAAGAGAACTGGGCAGGCACCAACAATTCTGGGTAAAGATGTAAAAGTTTGTGACAGGTAGCAAACAAAAATGCATTAAGAATGCAATGTGGTCCATACATCCAATGTCATTCTAGGTTCTTTTGATAACTTTCCTGCTAGCTAATAGAGGTGTGCGATTCAGTATTCCCAAATAGATAATATACCCAAATAATACCTTATCAGTATTGTTCGGTTATATTTGGCTTGCCTGGATAATTCTGGATATATTTGAATATACTAGATTCCTGAATATACCTTAACTATTTGGGTTTATCCAGGAATCACCATGCCGGCTATTTTAAAGCCAGCTGGCTTCTCCCTTCTGTTGTTTCCCAGGCTTCCCCCACCACCACCACCACCAAGGGGGGAAGAGAGAGAGCATAAGAGAATGAATGAGTGCATGACCCAGGGGTGGAGGAGCTCTAGTTGTCTGCCCAGTCACAGGGACTCTTTGATGGGAGGGCTTTTTTTCAAATTCTTGCAAGAACGTAAAAACAGGCCTGGCTCAGTGCAGACTCCATTTTTAGTAGGATTTCTGGAGTGTGTGTTATGAGTGCTCTTTGCCTCTGGCTGCTCTGGGAGTCTGCCTTTCGGATTTACCACTGCCTTTTGGATCTGCACATTGGATTACTGCTGCTACCTGCCTGGACATGATGCCTGCCTTCCTGGAGGACCACCTTAGGGACTTCTGCCTGGTCATAGACTTATTTTTTTCCTGTTGTTTGTTGGGAAGGGGGTTGGCCTGGTGATGGGTTGGGGAGGGGGAGGGTAAGGATGGGGAAAGGGGGCGGAATTTTCTTTCCTTTTAATCTTTCTTTTAAAACTTTAATTGCTTTTCTGTTGTGGGGGTGTTTCTGCTTGTTTTCTAGTGGTTGTGTAATACTTGTTGCTGTTGTTATGGGAGAAGATTGTTTTGTGGTTGTTTGTGTGTTGTTAGTTATATATAATATATTAAGTATTGCTGTTGTTGTTGGGGAAGATTGCTTTTTGCTTGTTGGTCTAATATTTAAAGACTTGCTATTGTTGTACGGGATGGGCAGATTGCTTTGCTTGAGTGGGTTTAATATTTAAAGAGTTGCTGCTAATTATTAAATATTAAGAGTTGCTGTCGTTGTGAGGGGCAGGTTGATTTTAGCCTGTATTAAAGCATTGTTAAGGTTGTTGTTGCGCACCGCAGTTGTTTACTGTGTTTGCCTCTCATGGACTTTGCTTGTGCCGGGTTGGTGGTTTTGCTGCTGTGTGGTTGGTACTTGGTTCTGTTGTGTTTCCACATTGGCCCTGAGTTCTGCCTGGGTTCTGTGAGTGACACTGGTTCTGTTGGGCTTGCAGCACTGTCCCATGCCTCACTTAGGTCCTGCTGAGATTCTCTGGTTTGGCATTGGTTTCTCAGGAATTCTTTGGCTTGGCGTTGGGTTTTGTTTGGTTCAGCTTACATGGGGACTGGCTTTTGGCCAAGGGTTGTCCCTGTCTATTTGGTTAAGGTTTCTTTGCATCAGAAAACCTTGGAATTTTTCCTTCATAGGAAACAATGGAGACTGGCTAGGGGACACCTTATTCAGGGGCCCATAGAACTGGACTTCATGGTCCAGTCTTCTTGAAACTTTGGAAGTTTGTAATGGCCATGAAGGACAAGGTCCTCTGCTATTTTGGCAGAGTTTTCACAAATAACAGCCCCCAGTCCTCCGAATATGTTCCCCCATAGGGAATAATGGAGCCCAATATATTTGGATTCCCAAATGAAACCCAGATCCTAATACTATACCATTATTTTTGCACCAAAATATCAGGAATATAGAATATATATGGTATTCCAGAGTCCTAGATCCAAATAATGCTATTTGTTAGTGCATGCCACTAATAGCTAATACGAAATCAATTAGCACAATGGTGAAAATGGCCAGTGTTTAAAATTGAACGCTTTAAAATGTGCATAGGTCTAGTTTTGCAATGCTTGGATAAAGGGGCAAATTACAAACTAAGCGCTTCTTCTGTGTGAAGTTCTTCTTAGCGACATTGCTAAAATTCAATGATAACCTATTTGGATTAGTCCAAGTTGTAATATTTTATTGCAATTCAAGCATCATTTCTCTTACAGTTTTTTTCTGGCTTAGAATATAAAATGAGCATTTGGATATACAAGATTGTTTTGTAGGAGCTTCTGTATAAGTGTTTTTAAAATATTAACATCATCCAGGGAAATGTCTTATTATATTATTGTTATTATTCATGATTTATTATTATTTGGTCCAGCATATAGTCTATGAGCACATAAAGTAACCATATGGATCTGATTAGTTCCTGAGAGGGACATCTTCTAGGATCCCTATGTATGTTTTCTTGACTTCCCTGGGGGGAAAATAGCAAAGCATCATGTATATAATAAATAGACAATCTTTTTTCAATCATGATTTTTAAAATATTTTATTATATTTTCTTTCCATTCAAATGTCTTCATCCACTTGGAATGTGAAATGACACTATCTGTACAAATGGTCAGCTTAAAGACTGACTGGGATATTTTGTATGCACAGGGTCAAAAGGTGGGTCAATGAAGGAAAACTTTTCCTTCAACATCTAAGCATTTTTAAAAAGAATGAAAATATTTCTTCATTTAATCTATGTTGGACTAATTCTTATACAAATTATGGACCTTAATCATAACTGAGGTCCACCTAAGTTCCCAAAGGCAGATTTTAAGGCAGTGGTCCCAACCTTTGAGGCTGTGGGCACATTTGAAGCTCTGACACAGTGTAGGGGGTGGAACAACAAAATGGCTACCACAGGAGGCAGAGCCAGCCACAAAATGGCTTCTGCAGCTTACCCTCAGTCACATAGTGAAGATCCTTGTGCTGTGGAAGCAACTTCTGCCAAAGCAATCTGCACAGCCAATCAAATTTCCAATAATCAATTAGAAGCTGTGCTTGGCAAAAGCCTCACTTGGTCACAACCATGTTCTAAAAATACTTGGTGGGCACCACGAAAGGTGTTGGCAGGCACAATGGAGTCTATAGGCACCACACTGGGGACTCCTGTTTTAAGGTTTCATTTTACTTTTTAAAACTTTCCTTCAGACTTCAACCCTAGTTCTGCATCCCCCAACTAGAGATGGGTACGAACAGCAATACGAACTAAAAAACCCCCATGAACAGCCCAATCTGCTGTTCGTGAACAAGCTGTTTGTGAGGCCCCATTCTAAACGAAGAGGTGGTCATTGCAAGCATTGTTCATTGCTTTTCATTGCAGTTCGTCAAGCCAGACAGTCTGGCACCGGCAATCAATTCCCTTGGCAGTTTAAGCAGGGATTGTCTGAACTCTGTCTGAACTCCTGCTGTTGCCCTGGAAACCCCAATCTAAGCCCAATTTAGCTTGATAGGCAGGTCATCCTTCCAAGTGTGGACTGAAGCTCCAAATTTGTTACAAGAGGAAAAGAGCAGGAGGGAGGGGGCTCCCAGCTCTGGCTTTCAGGGAGAAACAGTTGCTGTTAGAGAGACACGGTGAGTGCATTGGAGCTTGAATTTTCTTTGTGTATGGTGGGATAGGGATCTACCCCTTCAGATTCCAGGGCTGCTGCCAGGCTCTGGGGCCAAGCTATTATTTATTATTGGTACCTTTCCTGCTGCCTGCTCAGGTAGGGTTTCTGGGAGTGGTGCAGTAGGGATCTTGATGGCTGGAGGAGAGCCTGCTGGCCCCCACGGACAATGAATAACAAACATGTTCGTGACAGGATCATATTTGTCAATGTTCGTTGTTCATTGTTCATGGATGGCAACGAACAACGAACACCATGTATTGTCGAAGGCTTTCACGTGACACTGTGACACTGAGAGATCTCTGTCTTTTGGTGCTACACCTCTGAAGATGCCAGCCACAGCTGCTGGCGAAACGTCAGGAACTACAATGCCAAGACCACGGCTATACAGCCCGGAAAATCCACAACAACCAACCAACCAACACTATGTTCATTTTTTTCCCTGTTTGTGTCTACCCCCAACAACAACGACAGGCACATGGGCTGAAGGACATGTTTATAGAAGGTATACAAAGGGCTTATGTTTTAGCTCATTTGAGTTGGAGACAATAGCCAAATTCCCCCTGACTCAGTTAAGAATTGGGCTCAGCCAAGCAAGCAAACTATTTTTCCTTTTGAAAAGAAATCAGAAGGCGAGCTCAGTTTTTGTCTCAGCCTATTCCTGAAATTCAGACCCTGATGATATCTGACTGTTTCTGAATGTACACTCCATCTCCGTTCTCATTCCCCTGGTAGCAACAGAGATGGAGAGAGCTCAACTGGACCCTCTCTCACACCAAGGAAGAAGGGAGGTACATGAACTTGAGGCTCAGTTTTAATCTAAACTGAAGGAAAAAACTCAGCAGGGATGTAGAACTTTGTCACAATGCAGCCAAACATTGTGTGCTGGCCAAGTCTTTATTATAAGCCAGATAATTACAATTTTGGCTACATCATGAGTCTGGGAATTTTCCTGAGCCTGGTTGGCTAAACTCAAGTATTCCATAACTCCTTTGCTTTTAAGTCTTAGGAAATCTCCTACATGGAGCAGTAAACACCAGCCTTCGGGGGCTTGTTCGCAGTTCTGTCTGAGCTGTGGCTAGTGTCCAGAACTTGGCAACACTACAAGAAAATTTTGAAAGGCAGTTCCAAATGACACTGCATATAAGCATATATGTTCTCATCTTATGACTGGGAAAATAGCTCTTGAAAAACAAGAGAGAGCCTGTTCTTGAAGTAAGTTTGCTAGGGCTGCCAGGAGAGGGGGCAGGTAAAATAATTAAAAAACACAGTGACGTTGCTGATGTTGCTATGCCATTTCCAAGGGGAAACCTGGAAGTGACATAGAGTAGCTATAGGAATCATCAGAAACTATATGGCTTTATGGTAAAACCATAGAGTTTCTAGAGATTCCTAGAGCTACTCTTGCCTGTTCCTAAACAAGACATGGACCAGGCTTCAGAGAATCCAGTTATGAACACAAAATATAACTGCACACTCAGGAGTGGACAGGTACACTTTCTAGGGTTTATTGGGTGTTTTTTTTTTCATTAGCTGCCCTTTGCCTTTCATGAGCTGCTGCTCCCAAGGGTTTCTGAGGCCTTCTGGGTTTGTTGCCAGGAGACAGAAGTTGAAAATCCCTTTACACATGGAGATGACTGAATGTGTTATTGCTGTTGATTGAAATAGACATGAGTTTTGATTTTCGTGTCCAGATATTCATGTTAGATAAGAGAATATCAGGATGCCGATACCACTAAACATTCTAGTCAAGGATTCATCTTATCTTTCACTGAGTAAAGTACTATGGAGGATCCTGAGTTCTGAGATACCATTGTAATAGGGGTAGCTCTGTTTTCTCATAATGGTGCAGGAATACCATTGTTTTTTCCCATGGGACTGAACTGGTAATCTTATATTGTACAGTGTTGTACGGCATATCCCAAACAGTTCCCTCTCTAGCAACTATGAACACATGAATCTGCCTTGTATTAAGTAAAACTATTGGTCTATCATTCTTATCCATTCTGAGGGCCAAGCTACACATGACGAATGACACTTGAACGGCAAGTGGATTGAGTGGAGGGCAAGTGAACAGGGAGAAATACACTTGCTGTTCAAGTGTCATTTGTCATGTGTAGCTTGGCCCTGAGACACAACAGCTAACCAGGGGCTCAGTTAGAGGACTTCCACATGAAGAGCATTGTTCAGACTGGAAGGAATAGTCCTTTGGGATGATGCTGGGGAAAAGCGAAGTGACACTAGAGTACTCTACCATTTCATTGCTTCCACATTGGTAATTGCAGCTCTGTTAAAGAGAAATGTTTGGGGCCTTCACACTCTGAAACCCATCTTTAAAAACTGTCTAATACTTATAGGTGTTGAATGAGAAATATTTAAAACGTTAATTTCAAAGATTTCCAGAGGTTGGGGGGGGGGTCAGTCAGCTCTTTATTCCTTTACAGCTTGCTATTTGCAAATGAATATCTGTAAATTTTAAAACTGCTATTTTGTGAATTCAGACTTCTGTGAATTGCACTGGATCAGCAAACACAAAATACTCTGATTAGAGTTTAACGAAAGACGTCAAAGCCAATTTAAATGAGCTTGGTCATATTAAAAAGGATTGCTGCCCCAGTCCTAAACACATTATGGAGAATTACTTCCTATTTGTTCATATAAAAGCATGCATCAATCCATCTTATCCTTATGTGCTCTTGTTCTAGCTTCATTAGCAGTTATTACTGGCAAGCAATAAGGCCTAAAGGCCTTCACGTCTGCTGCTATCTTCATTGTGTCGCTCAGTACCTCTCTCCTACTGTTGTCAGCACCATGATGGAGGTTTAAGGATGATGAGGTTAACATGAAGAAAGCATTGGGTGATGCAGAAGGCTTTGCACATATTTTCATGCATGCAGAAGAGTGATCTGGGCCTCTATATCCATACAGTTTTCATTGCACTATTTTTACCCTCTTCACCCCCTGACTAATGGATTTATGCTTATCTTACTTTTCTCCTGCAAAGGAACCCAGATTGGCTTACAAAAATACCAAATTTAAATTAAAAAAAAACAATTAAGCAGAATACAAACATACATAAACGCCATCCTGGGCTGATTCTAAATCCAATGGTCAGCTCACTCATGGCTACAGGCTGCAAGCCCTTGGTCTCTTGGCCTTTGGCTTATGCCTCTGGCCATACCCAGGCTTTAGTACCTGCAAACAGAAGCAGTGAAGATCACAGTTAAGATGCTTTTTATCTGGCAAGCTGTTCCCCAGACAATCCCTCTACCCAAGCTCTGTCCAAGATGAGTTTCCACCAAGATGAGTGGAAATGGGTTTGGGCAATTTAAAGGGCCCTGCCTTGCAAGCAGCAGGTCCCTTTAAACTATCAGCTGGCAGGCAGCAGGGGGGATTTCCTTGCCTGCCAGCTGATAGTTTAAAGGATCCTGCCCCTTGCAAGCAGCAGGAAAGGGCCTTTTAAACAATTAAATGCCCCTTTCCCTGCCGGAAAGCGCCATTTAAACCCCACGAACCATGAACTGGTTCGTAACTGGGCTAGTTCCATGCCAGTTCATGGTTCGTGGAAACCCCACGAACCACAGACCCCGTGGTTCAGTTTTTTCTGATTCATGCTCATGTCTATTCTACTGTAACAAATTTGACTTTCTGCAGGAATCCAGAAAAATAAATCTGTAAAACTTAATTATTTATGAACTAGAACAGATGAGGCTTATCCAACCCCAAAGCTTGTGTTTCTGCCAAGATGCAGTACTCCTTAACCCAATCTATTACCTCTCTAATGTATTCTTCCAATTATTTTAGAAACAGTACAAGGAATAATAATTGATCTGCAATGCACAGCTACTCCCAGATGCAGGGGCATTTTTTCCATTTATGATGCAATATTTCTAAATTTACTAATCTTATTCACATCTGGATTACCATAAATCTCAGTCTTAATAGGCCTCTGCAATCATGACAATAGAGTTTCCACTTCATAAATAAACCGTTAATTTGTAGAAAGTATTTGGACATGCTTTTAAAGAAACGTAAAAGTGCAAAAAGTGTCTTAATAAATATACAATTCTAATAAATACAATGAATACAAATACAATTAATCCAAGTCCTATTTGTATGTCCAAGTCGTTGTGGTGAACGCTTATATCCAGCAGAGCTGTAACGCCGCAATGGGCTCACTCCTAAAAGTCACAGAGTTGAAGAGAAGGTGATTCCAGTCCAATCCAAACTATGATAATATTATTCAAGAATGTGCCGACGGGATTATGCGGGCATCCTATACAATTCCCGTTTCGTGTATTGCACACTTCCTCTGGGCACAATTAAAGATGGACTGTAATAAAAATACATCTATATAAATATATAATATATAATATAATAACCATCATTACTCAATGCATGCATACAGCATATAGCATATACTCACAAATCACCCTTGTACCGATTGTTCTAAAAGTGACTGCCAACAATGTTCCTTGTATCAATCCATAACAATCATATAGCAAGTGACATGGACATAAAGCATACAGGAAAGGGCGTGCTTAAATATACAAGCTCCAACAAATCAATTAATCATATGACGGACCCTTAAAGTACAACACTACTTGTAAAGTTACATAGTGTTATATCAGTACAACAAATACATATCAACACACAAAGGGAAGGTGGAGAACCTGAAGAACCAAACTGTATTTTTAGCCCAAAAAACATGAGTAGTCTATTTCATTGTTAAGGCCCGTAGGGGCAAGACTCTGAAGCCTGAAAATCCACCTCGTCTCTAACTGCAGCAGCCTCCTGGGGCCATCTTCAGGGATAGGTTCCTGAATTGAATCTACCACAGTGATTTTAAGGTCGCCCAGGGTATGATGACAATCCCAGTAGTGTGAGACCAGCGGCGCCTCTTTAACTTTGTTTTTTATTCTGGAGACATGTTCCTGGATTCTAGTCCTGAGGGGACGGGTGGTATTACCCACATAGTATAGTGGGCAGCTACATTGAATGACATACACAACGTTAGACGATTTACATGTAGTGAAGCCCCGTGGTATTTCACGTCTATCCGGAAACATGTCCAAAAATTTAATCATGTAGGGACATACATTACAGTCTCCACATCGGAAGTGGCCGCTAGGAGCTGGTCTAATTTGCCTTTGGGCGGAGGTCTCCGGAGAAAATTCAGACCGAGTAAGTATGTCTTTAAGGGATCTAGTTCTACGGAGTCCGATGGCGGGGCTACCTTCACACCCAGGGATGTTATCAATTAAATGCCAGTGTTTCCGAATAATTCGACATATGGGGGCGGACAATGGGGTGTAATCCAAAGCCCATTTCAAACGATTATTATTACTACGGACTTTGGGGGCCAGTAAATCCTCTCGTGGAGTGACAACAGCCCTATTTTCAGCCGAGGCGATAGCTGACCGGGGGTATCCTCTGCTAGAAAAAGCCTTTCCTAGTTTGATACAGTTAGCCCTAAAGTCTCCTTCGTGGGAAGAGTTACGTTTGAGCCGCAAGAATTGGCCCACTGGAATATTATATCTAAGGCGTTGTGGATGGAATGAGGAAAAATGGAGGTACGAGCATCTGTCTGTGCTCTTTTTAAAGGGCCGTACACCTAATTGACCATCACTAGATTTATAAATGGTAACATCCAGGTAGTTAATGCAATCATTACTACCTTGCCAAGTAAATTTAATGTCCGGGCTGATGGTATTCACCCAAAGTCCAAACTGTTCTGCAGCCTCCCTTGTTTTAATCAGGGCAATGGCATCATCTATGTATCGGCGGTAGTACACAATGGATTCTCTGTAAGGATTATTCTCTCTATTAAGAATGTAATCCGTCTCTAGTTGGGCCATAAATAGGTTGGCGATGGAGGGGGCGGCCGCGCACCCCATCGCCACACCTTTAATTTGGTAGTAGAATTCGCCATTGAATTTAAAATAATTACGCTCCAGTATTACATCCAGGATATTAAGCAGAAATGGAGTGGACGGACTCTGCAATGCTCTAGTTAGTAGAGCTGTTTCCACCACCATTCTAGCCCCCTCATGGGGAATCGATGTATATAAAGACACTACATCCAGTGTCATCAAGTAAGCAGAGTCGGGGAGCACTAAACTCTCCACGGAGGCAATGAGCTGCATGGTATCACGTAAATATGCCTCCGTGCGCCCCACAAGTGGCTGCAGAAAATAATCTAAATAAATAGAGAGGGGTTCCAATACCGAATTGCTACCTGAAATTATCGGCCTTCCAGGAGGCGGTCTGCCTCCTTTGTGTATCTTCGGAAGCAGATAAAACACTGGGGTGCGGGGACACTTGTTCTGCAGTCCCTCATGGGTTTTGCTGTCAATTTCATTATATATCAAACCCTCATCTAAGACAATCCTAATGATCCTTCGAATCTGGGGCAGCGGGTCCCTCCCGATTTTCTTGTAGTCGGAGGCAACTGAAAGCTGTCTGGTTGCCTCTTGGAGGTAGTGAATAGTATCTTGTATCACTATACCCCCGCCCTTGTCGGCAGATTTAATAATGATATTAGGATCCCTTTTCAAAGAATTGAGTGCCTCCCATTCACCTCGGTCTAGATTATACCTATGCGCTCTCCTCTGCCTTTCCAAATGTTCAATGTCCCTAAGTACCACCCTTTCAAAACAATCTATTGAAGAGTCCACAACTGGGGGACAAAACGTGGATTTTTGTCTGATATTGATATCCGGAGCTGCATTAGTGGAGTTACCAAAAAACTTTTTTAATTTTATAAGTCTAAGCAATTTATACACATCTAGTCTAGTGTCAAAAGGTTTATAACTAGGTGTAGGCACAAATCCAAAGCCCTTATTAAGTACACTTCTCTCTATCGGGGTAAGTTGTCTCGAGGACAGATTGAACACTAAGTCCTCGGTTTGTATGGTCTCCTCGAGCGTGGCGGACCTTTCCCTAAAAAATTATTATTCCGATTGCCTCTGAAGGGATAAGAGACATTGCGGCTCCGCAAACTTTTTGTACTAGTTCCCTCGTCACCGGAAGTATCCGTTTCTGAGGGCTCTGTAGTTTCAAAGTCCGATCCAGTCTGAAGATTCCTCGCCCAGGAAACCCTCTTACGTGGTCTAACGTTAAAGTCTTCTTTCCATGTATAAATCCGACCCGATGTGTAATCTTTCCTGTCCCTCTCAAATTTCCTCAATTTTATTTCTTTCAACTTTTCTTTACTTTCCTTAATATTGCGGTCTAGCTCCACCTTATTGGCTTCAAATTCCTCCATTGTCAATTTCCCTTTTAGCTGTTCCTCTAACCTCGTAATCTCTGCTGTGATCCTATCTGCCTCCATGTTGGATGTCCTAATCAACAACAACATTAAATCAAAGGAACATTTATTAAGTATGGCCACCCAACGTTGTGTGAACTCATCATTATCCTTAAACATTCCAGGCGGCTTATGGATGCGTAAGCCTCTCGGAATGAATTTATTCACTGAATAGTCCGTCAGGGATGCCGCGTTAAGTAACATGCGACATTTTTTGGTTTCTAGCTGCTCAAGGGTCGTCCAGTCCTCCATAGGTATAGGTGTTGTACTCCCCAATAAGGACTTATTAACAGCCAAAATGGAGTCTCTTTCCTCCATAGAATAAGCAAAACATTCTGCCAAATCAGACATAATTCCCTATTAACAAAGTGTTAGATCAAACCAACAGGGAAAAGCCCGGATAGTGGTAGCTAGCAACAACAAGTCCGGGAATGAACCGTTAATCAGCAATTGAGTAGTAAAATGTTCTTTTTTATATAAGTGCAAAGTGCAAAAGTGCAAAAAGTGTCTTAATAAATATACAATTCTAATAAATACAATGAATACAAATACAATTAATCCAAGTCCTATTTGTATGTCCAAGTCGTTGTGGTGAACGCTTATATCCAGCAGAGCTGTAACGCCGCAATGGGCTCACTCCTAAAAGTCACAGAGTTGAAGAGAAGGTGATTCCAGTCCAATCCAAACTATGATAATATTATTCAAGAATGTGCCGACGGGATTATGCGGGCATCCTATACAATTCCCGTTTCGTGTATTGCACACTTCCTCTGGGCACAATTAAAGATGGACTGTAATAAAAATACATCTATATAAATATATAATATATAATATAATAACCATCATTACTCAATGCATGCATACAGCATATAGCATATACTCACAAATCACCCTTGTACCGATTGTTCTAAAAGTGACTGCCAACAATGTTCCTTGTATCAATCCATAACAATCATATAGCAAGTGACATGGACATAAAGCATACAGGAAAGGGCGTGCTTAAATATACAAGCTCCAACAAATCAATTAATCATATGACGGACCCTTAAAGTACAACACTACTTGTAAAGTTACATAGTGTTATATCAGTACAACAAATACATATCAACACACAAAGGGAAGGTGGAGAACCTGAAGAACCAAACTGTATTTTTAGCCCAAAAAACATGAGTAGTCTATTTCATTGTTAAGGCCCGTAGGGGCAAGACTCTGAAGCCTGAAAATCCACCTCGTCTCTAACTGCAGCAGCCTCCTGGGGCCATCTTCAGGGATAGGTTCCTGAATTGAATCTACCACAGTGATTTTAAGGTCGCCCAGGGTATGATGACAATCCCAGTAGTGTGAGACCAGCGGCGCCTCTTTAACTTTGTTTTTTATTCTGGAGACATGTTCCTGGATTCTAGTCCTGAGGGGACGGGTGGTATTACCCACATAGTATAGTGGGCAGCTACATAGTGGGTAGCTATCGCCTCGGCTGAAAATAGGGCTGTTGTCACTCCACGAGAGGATTTACTGGCCCCCAAAGTCCGTAGTAATAATAATCGTTTGAAATGGGCTTTGGATTACACCCCATTGTCCGCCCCCATATGTCGAATTATTCGGAAACACTGGCATTTAATTGATAACATCCCTGGGTGTGAAGGTAGCCCCGCCATCGGACTCCGTAGAACTAGATCCCTTAAAGACATACTTACTCGGTCTGAATTTTCTCCGGAGACCTCCGCCCAAAGGCAAATTAGACCAGCTCCTAGCGGCCACTTCTGATGTGGAGACTGTAATGTATGTCCCTACATGATTAAATTTTTGGACATGTTTCCGGATAGACGTGAAATACCACGGGGCTTCACTACATGTAAATCGTCTAACGTTGTGTATGTCATTCAATGTAGCTGCCCACTATACTATGTGGGTAATACCACCCGTCCCCTCAGGACTAGAATCCAGGAACATGTCTCCAGAATAAAAAACAAAGTTAAAGAGGCGCCGCTGGTCTCACACTACTGGGATTGTCATCATACCCTGGGCGACCTTAAAATCACTGTGGTAGATTCAATTCAGGAACCTATCCCTGAAGATGGCCCCAGGAGGCTGCTGCAGTTAGAGACGAGGTGGATTTTCAGGCTTCAGAGTCTTGCCCCTACGGGCCTTAACAATGAAATAGACTACTCATGTTTTTTGGGCTAAAAATACAGTTTGGTTCTTCAGGTTCTCCACCTTCCCTTTGTGTGTTGATATGTATTTGTTGTACTGATATAACACTATGTAACTTTACAAGTAGTGTTGTACTTTAAGGGTCCGTCATATGATTAATTGATTTGTTGGAGCTTGTATATTTAAGCACGCCCTTTCCTGTATGCTTTATGTCCATGTCACTTGCTATATGATTGTTATGGATTGATACAAGGAACATTGTTGGCAGTCACTTTTAGAACAATCGGTACAAGGGTGATTTGTGAGTATATGCTATATGCTGTATGCATGCATTGAGTAATGATGGTTATTATATTATATATTATATATTTATATAGATGTATTTTTATTACAGTCCATCTTTAATTGTGCCCAGAGGAAGTGTGCAATACACGAAACGGGAATTGTATAGGATGCCCGCATAATCCCGTCGGCACATTCTTGAATAATATTATCATAGTTTGGATTGGACTGGAATCACCTTCTCTTCAACTCTGTGACTTTTAGGAGTGAGCCCATTGCGGCGTTACAGCTCTGCTGGATATAAGCGTTCACCACAACGACTTGGACATACAAATAGGACTTGGATTAATTGTATTTGTATTCATTGTATTTATTAGAATTGTATATTTATTAAGACACTTTTTGCACTTTTGCACTTTGCACTTATATAAAAAAGAACATTTTACTACTCAATTGCTGATTAACGGTTCATTCCCGGACTTGTTGTTGCTAGCTACCACTATCCGGGCTTTTCCCTGTTGGTTTGATTTAAAGAAACGTAAGCATTTCTTTTATGATTCGCTTATTAAAATGCATGCTTTTTCATCCATATTCTCACTTCAAACTCATGATTTCAGTTTGCAACATTTGAGGGAAATGCCAGTAAGATAAATATCTGAAGGGAGCCATTCCTATATAATTGATTACTTTTAAGAGAAGGGAGGCAGAAAAAGCAGGGGAAATAACAGGAGGCTATGAAGGAGATGTGGCATGTTATACTTTCAATACTTTCAGTTATATGTTCCCACCCTGGTGCTCAGGGGTGCAAAAGGCTTGAAAATATTTTGTCAAAATGTCTACCAATCCTCAGTGCCAAATATTTTTCTTGCCCTTATTTTAAGATTGTTTCCAGCCCATTGTTTCTGCAATCAATATGTCTTTCTTTTCCTTTACTTCTTTTGTTTTTTAATTTCTCTTTTGTTCTGTAGGTTTTTTCTCCTGTGACCTCACACACACACACACACACACACACACACACACACACACACACACTGAATTGTGTGGAATCTTTACAGCAAGTAACTTGCAAATGATGTATGAAATTAAAACCATGCCAGTCCAGAGAACAGACACAAAATGTACCACATTGTGACAATCTCAAGTAGGAAATTCTGCCTCTTGTTATAGCAGCCTGTGAAAATACTGCCAGAAAACCCATTTCGAGACAGAACAGAGCATAGGTCTGCAGTCCTCAAGCACCTTTGCTATGTACTAAGTGGGTTGAGGATTTCTGCCAAAAAATAAGGAAGGAAAGATGAGCAGTGGAAAAATACAAAGTAAGCAAGCGACTTGAAATGTTCTTAATAACCCATTCCTGTGTGGAGTCCTAAGCAGAGTCATTTCAGTCTAAGGCCATTGATTTCAATTGGCTTAGGCTAGAGACATTCTGCAAAAGACTCCATTGTAAACTCAATTATGTCCTTTTAAGTGCAGTCACCTTTTCACATAAAGCTGCCTTATACTGAGTCACTCCACTGGTCTATCAAGTTCAGTATTGCATATTCTGATGATCAACAACTGTCCAAGGTCTCAGATCTTCCACATTATTTCCTATCTGATCCTTTTAACTAGAGACGCTGGGAATTAAAACTGAGACCTTCTGCATGCAAACCATATGCTGTACCACCAAGCTAAGGGTTCTCTCTTTTCCCAGCATACTACCTGTGAGAAAGGCATTGGAGCCGGTAGTGGCAATGACCTTCTAAATGTATTATTTAATGGCCCCTATAGAGCGTCAGATTAGGTCAGAAATGTCTGGCTCTGCCATTAAGGTTGCTGGGTGACACCAGCCTAACCTCCCAAAATTGGTGTGAAGACAAAATGAAGGAGAACCATGTACACCTCTTTGAGCTCCTTGAACCAAAAGCAGGATTAACATATACTAAACAGACAGACTACACACACGCATTCCATATTGTTTGAATGAAGATGCAAAGTAATTGTCTTAAAAGCAATACAAATGAACCCAGTCCACAATACCTCTTCCATGAAATCCCAAAACATCAATAAGACAGGTTGTTTGGATGAAGCAACTAAAAGAATTTATTCCAAATAATTCCACCTAATTTTCTTTCCAGAATTATTGAGGGCCAATTAAAATATATTCAAAATATACTAAAACAGATAAAAGCATTAAAAGCATTAAAATATAGCAAATACATCCAAGTGAAAAGCAAGCAACAGCAAAATCAGTCAAGCTTACAGTTTAAACAGTACCAATTAACAGACATGTTTTTATATGGCACATAAAAACCATTAAGATAAGGGCCAGATGAATAGATATACGAAGGAAATTTCCTATTCACTGCAGGAAGTGAGGCACAGGAAGAGGAAGACTTGCAGTGCAATCCTAAACAGAGTTACACCAGTTTAAGACCATTTATTCCAAAGGGATTAGACTGGAGTAACTCTGTTTAGGATTGCGCTGTTTATCTCCGCAAGTCAACAATCTCATGTCTATATGCCAGTTGAACTATCTTCCTGAATCCCCCAAAGTTATGCAGACCTCCCTAGAGGATTCCTGAAAATGAAGCCACAACAGAAAAAATCCTACTCTGCGACTTCTCCAACCTAAAGTGAGATTGTAGGTAAACATGGAGGAAAGCTTGTCCAGTTCATCTCAAGAGTCATTAAAATGGGAGTTATGGTGGTTTACTTAAGGAATCTAATTCGTAAACTGATTCTAACATACACAGATGGGAATATTTTTTCATTGTGCTCTTCAGTTCTAGAACATTTTGGTTTTCTGTATTTGAAAAGCTAGAATTTTAAAGGAAAAAGACTGGTTGTTTACCGATGTAATCCTGTCTGATTTCTCACACATCATATGTTGAATGTTTCAAAATTGCCAAGGTGAAGTTAAAAATGCATGTCTGAGCACTCAAGGAGTGCCAAAGCATTTCATGAACAAAGATACTGCTAGCTGTAGAAGATGGTTAAGAAATAGTGGCATAATTTAAGAATTACATCTTAAGGGGTCAGAAATTCACAGCAACGCATCATCATTTTTCAAAGCAGAAAAGTAATATCTGAAACCCAAAAGTAATTGCTTTGGTGGAGTATACTGTTAGAATGCTCGGATTTATAGTAATGTTATTAACTATGCTTATTAATCAGGCTTCCATTTCACTATCAAGGAACTCAAGGTGATTTACAAGGGATTCCCAGGAGGTTTCATAGACACGACTTGTGCCTGCTAACTCCATCAAAGTGGTTGGACACATGAAGCTGCCTTATACACTAGTCTATCAAGGTCAGTATTGTCTGCTAAGATTCGCAGCAACTCTCCAGGATCTTAGGTCTTTCTCATCACCTGCTATCCGACCCTTTTAATTGAAGATACCAGGGATTGAACATGAGAACTTCTGTTTTATTACACTAATGATCAGGGCTTTTTTTCTGGGAAAAGAGGTGGTGGAACTCAGTGGGTTGCCTGCACAGGGGGCAACTCTTGGCGGGAGGTGTTGCCCCTGGTACCACATGTGTGCCCGCAAAGTGCGCACACGCTCCCAGGGCCAATGACGTCACTTTGGGTAAGCTGGAACAAGGGGGGAGTTTTTAAAACTTTAAATCGCCCTTGGCGAAAATGGACATGTGGCTAGAGGCCCCACCCCTTGATCTCCAGACAGAGGGGAGTTTAGATTGCCCTCTGTGCCGCTGGAGTGGCGCGGAGGGCAATCTAAACTCCCCTCTGTCTGGAGATCAGGGGGTGGGGCCACCAGCCAGGTGTCCATTTTCAAGAGGTTCCAGAACTCCGTTCCACCGCGTTCCAGCTGAAAAAAAGCCCTGCTAATGATAATGGTGATGATGACAACGACAATGATGTCATCATCCTTATATGCAACAATAACAATATACTTTAGTGTGCTTAGGATCACAGCTACAGCTTGTTCATACTGTCTTTTTAAGACTAACAAAGATGTTCAAAAGCCTGTGGGGAAGTTGTATGTGATGCCAAGGTCTTCTCTCATCTACACTGCTACAAATAAGTCATGATTTCCCTGTAGTTTGTCATTGCTTGATCTGAAATACAAACTTGCCCAGATCATAATGCTCAGCTTTTCCTCCAAACATTTTCCAGCTCAGAAGAGATACTATGAGGTTCTGCCATATATGCAATTAGTCAGTTTTAGGCAAGGCATTAGGAGTTAAATGCTTTTATTCTTTAACATTTACACTCTCTGAAACTCCCATGTATTGCTATGAAATGATGTGAACTGCCAAGTCACCTTATTTTCTTTGCGTACGCATAGTCATGTTAAATCATTTCTCTCATTGCCTGATCATGTGAATGGATTGTGTGAACTACTAGACCATTCAACAAAGAAGCCTATCATAGAATCATAGGGTTGGAAGGGACCTTCAGGGTCATCTAGTCCAACCCCCTGCACAATGCAGGAAATTCACAACTACCTCCCCCCACACCTCCAGTGACCTCTGCTCTGTGCCCTGAAGATGGCAAATATCGTCAGTATCCTTAGCCAAACTGGCCTAAGGAAAATTGCTTCCTGACCCCAAAGTGGCAGTCAGCATTACCCTGGCCATGTAAGAAGGGACCAAAAGAACTAAGCACTGACATAACCCATCCTGCCCTCCCCTCCATGATCTGCCTAGGTTCACAGAATCAGCATTGCTGTCAGATGGCCATCTAGCCTCTGCTTTGTGTGGATATCTTCTCTACTTCAGCCCACTCTCTTGATTATTTCATGACAACATTATATGTGCTAGCTGTCCCCTGTCCAATAAGAGTGTTTGTTGTCCCTAAATGTATCTGTTTTTCAGTAGTGTTTTTTTTTTAATTTCCAAGTGACTCTGCTTTACCTGATGCTGAGAACTATCATTCTTAGGGAGCAATAGAACAGACACATGCAAATGGCAATATTATCAACTTCTAGATAGCAGAGAAATCAGATTTGTTTTTCTGAACTCTTGCCAAGAAAGCTTGAAATTACCAAGCTGTTTCTGAATCTAACCAAGAGGAGTCTGTCCATCACCACTAATAAGTGATGTAAAAATACTGAGTACCCGGGGTGCTTGATTACCGGCCGGATCCGCTTGCATCTTGTTCACTGGTCATGATGATCAGTATGCCAAGTCATTTGATGGACTATTTATCTGCCTCTAAACAGTTTGCATGATTACAGACTGCTTTCTTGCAGCTGCTTCCTCTGTTACTGTCTCCAATTGTCAAAAGGCACAGTTAGAGAAAAATTGCATTTGATGTTTAAATAAATAAATAAATGATTTTTTTTAGTTGAGACTTACTACTTTGGGTGCCTTCTGACACCATCACTTGGTGTCTGCCCATGAACCTACATGACTAATCTTGCAATCATTCCTTGTGATCGCTTCGGGATAAATGCTGCTGACTGTATGGGTGTTAGACCCAGAACACTTCTGTAGGCTTTTAAAAAGCATTTTTGAATGTCCATGCTCAACAGTTCACTTTAATAACCAAACCAAGACCCTTGGAGATAAGCACTTCTTCTTTGGCGACTGAGAGATTTAGCTCTTAGATTGTGTAAACGCAAAAGTAGTCACAAGCTGCACCACCAATCTGTTGCTTATTACAACAGCACAAATCACCTGTCACCCATTAGCACAAGGGGATACTGTTGAGGTGTAAAGTAGCTTAACAAAGTGGTAGAGACAAAATTTCATAAAGAACATTGAGGCAATCCAATCAGCGTTTAGCTCTACTGCTCTGCTAGGAAAAGCTGTTTCTCCTTTCCATAATTCGGTATTTGGCTTTCTCAAACAGCATCAAGGTTACCAGATATGTCTTTTTTCACTAAACAGTTCCTACTCTGAACAGCGAAGATAAAATTACCAACTGGCCAAATGAAAAATGCCCTGGTTTACTTTTCTGCCATTTCATCATCTATGACCAACCTGGTATACATCGTGTACAGGAATTCACAGGTGAAACTTTTCATGGCAGAAGATAAATTATATTCAGTATGGACCAAAGTGGCAGTTTTGTTCCTCACAGTATTGTTGCCTTCTGGCAAAGGTGAAACATCTACTATTGGAACCTTCCAGCAAATCTATAAGGCAGAATTATTTAAAAGAGCTTGAATAGACTTGGGCTTAACTTTTTAATTGTTTGTTTTGATTCAATTTTTAATTATGCATTTTAATTAATTCAATATCAATATTTTTGCATTTTATCTATGGATGTTACCCAACTTGAGTCCTGACTGTGTCAGGCGAAAGGCAGGGGTGTATAAAACGTTCCAAATAAATAAATCAGTCTGCTAATTGCTGTGAACCCAATGGCTGTTAAAAGCCTAGTAACAGGGCCAGAATCAAACCTTGGCAGATCTAAATGGAGGCTAAAAGTCTTATCTTCAAAGTCTACAGATAACAAATGTACTTGTCATTGAATCCCATTGGCAAAGTCCCATTGGCTCCATAGCAACTGAGGCAACTGTCATACAGCCTTTGGTCTTCCTTTGAAACAGAAAGTTCAGCAGAAAATTCATTTTCACTCCCATTTCAAGTTCTAATTAGTCAGATGTTACCATGTATGCGTGCCTTCATTTCAGTCAGTGTTATCTCTTCTCGTTTGATAGACTTCTTGCAGCCTCCATTTTTTCCGGCTGTGCTGGATAACACTGCCCTGGCCAGAGCAATTCATGACAGCGGGTAAACTAGAGGCTTGGTTGCTAGGAGACATTAGGGAGCCCTCTGATACGATGTGGTTTGTGATTTTTTTCCCTCCAGGATGATCAGTACTTAAACAATGTGTTTCAATATTATACTGAAGCAAATGTAAAGAGTGATTCTACTGAAGAGCAAAAATTCCCTGTTTTTATTTCTTTGTATACTTATTTATATTTATCTTTAGAGTTTTAGTTCTCTGCTTTCTGCTGTTGGTTTTGTAGATTTGTTTATATTGTGTACACAGCTTTGGTTGTTCTATGCAATGCATAAGACATTAAATCTTATGATAATACAAATAATGTGTGATGCTGGTGTGTTAGAGCACAAATGATGGAAAAACAGGTGCCTTAAGGGGAAAGTTAAAGGCCAGAATTGGAAAACTGCTCAAAGTAAGCAATCACAGGGTCACTTTCCACTAGGAAGAAACATAATGAAAACAATTTTTGCATGAAAACAGCAAGGATAAGAAATTCAAAATGATATCTACTTAGTTTATGTGAGTGGCAGCATCCAACTGTCACTCGGAAGCAGCACTGAAGTCAAAATGAGGGTTTGTAGTTGCAGAGAGAAATGGTGGCAATCTATTTCACATTACGTGAGTCAAACCTTTCAGTGGCTTTGGACCACCATAATAAGTTTTATGAATGACTGAACCCAGCAAAATAGGATAGAATCAAATACTGCCCACATACCCTGACTTGAGCCCTGACCTGAATAGCCCAGGTGAGCCTGATAGAGAACTGAAACACATGAGACACCTGAAGCATGGAGGACGCTCGTCAGTTTCTCACAAGGGTCCATGGGAAGCGTAGTGAGAAAGAACCTCTGTCAGGGAGAAGAGGGGGAGCTCCCTCCCACTGCCACCAGTTCCCCTTGCTCCCCTAAAAGAACTCTGCACCTTCCTTGCCTGCAAGGAGCAACCGAGCCCCTCCGGTGTGGCCTCAGCAGCTGGAGGCAGAAAATGGGAAGTGGCAGAGGCTGCAGCTCAGCTGGGCTCGGAGGTGGTGCTGCTTCCAATTGCTTCCCTTGCTTCCCATAAATGCACTCGGCAGTCAGAGGGAGCTGAGCACACTAGTGGCAGTGAGAGGGACAAGGTGGCAGCAGCTGGGGTACACCCTCGCACTAAGGGGCTGGGAGCCAAGCAGAACCTGAAGAATGATTCATGGGTGCTGAGTGGGGGAAGAGCTGAGTGCACCCGTCCTGTCCTTGCTCTTTTGGGGCTGCCTGTGGTGGGAGGATGGATGGCATGAGTGCAGGGAGCCAGCATGAGGTTCATGCCTCATGTGCCTGGCTGAGGGACTCCTGCCGCTGGGGCACAATTGGAAACTAAGCAGGGTCAGCCTTGGTTAGTAATTGGATGGGAGACCTCCAACAAAGACCAGGGTTGCAGATGCAGAAAAAAGCAAACCACTTCTGTTCGTCTCTTGCCACCATATTGCCCTGACCTAGATAGCCCAGATGAGCTTGATCTCCTCAGATCTCAGAAGCTAAGCATGGTCGGCCTTGGTTAGTAATTGGATGGGAAACCTCCAGTGAGGGCAGGCAAAGGCAAATCACTTCTGTTAGTCTCTTACCTTAAAACCCCCTCCAGGGGGGTCACCATAAGTCAACTGTGACTTGAGGGCACTCTCCACCACCACCCTGAATGGAAAACACCACACACAGGATATGGTTTAAACTAGGGTTTGTGGGATTTTATTGTATTTTGTATCTTTTTCATCTTGGAACCATAAGCCACCTTCAGCCACTAGAGAAAAGCAGGTTTCATATATTTTAGTTAAAAAAATAATAAAATTATTAAAAGCATGCGGAAATGCAGTTTAGTAAAAATCACCCCACTAAAAGACTGCCCAACAGAGCTGCAAACATTTAGTCAATCGCTCTGTGGTTCCAAGGTTGGTCAAAGCAACAGCCACACCTTGATTTTCTTCCTTCTGTGCACAAAAACCTGTGCCAGGAGACATTGACTATTATCCTCATCGCCCCTCACCGATCAGTGTAAGGTTCAAGGGCTGATGCCTAGCACTGAGAGGGTTTCCTCCTCAGTTTCCAGGGTCTACTCAACCACAGGCTACTAGTTTGAGTGCACTTCCATCATCAGACGCCTCTACCTCAACTCGCAAACTTCCAACTCGCATTCATCTTGCTGAATTTAGTCAAAGGCTCTCCACTCCAATAGGCCAGACCAAGTTAGGTTCCACTCCCTACCAGAATAGTTTGAAACAGGCCGAAGAATGTTCTTCTCCGGACCAATCTGAAAAGAATAATAATAATAACATTCGATTTATAATACCGCCCTTCAGGACAACTTAATGCCCACTCAGAGCGGTTTACAAAGTGTTATTATTACCCCACAACAATCACCCTGTGAGGTGGGTGGGGCTAAGAGAGCTCAAGAGAACTGTGACTCGCCCAAGGTCACCCAGCTGGCTTTGTGGAGGAGTGGGGAATCAAACCCGGCTCTCCAGATTAGAGTCCCGTGCTCTTAACCACTATACCAAACTGGCTCTCAAGTCATTCCTTCTTGGTCATGAAACAAATGGCTAATTTCACATTGAAGACATGAAGTTTTCACCCACGACCAGATCCTTTTAACCGGAGATGCCTAGGATTAAACCCGAGACCTTCTGCATGCAAAGTATGTGTTCTACCCCTGAGCCATTCACACTTGGCATTTAACAAAGATGGGTGGGTAGCTTCTGAGGCAAAAGTCTCATGTTGTGAAGTAGATCAGCCTTAAATGGCTGAGCCTCCACTCAACCGGTGATTGATTAGGCAGCAATTTTGATTATTGATTAGGCAACCTACCCCCTAGTGGGGAGCAAGATTCAAGTCCAGTAGCGCCTTAAAGACCAACAAGATTTCCAGGGAATGAGCTTTCAAGAGTCAAAGCTACTTTCATCAGATAAAAGTAGGAATGGAGATCCCGGAGCCCTTATAGCTCAATCAAGGTGGAAGAGGTGTTGCAAAGAAGGGAATCAGGACACAAGAAATACCCCTAATGGTATGAAGGCAGCATCTTGTTCCACACAGTGGCCAATCAGTTTCCTTAGAGGGCCAAAAATAGGACACAGAGGCCAATGTGTTCCTCTGGTATTGCCTCCTAGTGGTTTACATTCTCTGGATGTGGAGGTTCCAGTTAGGCCCTAGCCTCCATGGAAAAGGGCTCCATATGAGGCTGTCCAAAGAATTAAATATCTGATGTTCCTAATATCTATGAGCCACTTCACATATTCATAAGTATCACTAGAAGACTGCAGTATGAAGAGGCAACCAACAAGTGTGAATGATCCATCACAAATCAAACACAGAAGAACTTTTACAACAGTTCACATCACTCTGAACACAGTGCCTTTCAACAGAGGTGGTTCACACATTCAGCTATCAGTTATCAAACGTCAAGTGACATCCATGGATGTGTGAATCAGCTGTATCTCTTGTATGTTTCCACTATTTCACACCGCAGAGCATCCATTCTCACTTTGGAGATTCATCCATAGCTTAAAACTATAAACACTACCTACAACCAGTGAATTAAAGAATTTTTTTCCCCTTTCAATTCAGGGAAGCGATTCTTGAAAATAAGCGGATACAGGCTGATACATAGAAAGTGGCCAAAGTGGTATCTCCTATTTGTCTACATTAACCCCCACCCACCCACCCAAGGGAGGCAGTTCCAGTGAGAATTTTACTTTCACCTCTGATTAGCTGAATGTGATTTCTAAGAAAATATGAAATACCTATAAGGTTTTTTTAAAAAAATGTTTTGCAGATAAAACAATAAATCCTGTTTTCATATATTGTAAGAGAGATTGAAAGGGGAAGGCTTCAGACTTCCAAAGGACAGCAGAAGAAACATAACAAGGAAGGAACTTGACACCTCCGATGAAACGAGTTCTCCTCAGCTACCACAAGGGAAATCTGAGGCAAGATGCCTGAATGAAAACAACACATTCCTAATCAACATAGGAAATAACTTCCTTCAGAAGCTGAGTGGGAGAGAGAGAACATGAGACCATTTTAGAGAGAGAGAAGCTCAAGGAGTGGAGAGCCTGTAATAGCAATTTAAACCATGGGAATAGAAACCTATATTATAAGGCTATCACGACGAGTTGAGGTACCATTGCTGATTTCAGCAGAAGAGGAATTTAATACAAAATCAAACTGTTGCACCTGGGCAGGGGAGCTTTTAAAATTTCTATGATACATTATATTATGTTATGATTAAAAAGATAAAAAATGTCATGTTAGGTAATAACGACTTTTATTGTTTTATAATAAACGAAATTCAAATAATTTGTACAGCCTTATTACCAATTTAACTATTATATCCATCTCTTGCATCCTTAATCTAAGGATTGCCTTTTTATGTCAAGCTTTGCAGTTGCTGGCTAAGTCACATTCTTCAGGCAGAGTTGGGGGTGGGTATAGATTATCTATGGTCAAGTGACTTAGGGACCCCTATTACTCCCCAATCAGCTGGTCAAGGAGGAATCTGTCTCCTCAAGGATAGAAGAAAAAACTTGTGCTTTAGACCTGATGGGTAGAGATAGCAGCTGTTGTAGCAGAAGAGCTATCTTCTGAGGGCTGAGGTTAGAATTTGGGACAGCTTTGCTCTCCCTCCCCAGAATCAAGGCAGACATAAGAAGAGCCACTGGAGACCTGGAGCTGCTTTAAGTCTGGCTATGGAGAGTCGAATCCCTCCAGTGTCTATTGACATCTGTTGCTCAGGTTGCTTGGCAATTACGTTTGTGGGAAAGGCTATATCCCCAAGGCTCTGTCCAGTCCTGTGTCAACAGGACTATCTGGGAGCTGGGGTGAAGACTTTTGTCCATCCCGCCCAACCCTCAAGCAGCGTTAAAGAAGCATTTCTCTGATACTCCACTTATTTCGATTTTTTTTTAAGTATATACAGGACTTTTTTTCAACTGGAACATGGTGGAACGGAGTTCCGGAACCTCTTGAAAATGGTCACATGGCTGGTGGCCCAGCCCCCAGATCTCCAGACAGAGGGAAGTTTAACTCCCCTCTGTCTGGAGATCAGGGGGCGGGGCCACCAGCCATGTGACCATTTTCTCCAAGGGCAACCCACTGAGTTCCACCACCTCTTTTCCCAGAAAAAAGCCGTGTGTATGTGTGTGTGTGTGTGTGTGTGTGTGTGTGTGTGTGTGTGTGTTATATATATAACCTCAGGAGCACATAAAATTGAGGTTGGGGGGTTCTCAGGCATGGCCAACAATTGACCATGCCTAAAAAACCAGAGGAATGGAGCAGGCAGGGCCAGAAATTCCTTGTTGTTAAAAATTAAAAGAACAAAATGTCAGTTTGGAACTAGTAAATTCAAATCACAAGGACAAAACTGAGGGGAGGAAAATCAAAACGACAGATGATGACTTGGAGTAAAGTGAAATGAAGAGGAGACAGAGTCCTTAAATTACAGAGCGGCCATCCCACCGCCTCTCAAACAAAAGGTGAACACGTCAACAAAAGGCATTGCGTTGGATGTGGATGATTTAAACATTTTGCGCTTGGTGGAATTTGCCAACTCATCATGAAAATCAATACGAGATACAAACTAAAGATCATTCAGGTTCATTTAACACTGAAGGGCCATTGAAAAGAGGATGCGAAAGAACAGTCTGAAAACCAAGACAGCTGCTAAATGGCAAATAACCTGTCCTACCGTCATCTCAGGAAAGCATAACAGCTCATCAGGCAAGAAGAAACAAGGCCAGAAGAAAAAAAGGATGATAGGCACCAACTGTTCCAGAAAGGAGAGAGCAGGAAAAAAATAAGATTTTTTTATTATTATTATAGCCAGACACCTGTGGATGTTAGGAGAGAAGGAAAAAAAATAGCAGAGGCTATCTAAGGAAGATGCAGGGATGCTCAGAGACTGAAGCACGGGTTAATTTTGCAGTCACTTTTATTTTTTATTGCTTATAAGCACGCACGCACGTTAGAAGATCTATTATTACATAAAGGAAGAAAAGATAAGAAATATATGTCACATATCACAAATTCTCACAGGGTATAACAAACACATTTAAACGTAACTTGAACATTTGCTGCATTAAACTAAAATGGATAGCCACTTACTGTAAAAGTTGGGTTCTGCTCCCCGCCGTTTTTCAGTTGTACAATCACCCTGGCTTGGCAATTTAGCAAACCTTATTTGATCCAATTTTTTATAATCAAATTGCACCTCATTTTCCTTTTTTTAAAAAAAAAATGTAATTAACGTTTTGGCTGTAAAGATGGCAGCCTCAATTACTCCGCAGGAATCTCACCCATATTGGCTGGAGGTTTAGAATGAAGGCATCTGTTTTTCCTGCTGGGTATATGGGATGACTTGTATCCTGCAGAGGAAATGAAACATTGACCATAGTTTTAAATTAATATGATGTGCTTATATTCTTCCATACCATTCATCCATTCATCTGTAGTCTAGGTGTTTCAGTAGGATTCATGCCACTTAAAGCATCAACAGGCATGTACTTGTAGTGCAGATGTGGTAAAAAGCAACCTTAAGTGTTGTTATGAAGAAGGGAATTTTTCCTAAATTTACTTTTCTAGATATCACAATGGGTAAATCCTTATTCTCCTTTTTTTTCTCTTTCCTTTTTTGTGGATTTCTGTTTGAAGAGAAATTAGAGTTGCCAGGCCCCTGCTGGGTATGGAGGATTCCCCACTGCCCAGCCAATACTTCCCATCACCACTCAGAGCAGAACTACAAGGCACAGGTTGGACACTTGTCAGGTTCCCTCAAGTTTTGATGGGAAATGTAGGCAGCTTGGCGGAATGTTAGACAAGTGACAGTTGAAAAGTCCATTGGACAGCAGTTGGAGATCCAAGCTGCAAGACTAGGATGCCTACATTTCCCATCAAAACTTGAGGGAAGCTGACAAGTGTCCAACCTGTGCCTTTTGTCACTTGTAGTTCCGCTCTCAGATGGCTGATGGGATAATTAAGAGGGGGAAACTTGGGGGGGGGGTTTACTGGTAGTGCAGACCCTTGCTAGTGATGTCATCAATTTGCCAGGTACATGCTGATGTCACTCCCCATGTGTCCAAAAGTGACATCATCAAGTCACTGAGTGAGGCCCTGGTATTTGGGCAAACATAAGAGTTTTCCTCAAATACTAGAGTGGTTCAAGCACCTCTGGTGACATGATAGCATCAATTAAAGGAGTAACATTGATACATCACCAGCAACATGACAACATCACTGGCAAAGAACCCAATACCCAGTAAGTCCCCCCTGCACTCTGCTGGTTACCAGGGGAGACTTAGTGACCCTAGGAGAAATCAATGCACTTTTGTAATTTCAGCCCTTGCAATTGTTTGACATTACACACCGCAGGGTAGTGCTCTAACAGGAGGATGGGAAGGCTTGGGAAGACATTACCTGCCTCTGAGCATCTACAAAGTGAAATTCTGATATTTTGCAGCATCTCCCTTCCTGTCTCCCTTCTTTTCAAATTTCTCCTCGATCAAAAAGGAATTGATGGTTGTTGTGGATTCTCCGGCCGCGAAAGCCTTCGACAATATATCAAAAAGGAATTGATTAGAAGCTGACTCCAAATTCCTAAGAAGGGGGAAATAAAAGGATTGCTGGAGTTCAGAGAGAAATTAGATAAAAAGGAATTAAGAGGATTTCTCTTAATTAATTAATTAATTAAGAGAATTTCTCTTAATGATACTAAATTTTAAAAGCTCTACTTCAGCCCTTTACACTTACAAATGCTCTTTCCTATAAAGCATTGCAGTATCCTGTGTTTTCTGGAAACATGCTGTCTTCATGAAATAACCTTCTTTTGTCTAATTGAGGCAGCTTGTGGAGCTTTCTTTAACATTTTCTTCTTTTTGTTCTGTAGCTGCATTACAATGGATCCCCAGACTACAGAGATCAGTAGCCCTGAAATAAATGGCAGCTTCAGAGTGCAGACTCGAAGGCACCACATCAGCACTGATCTCTCACCATTCCCAGACCTCACCTCTCTAAGTATCCCCCCAATTTCCAAGAATTTGCCAAGCTAGAATTGGCCCTAATTCCACTCTAAGACTGACATAAGCATTTGTGCTAAATAGCACAGCAAGATACTCCAGGAAGCTGAATCTTAGGGCCAAGCTACACATGACAAATGACACTTGAACAGCAAGTGTATTTCTCCCTGTTCACTTGCCCTCCACTCAATCCACTTGCCGTTCAAGTGTCATTCGTCATGTGTAGCTTGGCCCCCTGAGTCATACACATACCTGCCCATTCTAAACCCATGTCATACTATTTGTTTTTACTTAGGGGAGGGGCTTTGGCTCAGTGGTAGAATATCTGCTTGGCATGCAGAAGGTCCCAGGTTGAATCTCCAACATTTCTAGTTTTTTAAAAAAATCTAGTAGGTGGTATGAAATACCTCTTCTTATGACCCTGAGGAGGCACTGCCGGTCTAAGTAGACAATACTGATATTGCTAAACCAATGACAGACTTCAGTGTGAGACACTTTCATGCCTTTGTATATTTTTATTACTCTTATTTCCTTCAAATGTCCAAGATCTCATCCCATTCAGATCAAAACAGGGTATCCCTTTAGTGAAGCATTCAGGGGCTATTTCTCAGCTAGAACTAAGATGGAACATCCTTGGCATTTGTCAAACTCTCATTATTTCCTTTTTTGTTAGTTTTCTAAAATTCTTTTGGCTTCTTTCAAAATTCCTCAGAAATTCCACATTCGGAGGAACTTTCAAATTTATTTTAGATTCCTCTTTACACAAAAATGTATTTATTTGTCAAACATTTGTATTCTTTCTCTCTCTCTGGAGACCAGCTAGAGGCAGCTAATAACAAAAAGAGGGGAAAACAGGCTGCAAATTAAAACAATATGTCAATAAAGCAGTTTAATAAAACTAACCCCATCAGCAATAAAACCACTCCAGTCTTGAAGTATAAAACCAATAATGCCTTAAGAACATAAAACAATCATAGAATTATAACAATCAGATCATAAAAACGTCAGTCAGGAATGAGTAGAAGCTGAATACCTTAAATATTTGAAAAACAACTAAAAGATGGGCCGAAACTTCAGTTAAAAGTCTGGGCAAACCATAGCCTGGCACTTAAATCCTAACAGGGACAATAATGAGCAGACATCAAGGAACATTAGAAAACTGGGGTGCTACCACCGAGAACATCCTGTCTCTAGTTAACACTTGCCTCACCTCCATTGGTGGATGAATGGAAAAGATTATTTTAATACCAAAATCTGGTGAAAACTCTGGATATGTGGAATTGAACTGAAACAAGATTGTGAATCAGACTTTATATTTCAGCCATAAAAAATCTTGGAAATTGTAAATACCACAATTGTAAAAGAACAATGCCATGTGTGTGTGGAACGATCTGAGGAAGAAATTTAAAAAATATAATTCCCTACTGGCTGTTTACTCCAGATTCTTTAAAAATTTCTAAAATTCGATGGTTTTTTAAAAAAAAAAATAAAGGAGAATCAATTGAATATTTAACACGTGCAAATGGAAGGGTGCAAGAAATTAGCGCTTTGTCATGTTCATATATTTTTATCCTGTATAAAATATAGGTGGAATCAGCCTACTTCCTTATAAAAATTACAGGGATGAATATATATAGATCACACCTACCCGAGGATGTAGGAGCTATGCCAACCTTCTGAGATTACTATAAGTGCCAAAATCAGAATATGTGAACATAGGAGCTACATTAAAGAAACTGATTGCCCCGTGTGTCAACTAATATCTCATTTCCAGCCTCACTGAGAAGCAGCTGCAATTCTGGGTTGTTGAGTACATACAGCATACATCTTTGAGTTTGCATAAACTCCTACAGAAAAAAAGAAGTGTTCTGGGTTCACCATCTCCAGACATTTACACCAGTGGGACTGAATGAAGAAGTAGACTGAGCCTTCTGTATCTGAATAGGATTGGTTTCTGTGGATGGGTGCCTGCGGTTTTGTGTTTGGCAGTACTGAATTCTAGATGTCTACATTTTTCTCCTCTTCTCTCTCTTTTCCCTTTTTTTTCTTTCCCTCTCTCCTCCCTTCCCTCTCTCCTTTGGGAGCAGAATTACATTCCCGGTGGGAGATATTGCATCATCCTTTCATTCTATCATTTAGCTGAACTTACAGGACAAATGTGGCATTTGATTTCAGTTACAGATTGATGATACACCCATCCAGAAATATTCGAAACTTAATAGCAGGTTTGTTTGTAGATTGGAGTGTATTTAGGTTTAAAAGTTTATTTTTGTAAAATTTAGCTCATATGTGATTTTTTGCTCTATAGAGTATAACACCAATGAGGAGTTTTGAGTGAGTGCAGTTACCATGTGAAGGGATCCATGGTCTGCTGTAATACCACACAATAAATTATGTAAAAATGTTTTTGTGCTTTTCCAAAAAGAATTTGTTTTACAGTATCATTATTTATTCACATTATAACATTGTTTTTTAAAAAAATCTTTTTTTTTCTATTTGTATTTCCATTGTATTTGCCTATTTCCTTAGGCAAAATGAATACAAATTGGTTTCTGGATGTGTGTGTTTGTAAAAGTGTGTATTAGACATGTGCACAAACTGGTAAAAAACCATGGACCATCAGTCCATGGTTCATCACGTGTCATGGACCATGGGCCATGAACTTTTCATGGACCTGCCCCTGTTCATGGACCGGTTCATTGGTCCATGGTCCATCACTTCCAGGGGCCCTAGGACTTCCCCCTTCACACTCAGAGATGCCAAAGTTGCAGAAAGTCTTCAGCAGGCTCTCCTCCAGCCACTCTCCAAGTTTGACCAAGATTGCATTTTGGAGGTCCGAGTTACAGACCCCCCCCAAAAAAGCAGCTGCCCCAGGAAACTTCCAGTAGGTAGAATAGGAGCCGCAAATGCCAATTGACTTTCATTGGCTTGGAAGAATTGGCAGAGCCCTAGGCTAGCCCAACACCCCACAATCAAATAAGAATTGAAAGGGAAAAAAGAGACAGAATAACAGGAGCTCTCTGGTTGGCAGCGAGAGCTGCCTATCAAGGTTTTCAGGGCTAAGATTGGTGTGTTCCAAAGGCTGCAGAAGGTCTACAGGCAACTCCCCTATGTTATCTAGTGAATTGATTGCTCGGCGCCGGGATGTCTGATTTCACGGACCAACAGACCAGCCTAAAAGTCATTGTGTCCATGATAAACGCATTTCCCACGATCCGCCTCTTCACAAATGCCAAATTGGGCCAGTCTGTGTCAAATTTTGGTCCGTTTTTTGGTCCATGGCCACCTCTAGTGTGTACTATTGATCACTGAGGAAGGTTCTTGGGCCAAAACATATATGGTTTCATGTTGATCATTTGAGATTTATCAACTGTATTTGGAAAATATTATAGTTTATCTAAATCTTGCTCTGATTTCTTACATAGTCTGACATTCAGGCCCTTATGTTTTTAATTTTATTACTGTGTACACTGTTTTATTTTGAATATATTTTAATTGTTATAGCTTGACCCTTGTAGCATCCACAATATATTTCAGGTTGAGTTTTTGGGTCCCCTCATCTTTCTTTGTTTGATTAGCCTTCACTTAATTACCTGTCAATCTACGCTGATAATCTTTTACATGAATTCTCTTCCTCTACAATCCACATACTATAATTTGTAGTTTCAGCCTATGAGTGTGAGAACAGTCAATTTTCTTTTTTTTTTTTACAGTACCTGGTAATTTAAATCAGTCTATAAAATATAATGATGAGATTTGGATGATTTATAATCAATTACAATGATCGTTCTTCCCTTTTTGCCCTTGATGCACCTGGTAAAAGGGCGCATTTGTGCCTATTTCTCTATAATACTCTGTATCTGAACTAGCCCTGAAGCATGAAGGTATATAATGGTGTCAGGGACCCTGTCTTAAGGATCCCTTTCTGCATCAGCCCTGCATCTATTGCTCCACTGCTTTGAAATGCAGAGGAACTGAAGACAACAGCTTAAAATAGAAACACACCAGAAACTAATGCAGAGTTGTCAAAATTGGCAAACTATATGTGTACTGGTCAGCTTCAGCTAACAAATGGACTGCCACATTTTGCAGCAAGTGAAGTTCCCAGATTGTCTTCAAGGGCAGCCCTATAATAGGATGTGTTACAGTAGTCCAGCATTGAGGTTACCATTGGCTGGGCAAGGATACCTAAGTCAGCCAAGTACAAGAAAGGAGTTAACCTCTGAACTAGGTATAATGAGAAGGAAGACACTTTTTGCTACCACCCCAAATAATTTCTCCAGTAAAAGAACTGAGTCTAAGGAGACCACTCAGTTTGTAACTGAATCTGACAGGGACAAACTTAACCCATCAAGAATAGGCAGCACAACTCCTGCAAGATCTTAGCTTTTAGAGGCCTCCCATCTGGATTTTTCTTGCCCTGTTCTGACAGGTTATATGATGCCTGGGACTTCACATACCCCACAAGTAGCAGTCCTTTTCTTAAAGGCGCTAAAAGCAATTACAGCATCTTCTGTGCCTGGAGTTTACCCTGCTGAGTCAGCACCATGCTAATGAAATTCAAATTAATTGATCATTTTAATAACTTCCTTTAAATATTTATGTTGTAGTAAAGGACACACGAAGAAAGCCAGGAAATGCACAGTTAAGGTAAAAAATAAAAAACATGCCATATGTCTCCCAACGCTTCCTTCCAACGAGTCATGAGGGAAAAAATAATAATTACATTGGTGCCCTATTGTGCCTGGGTGTAGAATAGCCATATGGTATTTTCCAACTTATCATCATTTTTATTTGATAAGGTGTTTGGTTTGCAGTCTCGGTGTTAAGTAAATGCAGTTGTGCTTTTTTGGCTTCCTTGTTTTGTTTAGCTTTTTTTTTTTCAAGTAGGCAACAAGACGCTGGCAAACAATTGTCAAATTACTTTTTTCCATAGTGGCCTCATGTGGAATAATGGGACTACTTTGGAGAAAGCAACTCCAAATCATGTCACTTGCAAAACTAAGAACAGATTATGCATCTCCCCCCCCCCCCAAAGACACCAGTGCAATTATCAATTAATCATTACAAACATCCTCCAAAGGAGATCTGCAACTAGGTATGCAGGGGAGCTAAAAGTCCTATATACCATTGTCCTCAGTCCTCATCTCTGATGATACAGGCTCTCCCAACAGGGCACCACCAACTGATCTCTAGACAGTCAGAAGTTAATCCTACACTGCTAGAGAATGCTGTTGATTATTCTCATTTTTCACAGTACCATAGCCAATGACTATGTTGATAGTACGTGGACCACGCTGTCTCCTGCTTGATAGTATGTGGACCGCGCAGTCTTCATGTATGCTTCTGGGACTTAAGATTTGGGTAGCTACAACAGAGAGAAGAGTTGTGAATTGGATCCCTCATTTATTTTTGCCAACCTTCCCCTTTAGAAAGTAAAAAATCTTATTAAATATAGAAAGTATAGAAATGTTACAAAACCCAAAGCTTCTCCGAGTATTTTTGGGTGGGGGGGTGGGGGGGTGGGCAGGGCATCTCTTCTTTCAGGCAAACTTTCTGACCTTTGGATGCCCGTCTCCAAACAGCTCTGGATACTCAAGTCTATGCTGAATTATTCGGAGAAGAAGCAAGATGTAATTTAGTACAGAATTCAGTTCCAAATTCTCAAATTTTAACTATGTTTATTGGACATTACTTTAATATAGATTTGCTACTGATTCATCAGTGCATACCATGGGATGTTCAGCCTAGAAATAATTGATGTCTGCTAGAATTGATTGTATTTGTTTTAACCTTTGTACATTGTTGCCATGCTGACTGCAGGGAAACAGACCTTGATTCCTTTAACAGTTCATTTACTCAATTTGCATTCACAAATTTCCTGTACGAGACTCTAAAAATTGCTCCTGCAAGCTGCAGCCTTGAATTTTTACTTCTCTTTCTTTCATTTGGCAATGATGTTGTCAGTAGAGGCTTTCATACTTAGCAGAAAAAAAATAAGTCTTTCCCACTCCATCAGTGATTATACTGTCAGTGGAAGATCTTTCACTCCGGTGTCCGCTTAACACTTTGGTTGAATGGATGACCATAAAAGCTGGCAAAAAACTGGGCCAGGCAATAAAGCAGAGCTTGGATAAAAACAAAGTAGGTAGAATGTATGGAGTCATGTGTCATCACATGGCCTTTTCCCACATCATAATTTTTGAGTGAATGGCTAAGATACTTAACATGTTGTCAGACTCTGATCTGGCGCTGTTGGAGCCTGGGGGGGGGGCGCTTTCAGGTTGGACTCACCTGCATCCAAGCTTGGGGTATACCTCAGATCTGGGGGAAGGAGGGATGTTTACAACACCCTCTTCTAGGGATACTATATCCCTAGATATAGGGATACTATATCCCTATATACCTGGCTGGCAGGGGGCGCGCACCTTCTGTGCACACTCCCCTGTGGTGCTGCATGCTCCCATGTGCAGCAGCCACCTGGATTGGCCCAGTTTGGCCCGGATTGGGGCCACTGCAGAGTGTGGGAGCGCTCCTGCGCTCCACAACAGCTCAAAACGGGCCTGATCCACACCAAAATGGGCCTGAAACTAGCCCAATTTGGCATGGATAGGGCCTGTTTTTGGTTGCTGCAGAGGGCAGGAGTGCTCCTGTGCTCCGCAGTGGCTCAAAACAAGCCTGATCCGCACCAAAATGGGCCCAAAACGAGACCAGTTTGGCACAGATCGGGCCTGTTTTTGGCCACTGCAGAGGGCAGGAGTGCTCCTGCCCTCCACAGTGACCCTGATCCAAGCCCCTGCGGAGCGTGGGTGCACTCTGGGAGGGGGCCTGGCAACCCTACCCTCATCCCTCTCTCCCTCCATCAGGTTGACAGTATGCTCTCTGTTCTCTCTCTGGCTTGGCTTGTCTCGCTCCTTCTCTCTCTCATATCCAATCTGTCTCCCAACGTTCCTTGTTGGCTTCCCCTCCTGCCCATTTTTACGGGGCCATCCCAGGGCACTGCTCGTACCCCCTCCAGGCTTTGCCTTGTCTTGAGTGCTCCTTTCCCCCTCCCTGGGGAATTGCCAACTGAGCTGGTATATCACCAATCTTCCTTCGACTCCTTCTAATTCTTGCCCCCACCTCCAGCATTTCCATCCCTCTTGCAGGGTGGGGATGGCTAGGCCTCACCAGGAGTGGCTGTCCTGGCTTTGCCAGTCCCAGGCTGGCTCCTGAGAGCCCTTGCACCATCTGAATGCCTCCTGCACATCTGGATGCCTCGCCAGCATCCTCTGCCCACCCTTCTGCCATTTGTCGGGCTGCCACGGTCTTGGCCTCCATGTTGAGGACCTCCCTGGTTTCCACTGCCGCACCTGTGGCTCTTTCAGCCGCTAAGAGTCAGGCCAGAGTGCCTGTGGCCTTTTGGTTTCCCGCCACCACGTCTGCAGTTCCTGAGGTCACCGTGAGCCTTGCTGGTGTGCTGTCGATTCCCCAGGGCCTTGCAGGTGAGTCCGGGCAGGGGGTGGGCGGGTTGGGCATTCAGCCCCAGACACATGTATACCTAAAAATCTGAATTCAACAAACAGTGCCATGAATACTGATTTCACCGTATGAATTATGAAATCAATAACAAACGTATTTATTATATTGATATATTTAACAGGTAAAAATTAAATCACCACTCCCTGAGTCAGGGTAAACAAATGCACATACATATCTCTGCACCTTTATATGACCTCATGAGCACATGAGATAGTATAAGGTAGATGAAAAACATCACACAATTGTAGGGCAGAATGATCAAATGATAACTTAGCCTACCATATTTTTAACCCAAGATTTTAACCCATTTTAACGTTAAAACAGTTTTCAAAAGGAGCTCCAGACACTCACTGAACTATTAGGCACCTACAAAAGACAGACTGTCATTGAATACAGAACAGTACAAAAATTTGGCACAACAAAGGCATTAACAGTATACTGGATATAAATTGCTGTTTTCTCTTGTAATATCTTCCCCTCTTTCTGACCCAGTATTCTATGTGTACATTATTTGGGGAAAGAGACAGAACGGTTAAAACAAATACAGGATCTGAGAGTCTTGTTTCACCTGTTCTGTATTATATGTATGTAGCACTTTATAATTCATATTGATTTTTTTTTAAAAAAACTTGCTTTTTTGGTAAGTGATACCACATGCACAGAAAACTGTATGAATTATTCATTATCCATATGGAACTCTTGGATGTCTTTGCCATGCAAAATTAAGGCATTGTTAAATCTGCCAATAGATTAAACTGGTCCCTTGAAGGTTTATCAGAATTTTTTTTTTGCATCATTTATTGTAAGACCTCTAGACTCTGTCTTAATTTCATGCCATTTTCTAAAAGCTGCCCTATCCTACTGAAGATCCATATTTCCATTATTCATTTCATTGATCTTCTTGGCAATGATGAGAAAACCATCACCTAGTATATTATAAATTGCTT